>NW_027040567.1:11375000-11767285 GCF_037179485.1 Ochlerotatus camptorhynchus | reverse complement strand
TATTTGCAGGTAATGCAAACTTAGATGATAACAAAACTGACGATTTTAATGAAATTATTGACCAGCTAACAGAAAAGTTTTCGAAAGAAGATACAACGAAAACTGAGAAATTTCAGCTCTTGACGGTATTACCTAGTTCGTGGACAGTTCAGAAAATTATGTTCACATTTAACACAACCAGGTATATAGTAACACAATCTAAACAACGTTTAAACGATAAAGGTGTACACTCCACTATTACTTCGAGGATAGACAGTGGATTGAGTGATGATACGAAAGAACTTGTTCTGCAGTTTTTCGAGGACAATGAAACCAGCAAAGCAATGCCTGGACAACGTGATTGCTTAACAATAGAAACAAGTGGTAAGCGTCAGTCAGTTAAAAAAAGGCTAATGACGACCACTTCACGCGAGTCCTACAACCGATTCAAAGAATTAAATAGTGAAGTACAAGTTGGGCTTTGAAACTTTGCGAATCTGAGGTCTAAGAAATGTAAATTGTTAAGTTGTTCAGGGACACATTATGTGTGTGTATGTACTATTCATAAAAATGTTAATTTGATTATTCACAACTTAAAGAAATTTGATTTGTCGATTGTTTTGAAGTCGATTACAGATAGTAAACTATATACTAGGTATAGATTTGTTGAAAAGTTCAATATTAACGCTTTGCGAATATTCGTCGATTGTTTCTACTGATGTTATTGATGGTACAGTTACTAAAGATTCCTGACTTGAAACATTCGTGTTGATATCTCGTTTATCGCAGTTCAATAACTCGTCGCTACTTGATAGTTCGGTACGTTTAGAAAACTGTATACGACAAGAATCACACATTTTTTATTTAATGTTAAGTTGGTTCTGTTCCGCAAAGCCCAGATCAACCAATTTCTGTATATTAGTATCCGTGAGATTTCGGCAATTTTTCGAGCAACTTTTTTTAACACCGTTTATGCACTTATAATGAAAAATATTCATTTTAACTACCACTTTGTCTTCTGAATTACTGAGCTTAAGCAGGACATTTTGACAGATGCACAACGAATTATATTCTAATGTTGATTACGTGTCAGTTTTGGCTGATATATGGACGTAGGTAATTCAAGACCAACCCACTTGGTACCATGAATTGCTAGCAATAGATAGCATGTTCGCATTTTAGCAAAAAGTTTATACGTATGAGGTGCATGAAAAACGGCCGCATTGTTTTATTTTTATATTTTAGAAGACATTTAATATACTGATGAGCCACCAAGAGCCTATTTATTGTAAAATTTTGTGATTTTTCCGAAACAGATATTGTCGGAAATCGAGAACCGCGAAATATATTTATACAGAAATACTGTCACAATTCATATAATTTTCGTTACACAATTTCCTTCAAACTACACTTTTTTTTAACGCTCACTGTTGAAATGCTCACAAGCTTACCATGGAAATCCAACAAAACTGCAAAGGTTCCAGGTTTTCGACACAAAATGCTCTCTGTACGTATGCTTTTCAAGCTTTCCCGATCAACTTCCGGCAAAATGACGATTCGATAAAAATTTATTTCTTATGACAGCACCACAAATGCACACTTACCGTAGTGATTCTAGATTTGGGCGTAACTGTTTTTTTGTAAACAATGACTTCTATCTCCGATTTCTCGCGAATAAAAGCTCATTCCCGCAATATAACAACATAATCAGATATAGTAGTGATTAGTCTAGTAGTTGGTATAGTTTATTTGCGAAATCGAGTTTTTATTCATTAGGAATTGGTGATTGAAGCTATTATTAGAAAAACAGTTACGCCTAAATCTCGCATCACTCCAGCAGTCTTGCTGTTTTTATTTTGTCAGTTCTCGTTCTCTTCGGCCGATGCTATAGAGAGATAGATAGAACGTATTTTTTGAAGCCCGCTGTGGCGTGGTAGCAAACAAGTTATCTTCAGAGAGCCGAGTGTACCCGAATACCCGAAGTCCGCACCGCTACTCTCGCTCTCGCTCAAGTCTGAATACACCTTTAATATAATTTAGTTTGAAATTATGCTTGTGCCGCGGTAGAATTGATCCTACGCGTGCTCCGTAGTGATTATTTATTGGATAAGTAGGAGACCGGTTGCTGCTGCAGTTGAATTTTGAGAGGTGCAGCCAACAACACAAAACGTTGGAGTGTACGTCAACTGTTTTGTTATTTGTTTGAAAATGAATGAAGAACGTAAAATGAACTTGGACGTCAATCATGCCGCATTTAGCTTGGAATGTTTGCTCTATAAAAGACTTTTTGATCTGAAGAAAAGCAGTTTGCATTTCAGGAAGTGTGCCTTGGCCGCGATTAAACGTGTTTGTTTTCTATTGTCGGGATTTTTTGCGAAAATCTTTTGTCAGCGTTTTGGCTGGTGGCGCTACGCCATCCGGAAGAATTTTCGTTTGAATTATTTCCAAATGTATAGTCCAGTTCAGTTTTTACGTATTCAGTAACCGTGTTGTGCCAGTGTTAGTGATTTAGACCGTGAAATCAGCATGGAAAGAAAAGATTCCCATTGGTTAAACCCTGTTAAGCCGTGCCGTTCTTTTCTGGATACTAATTTGGTGAGCTCGTTCCTTAATTTTTGTGGTAATCCTATGGTAAATATTTTTTTAAATCATTAAATACGCGTCAATCAAATTTTGCGCTACTGTTTTATAGAAAGTTTCAGTACATTATCAGCGTCGATACTGTACCGGAGCGGGGCTTATTGTAAGCAAAATCTTCGGAAGCATGCGATCTTGAAATGGGCTAATGGGTATACGGTAGAGCTATCACCTTCGAACTCCAGAGTTCAAACTTTTTGCAGTCATAAAAAATGGTTACAGGTAGATTTTATACATAATACCACTGCCAGACAGTAGGAGTGTGATTGTAGATACAAACAGTACATACAATAAATGAACGAATGAAAAATTGCATCAGTCAAATGTGTCAAAATCAGTCTGTTTTTTTTTTAATAAAATCTTTATTCTAATCCTAACATATAAACATGTCTTACAAGCTAAGCTATTCTAAACTAATAACAGGCATTTATTTCTAAGAAGAATTTGAAGCTAGGCTAGGAGATCATATGTCTTTCTGTTTCCAAAATATATTGACTAAACTGAACAAATTTTCTTAGAATCATAATTTTGTCATCCCTGCTAAACTCTTCTAAGGTTGGAGCTATCAAACTGGAAAAGGTTAAGAAGCGCATTAAACGAGGATCAAATCTGTTTAGTAAATGTCTAATAAAATAGTTCCATGACTGATTGACCGAAAAACGTTTACAAAATATATGCTCAAGATCTTCGAGGAATCCGCATGATAAGCAATTAGGGTTGTCAGCAATACCTATGCGATACAAATGAGCTCTGTGATCAATTTTCCTATTATAAAGTAAATTAAGAATAGATTTTTCATTTGAGTTCAGGTTCTTTAAGTTAATATTATTCCAGACACGTGGCCAATTGTTTTGTTCTTTAGTTTCAATAGTTGGTCTAGGCAATGATCCAATTTTATCAGAATATAGTTTTGTCATAGAAAAAGGTTGTGTTAGATCATGTTCGTAAAACAAATTCATGAAAGAAGGATACATATGTGGTAATATATTAACAGGTTTCCTAATGACTACTGACTACTGATATTAGGCAGAATATAATTTTTCAACAAACACGTGTCGGTCGAATTAGGATTTATCCCAGGCTACTATTGTAGAAAAACGTAATTGATAGATATTGGGCGGAACGCGTCGGAATGTTTAGAAAAATAGGGCGCACGCTTGATCCGGTTTAAGATACATTGTTGACTGCTTTCGGGAACGTGATTTCATTTTAAAAACTTGTTTACTTGTTTAACCAGGGCTTAAGCAATCGTCACGTAGGTCATAGCTTGTTATGATAGCCTGAACAATGCGTAAAGAGCAAACCGCGAAACATTGAACGTCGCGTGAAAGTGGAACTTAATGAAGGCCTAAGTGCTTTTTCGTAACTTTTAGTTTTCGGATTAGAAAAATCATCGGTTGCAGGACAGTGTTACCGATTTATATTGGATAATCCAAAGCTATGTTGATCATTATAACATTAAATTTTGAATAACAAATGATTAGACAATCTTATTCAAATGTCGTAATAATACCTCTGACCAAGGAAAAATGATTTATATAGTTTTCATAAAAGTTGACGATACAAATACTAATGAGGAAAGGAATTACGCATTTCCTTTTCCCAAGTCCTTTTCCTCTCCTTCCCTTCCCTTCTTCTCTTTTCAGAAAGCGAGTAATGGCGCTATAACCATATGCCATATAGGGCTAGGACAAGAGTTAGTGCTCAGGTCCCAACCGCTAGAAGAAAATGGTAGCGAGCAAGGGCGCTATAACCTAGGCGAATACAGCATTCCCTCCGTATAGGTTACGTCCGCACACCGCTCTCTGTTGTCCTTCGACTGAGGTCGGCTGGATCGATTGAGGGATGGCAGTGGGTTGGCGGTGCCGTCCACGCTTGTACGGAGGGAGGACTGTACGCTCGAACACAAGGGGTAAATTCCTGTGTTCCATCCCAGGAGATCGGACAACCAAGGAGTGTACATTAACTTTCTTAGCTCTGTCACTCCCAACGATTTAAATAGCCTATTTTCAAATCCTGCATACGGAGCGGTTGGTACGGTATGTCCCCGCTCTTTGATTACCTGTGAATTAAATGTTAACCACTGTCTATACTTATTAAGTAGACATGGTAAACATTCACTTCCACAAAAATTAACTAAACGCTACACAGTAGGCCTGGCCGCTTTATTGTTTGTTTCACATCCTTGATGTGCAGCAGGCATTAATAATGACAAGAAAATGATAGATGTATTTCTATCATTTCCAGGATTCTTTCAAGTACTGGCTGTGTATGTGTAGACTAGACTAGACTAGACTAGAAGAAAAGCAGTTTGCATTTCAATAAATAGCAGCCAAGTTCCAGGAATGTGAATCAATTCGTTTTTTTTTGTATTTGAATATTGCGGGGTTGTCAACAAACTACGTAGCATTACGTCAGATTGTTGAGGAAAAACGTCCTCTTTTAGTTTTATTATCTGAAAATCATATTGTTGAAACTGAAGCTTTTGATCAGTATAGTATTCCGGGATATATTGTTGCTGCTTGTTTATCACATTCTAGACATACTGGCGGTGTTGCTTTTTATGTCAAAGAATCAGTTCAATGCAACCTTCGTACCAACGAAGTTATTGATGGCAACTGGTTCTTGGACATTACAGTTGTACGTGGCATGAAGATGGGTAATTATGGTGTTTTGTATCATTCTCCCAGTTCTAGTGACCAGCGTTTTGTTGAAGTTTTAGAGAACTGGCTCGAGACATTCCTTGATGCTAGTAATTTAAATATATTAGCTGGTGATTTTAATATTTATTGGCGTGATAACCATGATTCGAAACAATTGAAGCGTTTAGCTGAGTTTTTTTTAATTTAAAACAAACGGTAAATGAATATACGCGTATTTCCAGGCACAGTTGAACTTTAATTGACCACGTTTATTCCAATTTTGATTCCATTTGTTCAGTAACGGATACTGATTTGAAAATAACCGATCATGAGACTTTAGTGATTAATGTCTTAGACCATGATAACGATAACGATAATTTTGTAAAATTGAAGTGCTGGAGGAAATATTCGAAGCAAGCTGTTTCGAATCTTGTTGAGAGAAGCCTGGATTTTCCATTCGCGGCCGGTAACTTAGATGAATCTACAGCTGTTCTTAATAACGCTTTGAAAACGTGTACCAATCAACTAGTTGAGCAAAAGTTTGTTTCTGTGAAAAACTCGAACCGCTGGTACAATTTGGATCTTTTGCGTCTTAAACGGAAAAGGGACAAACGGTGTTAAAAAGTTTTGTAGATCAAATAATGACAATCATTGGAATAGGTACACAATCGCGCGTAATAAATATTCACTATCGATAAAAAAAAACTCGTTGTGAATATGTTCAAAGGAAGAATGATCAAACAACAGCAAAGAGTTATGGAAAATTTTGAAATCTTTATTAAAACCTAGTAATTGCAAACCGCGGTCCATAACTTTTAATGGCACATTAAAACAGTAAGAACAAGTAATTGCAGCTAAGTTTAATGATTATTTCGTAGACAGTGTTTCATTGATTAATCAATCTATGAATTAATGAATTGATTGATTAATCAATCTATGAACCTGACGAAATAAAACAGCCAGTTAATAGTAGTTGCGGATTTGAAGTTTTTCACCCAATTACATTAGATGAACTTTTCATTAGGAAAATCGGCTGGAGTAGATAATGTTAATGCTAGAGTTATTCAAGATTGCTTTCATGTCATTGGCCACATCTTTCTGGACCTTATTAATGAATCATTGCAAACTGGACATTAGACTGATGCAAAATTTGACTTTTACGCTCCACAGTGCTTAAATGGTTTCAAATCGGGTCCTTATTAGCCTCCCAAAGTTACAACTCATTTGGTTAGAAACAGACTTCGCACAAGCCATTTGAAGTTTACACGTTAATTACTATGGGAAATCTCAACTTTTTGTTCATTGCCTTCTAGTCTTTTTCCTGGTTGAGCTGCGAAACAGTTCGATAGTCATTCTTATAGAAAATATTCTCAGCTACAACTTTGCGGAAGATCGTTTCTATGTAAAACGAGACAGGAAAAAGTTATTAATTATTTAAGGGATTGGTAAACTTATGACATGATCAAGCAGCTGCTCTGTAGGCAACACTGTATTTTGCAGTGTGACATAGTAGCCATGATTTTTGTGTCCTATTCAACGCCCCAGAAACACCAATGTTGCCTGCTGAGCAGTTGATTGAGCATGATCATAAGACATCAGTGCATTGAACCATTAATAACTTTCGATCCTTGCATTTAATCAAAAAGTGGTCTTCAGCAAAGTTGTAGCTGGGAATATTTCCTAAAGTTGAAAGTTTTTGAAGCAGACCGATATGGTGAATTATTAGAAAGACATGAACAAAAATCTTGGTTTTACCATAGTAATTCCTATACAAACTTCAAATGGTTTGTGCCATCTCAGTTTCTCACCAAATGGGTTCAAATTTTGAGAGGTTAGTCAGGATCCGATTTGGAATCGTTTAAGTATTGTGGAGCGAAAATTTCAAATTTTGCATCACTCTACTGGACATGTGCCACAAATTTGGATGGAATCCTTAGTGGTTCCTATTCAAAAAGTTGCTGGAACGATTAAAGCTGACGAGTTTCATCCTATGAACATGTTGCACACATTAGGGAAAATTTTAGAACTTGTTGTTAAAGGCCAGCTGTTGGAGTATTTAAATAGTAATAGTTTGTTGATACCAGAACAATCGGGATACCGGGAAGGTCATTATTGTGAAACCGCGTTGGATTTGGTATTAGCGAAGTGGAAAAATAACTTGGAGTGTAAAGATACGATTGTTGCTGTTTTTTTGGATCTCAAACGCGCTTTTGAAACAATTTCTATGTCCTTATTGTTAAGATCAATCAAGCGCTTTGGAATTACGAGTACTGCATATAAATGCTGGTTTGTCACTGTCGATTTGGCCACATCCAGCAATTTTGCCAAGTTGGCGTGTGAGAACGTCGGATACTCTTGCAGCGCGAGCAAAATTTTGACACGCTGCTCCTCTTGCTTGGACGTCATTTTTAAAACTTGTTTTGCGTGGCCCTTTTCAAATGTTATGCGAGATTTCCATTAATTTCGAAGCAGTAACAAGAACATCAGAAAAGTTACAAGAGCATCAAAGAACATTGAAGAACCTCAGAGCAGTTCCATTAGTTTCATGTAAAATTCAGGATCTTTCAAGTTGTTCCAAGAACCTAAATATAATCCTTCTAAAACTTCAGCATAGCTCCGAGAGCATTAGCAAATTTACGGAATTGTAGGATAGCGCGGGAACAGTTTAAGGGAAGTTCCATAAACTTCAGAGCAGTTTGAGAAGTTTGGAAAAATTGCTGGAATTTCAGTGAAGATTAGAAAACTTCACGGAAGTTAGATTAGTTTCAGACAACTGCAAAACCTTTTAAGAAGTTCCGAGACCTTGATTTCCAGAGAAATTTAGAACTTATAAGAGCATTTGACTCACTCTACCAGGATATATGTTTTTGCCAGATTGTTGGACAGTTTTTGTACCGCGACTAGAAAAAAATAAATATAGGTAATCTTTAAATAATATTGCAAATTTGGAAACTGTTATTTGAATAGCTCCAAAGTATTTCGTGAGCGCCTATGTTGCGTGACGTTACATCGTTTTGCACTTCTCAACTACACTACTAGATAACTGCTCCTCAAAACGTTTGAGCTACTCAAATCAGAAAATCTTGATCAATTATTATAATACATCTGAAGCACTTTCCAAATCTGCTATAATATTTGTGGTTACTTTAAAAAAATCAGTTACAGTACAAACATTGTCAAATTACAGCAAACATGGTACTTTTCAATAGTTCTAAACGATTATTAACGAGTTACGTCAAATTGACATTGTTTACAAATGCTGATACGTCCTTTCGAAAAAGTAATCGAGAAATAATATAATTGAATTTGATACCACGAACTGTAATAATTCCCACTTTCCCTTCCTAATATTGCCAACTAACACAGTATGCATTTCGAGATTAATTCCAAACCTTTCAACCCTCCCCCCAATGCACTTCACCTTTCAATCTAATTTTCCCGCAGCGAGAAGCTATGCACATTGAAAAGTCGTCACATTCAATCCAAACGAACCGTGCGTGGCAGCACGAAGAAGTTGAATCGATGTTTAATTAAATTAGGCAACTATGTCTCGTCCTCGAAGCCCCCGCCCTTGCCGTCGTGGTGTAACAAAGTCACCCGCAGCGTGTTACAAAGCCATTCTCTGGCTGTAAGTTGGCACTTTGCCGCAGAGCCGGGTTGGGTGCTGCTGGATCGGTTGAAACTATCGATGGAAGAATGCAGAAAGTTTTCCCCCGACCGGTGTGGGAGTTGGTTGGTCGGTTGGTCTTCGTATATGGTCCTTCTTCCGGGTGATCTGCGCACAGTCGCCCCCATCTCTCGCAATTACTTCCGCCGGGTTCAAGAAGGAGTTGAAAACTTCTCCCCTGATTTGCATAGTTCAGCTTGATTGGAAACTATTCGGATGGTTAATGCAGGCGATTGTTGCTGCGCTGCCGGAAGAACTTTGGTATTTTATTTCCGGAGCAGAGCGGAGTGTAAAGTTATCTTAGATTCGAGCTCTGGTTTAAAATTCGAGGATTATTTTTTTTTATCCGGAGCAACAAGTTAAAGGAATCAATTATGGAAACTTTTATACCGGCAAAAATTCCATTACAGCGTTGTTGCGTGGAAATCCACTGCCATCCTATCCTCCAGGGAAGGTGATGACACAATCCATTACAGGCTCTGGGAAGTCAGTTCGAGAAAGTTGTAGGAAAATGCATCCAATGTACAGCACCTCCCTTTATCCCAGGGCCTCGTCCAGTCTGCAGAGCTTAAAAATCTTGCAGCAAAATGTAATTAATCACTTTTCTAAAAGCTTTTTGTGTCAGGCGAAGAGTAATTCAATTTTTCGTACCACTTTCTCCGAGCTCCTGCAGTGGTTTGTCGGAACGGAAACGAAAAACCGGCGTAGGTTTTCCCACACTTGGCTTCGTCCGGTCAGATGCTACCATCAACGAAATTGATTTTTGATGAAAGATGATGAGAATTAAAACTTTTGCTGTCAACCAGACCCTTGAGCACCAGTGATGCCGCCTGGGTTGATCTTGATGTCACTTAGCCGTAGGAACCTTAGCCACGATGGTATTCAGTTGACAGTGAACATTATAAGTTGTTGTTGTTGTTGTTGTTGTTTATTAGCGACACTTCACATCTGCTGATACATTCGTCTTAAAAAAAAAGTATGTGTACAGTGTGGTTTATGATGTGGTACTAGTGTTAATTGTTAAGTTCACACTTAGCTCCGGTCCAGTTGTTGTAGTTACCCGGTAGCGGTAGAGCGAAACTACCCCGGCGTAGTGGTTAGCATCCATACCTCTCACGCCAAAGTCACGGACAAGTCACGAATGACCCAAGAGTGTTAAAGTGACTATAATAAAAAAAAAAAAAAAAAAAAACTAGCTTTTAGGGCAATGTGCACCAACACAATCAAAAATGGGCTACATTTTCGTTTTACGTCCATTTATTAATCCCCCATAACTCCCTCATTTTTCTTCCTATCTTGCCATATTCCTTCTCCTATGCTGCCTCCCCTTTCTTCATATCTTCTTCTTTCAAACTACAGCTAATCTTCTGTGTACTCACTGTTACCGGTTGCGTGAACCCTTTTGTGCAAGTGACGCTGCGATTCACACACCACCCAAGTAACAATTTTGGTTTTATGAGGGTTCGGAAGACCATGATTTAGACTTGTAGAATGCTTTAAAATTTCGATAAAACTCGCAATGTTACTTGGGCGCACAGCAATTCTCCGCTTTAGTTCTTCGCTTGGATTCCGCGCCGCATTCCGTTGGATGCTTCGATTCCGTCATGGCCTGTCGTGCCCGACAACCAGCTTCGCCGAGTGCTGTCTCTTGCCGACGCCGTTTCCGGCCGTCGTACTCGCAGCTCTGTGGACTTGTTTTGAAGGCCGACCGTTTTGTCTGGCTAATCGAATCCCGATCTGTGCAAACGTGGTTAGTTGCATAGCCGCATTAATGTTAACTGCAATCACTTTACCGGTTATTCCGATGATCAGATGGTTCAACGCACTCAAGCTGCCTGAAGACGGTTGAATTTTCCACTGATCGTGCGATCCAGTGATGCACGAATGTGTGCCGTTCGTGTGACGCAAAACTGTATTGAAATGCACGTGTTAATTTTGGCATTTGATGTATCTCAGTTTCCTGGACTAACCTTTCAATCGTCGCGAAACTTTGCTGTCTGAGTCGCGTTTCGACTCGATTTTCGTGGGAATGCTGCCACACACTCACGAAGGAACGATCCTCCACGCACTTTCAGGTACGGCAGATGTGGTTCGCTTGGCAAAACGATGATTACCGGTCAGTTTCTGCTATGCACTCGGACGGCAGTACGTAGAAGGAATAGCCACTCGGACGAGAAAACTTTTGTTCTGCCGCTTTCGGTGCTTTGCCAGATGGTCTGCTATGTGTCAGTGGGTATGTGCGGCGGAAACGTTGTCCGCAAAAGTTGTAGATGACGTTCTCTTACTTCGTTTCGTTTCCAATGATGCGGCCCATGCAGCATAATTACTTGCACATGCTCAAGTGCCATCTTCTTCATCCGTGCTTGCGCCTGTATTCACCTTTCCGTCTTCTTTCATGCCTTTTCGTTTTGCTTTGCCCTCTACTTCTTCCTCTGCAAAACCACCCTCGATTTTTCTTCTCCATCTTCTTGCTTTCTTTGCATTAGCATTTCTTTGCATTTCTAGGCAGCAGCAACTCCTCTCCTTTATCTTCTTGATTTTCCCTCTGCCCCGCTTTCTTCATCTTGTTCTCCCACTTTGTTTGTTTCTTCTCCATCATCCTTTGTTTTCTTCTGTTGTCCTTAACGTCCTCTGAATCCGCTTCTCTCTTTTCCTCGTTTTCACAATGTTCAATAGATGTTAGCTTTATGCAGGAACTTCAGCAACCGCTTTTCACTGTCATCATCGTAGCATAGTGCCGTGTGAAGACTAGTAGGATCGATATCATGTTTCGTTCTGACTACTTCAAACTTCCTGCAGTGTAGAATTACGTGCCGGACATCCATAACCGTTCCACAGCATTCGCATGTCTGGTATGGCCGATGCGCTGACGAGTGAGTACTATAGTCGCTATATTCATAGTCTGGCGGATAGAATTTCGATCTATCAAAAAGCTGAACTAATTCAATGTATTTTAGACCAACAATTGAAAAGGTACTATCAACTTTTATAAACAAAACGTTGATTATTCTTTTCTCGCCAATCGAACGTAAATTACCGGCATCATCGAATAAGGGAAACTTTCCTCAACCTAAGTTTGGTGTTTGTTTGCGTAGGCGAGCCTTGAGTCACGAAAAAAGGGTTTTCGAAGATTTGTTCGCAATTTGCTCGTGATTTGCTCGATTGATTCCGCTATTTGACAGCTCCATTGGTTTCAGACTATGAATATAGCGACTATAGTGAGTACTCACTGGTCGGCAGAACTGGTCTGATCGATCCACTAGTTCGTGTCACATTTTATCTCCTTCAGCTGAACTTCTGTTAGTTGCGTCCATCGTGCCTCCCACTGTTGACGGACGGCTTGGTCCATTGCCATAATGGCATCTTTTCCTGGAATACCTATGTTGAGTGGCGGATTATTTCGTGTTTCTCCGGCGAGTCGGTTCGCTTCTTCGCTGCCACGGATGCCGACGTGGCCGGGAACCGAACACAAGTGAATCAGACGGCTTCGAAGCAGACATTCAATTTCTTGGATTCAGGGATGCTGCGATTTGCCACTCTCTATTGCTGAAAGACAGTTAGCCGAATCGGACAGAATGATCAGGTCATTAATTGTAGTCGCCCGATTTGATCGCATAGACCTCCACCAAAAAACGCTACATTGTGAAGTTAGACCTATTCCTCTCTGCACGCTGTCTTCACACCTAGAATCGTCTGTATGGATAGCCGTATCATGGTGAAACCGGTTTGCCAGCAACTCATGAATGAACGGGACGCACTGTATCTGGGAGGTCTCCAGCTTTCACCTGTTGTTTCACATCCCATACAATGCGTGGCCACACTCAATTGGCAAAACGTGTCCGTACATCGATGGTCGGAAAATGTATATCAACCGCCGCCCCACGATCGGATACACGTTCGAATACTGGAAGGTCGATATTTCTGTGATCCTTCTCCAGCAAGCGAATGGCAAACCGAACTGTAGCTTGAAAAACCAGGAGGTCGAACGGTAATGTGCCCGCTTCAGCCATGATCGCTGGAATCGGGCTGGTGGCGTACGTTCCCGAGGCGAACCGGACCCTCCGGTTGTAGATGGGTGCGAGAGTTTGCACAACCGAATCATTCGTTCCGCTGACGAGTCCGAGGCCGTAGAGAGCGCGTGACGTAACGATTGCCGATCCGATGTACATAAGAGACTCGCATTGCCTTCGTGGAAGTTTAGCCCCAATCATTTTACGAATTCGCAGCCTTGAGTCGCATGTAGTTTTCACAGTCTTACAATGCTACTTGAAAGTCAGTGACCGGTCTATTCGTCTTCGATACAGCTACACGATCGATGCAGATATTGTTGCTAGGTTCTCGACGGGTGTTGGGACTGCCGTAGAAGATTTTCGATTTCGTAGCTGATATTTTGAAACCAACGTTCTTCGCCCACTTATCGACAGCTTACACCGCGGCTTATAGATCGCTACCCAAGTAACAATTTTGGTTTTACGAGGGTTCTGTAGATCATGATTTAGACTTGTAGAAGGCTATAAAACCTCGATTAAACCTGCAATGTTACTTGGGTAAAGAGAGGTTGCTCTTTATTTCTCCGTAACACCAGCATTATATCGTCCGCATATAAGAGCATGGGGACAGTATGTGGCATCCCTCTGAAGATTGGCTGCTTCGTGACGAGGAACAACGTGACCGACAGCACTGACCCTTGGGGAACTCCGTTTTCCAATGGTATTTCACTCGATAAATGCTCTTCCACGTTTACTCGGATTGTTCTCTCGGAGAGGAAACTGTTCAACACATTGAACATCCGCCCACCTATCTGCCACTTCCGCAGAGTGCGTAAAATGCCGTACCTCCAGGTGGTATCAGAAGCCTTCGATAGGTCGAGCGATGCTATCCAGCAGTGTTCATCACGATTGGGCAGTGACCTATCCAACTTTGCCAAGCACGTTTCAATCCCGCGCCCAGCTCTAAAAGCGTACTGCCTTTTGTCTAATCGTCCTTTTGACTCCAACTCATCAATCTACGATTCACCATGCGTTCGAACACCTTCGCGATACAGTTGGTCAGAGTGATAGGCTGGAAAGCTGCAGGGCCAGACTCAGATGAATTCGGCTTTGGAATCGACACTTTTATTCTGGTTCGCCAGCTGATAGAGTACACGCCACTACATCAGACCGTGATTAGAAGCTCCAGTAACGCGATCTTGACGGATACAGGCAGACGCCGTAGCATCGGATGTGCCCACAGAAGCTCATCCAGGGTCCGAATTATAGATGTCGTTGGTGTCTGGAAACCGCCAGAATAATGCTGCAAATAATGCATTTGGATTATAACAATCGCAACTACACAGCTAATTCAGATTCAACAGCACACTTTATATCTATGAATATCAATATATCAAGGACTATCAGGTGACGATACTACAAGACGAGCTATTTTAAATTTATTTTCCGAAAGCAATGGCAGAAATATCAAGTAATGACGACACCATCACACAATATTTCTCCTTCAAATTCAGGTTAAAACAATGATTTCGATTTGTAAAACAAGTACTTTGTAGTGCAAACTGTACTCCGTGATGCAGCGGCCTAATTTTGCACCATCTTTCGACAGATTGAGAGCACTCTGTCTGAAGAAACAATGAGCGCCAAAAGCCGATTGATAGCGCCATATTCAGCCCTCTAGGTGGCTCCAAAAGTATTCCTTTAATTAAACATGAAATTATACATAGAGCAACAGTTTATTTAATGAATCAGTTACCTCATCCAATGTTTTACCTCATAATTTTTGTAGACCACTATTCACTGTTAATTTGATAAAAAAAAAACAAGATTCACAAATTTTGCGTTACAAAATAAACAACATGTCGTCATCAACAAAACTTTGACAGGCTTGCCAGATTTTTACTTATAAAAGTTCAAGTGTCAAAAGTGTGCCACAGTGTGCCACAAATTGTGGTATGAATTGAAAATCGATGTTCCGTTGTTGTGACACATATTCAGCATCGGTATAAGATATTGTGCCTGGCACACTGTTCTAAGCGACATACCCCTTGGTCTTATCCGTGTAACGATGTCAAATGCACTCGGCCCCTACATCGCTGAGAAAACGCTAACGAAGCAGCTGATCATCTTGAACGACGGATCGCACACACGAGTGGGCCCAGCAACTGGTTCATCTTCATCTTTAGATATTTTGATCTGTTCGGGGATGCAGGTTCCCAGATTTATCTGGCGAACTCTTCCGGACACCCACAGCAGCGACCACTCTCCGATCACCGTTTCTTCACCTGAGTGCTCACAGGTCACAACGAAGCGGAGAATATGGCTCCACCGATAAACCGACATGAATGACCATAGAAAAACCAACAAAATATCTGACCAAAGCACACTATTGACATCTGGCTCCGTGTTCGCGGGAAATATTTAGCTAAGCCATGAACCCGCATGCAAAACTTATGAATTGGTTCGTGTCTGATCTATTCTGGATGAATTATTTTTATCTAGATCAATAAATGTCGGTTTGTCGGTGATGGCTCAACGACCAAGCGGATTGGACATCGATCGAACGGCTGACTTCCCGCAACATCAAACCAGACGACGAGCTTGGAGTTGATGAGTTCGTTGATCGGGTATTATCAGTAGCAAAACCACCGACAAACCGACATGACACTTAATTCTGACTTATGCCCGATAGTCGTAAACGGCCGATTTAAATGTGTAGTGATCCGAACTGTCAAAACCATAGGATTTATTGATATAGATAAAAATAAATTGTCCAGAATAGATCAGACACGAACCAATTCATAAGTTTAGAAGCGGGTTCATGGCTTAGCTAAATATTTCCCACGAAGATGGAGCCAGATGTCAGTAGTGAGCTTTGGTCAGACATTTTGTTGGTGGCAAAACGGTGATTAAGCGGCGCCGAAAACTTCTGAGGGCACCGAAGCGCAGCATAGAAGCGGGATTAGACACAGCGGATGTTTCGAAGCAGTTCCAGGAAGTGAAGGCAGCGGCTATAAAGGCAGTGAAGGAAGCTAAGGAACGTTCATGGGAGGAGTTTCACACACAAATATCTCCGAGCAGCACAAAGGCAGAAATGTGGCACACGGCGAATGAGAACGACCCAAATTTGAGTTTAGTTAACTCATAATCGCCAAAAATGCAGGAACTCAGCGATGAGTAAAATTTGTCTCATGTTTCCCCAGGGTTTTCCAGGATTTTCCAGGGAAAAATTCCCGAATTTAAGAAAAGTAAAGATTGGATTCACTCAGTCTGTTGGTACTACTCCGAGACTGAATAAAATTTTCGTCAATTTCCTCATTTTCCGGCAGATTTTTAAGCTTTTCCACAGGAAACCATGAGACAAATTTACTCATCGCTGAGTTCCTGCACTTTTGGCGATTATGAGTGAACTAAACTCAAATTTGGGTCGTTTTCATTCGCCGTGCAGACGATGAACACCCTGAGAGGTAAGCGGTAGCACAACAAGGCGGTTACCAAATATAAAAATATGAAAAGGTTTTGCACAGCCGGTGTTAACCTCAATCGGATACTGTGATACTGTTTACGTGGACTTTGCCGTTTTTGACGTAGGACTACGTCTGTGATTTCTATATGGGGGTACACTTTGTGAAAACCGAAAATGGAACATGTAACATAATTATGAAAGATTTTGAACTTTTATAACTCAGCTGTCCCTGAACCAATTTCAATAATTTTATCACCAATCGATCAGAAATATTTCTACGCATATATTAAATTTGAGACTATATCATTTTTCAAAATGTCACCATTGAAAATTGCACGATTTTGCAATTGTTACTATCATAAAATTATTATCGATTGTCTGCGAAAAGCGATTTCCCTAACACAGATTTCAAAGTTCAATTCCATCCGGTCTCACCAAATGTTGTTTATTCAATCACCGCGTGGTGAGTGGTGGTGTTCTCCAGTACACAACGAAAGGCTGCCTGCAAGCAGCTGGAGCCCACATGAGCATCCATAGATCGCATCGCAGTGGGCCATCTATGTCAAGCGCGTCTTACTAAAGAGTATAAACGCTCAAATTCATATTCCTACACAAAACACAAGCTATTGTAGTTAACAAATAAGATTTTTTATACAAGACCACGTAGTCCTACGTCACCATTGCGTACAACCCCATTGGGCTGTCCCTTCAAGTTTTTTCGATAATTTTTCAGACTTAACCTCCAGTTGTAATAGAATTGAAATATAATTTTAAAAAGATATTTTTCTCACAAAATTGAGTAAAATTTTACTCAGCTTATTTGTTTTCCATAGCTGTGGTTGATATTGAGCTGTCAACTGCCAAGCGCACAATTTACAGTATACGATACGGCCAATGAGATCAACCCAAATTTGAGTTAAGTTTACTCATAATCGCAAAAAGTGCAGGAACTCAGCGATGAGTAAATTTACCTCATGTTTTCCTGTGGAAAACCTAAACAAACTGCCGGAAAATGAGGAAAAACGACGAAAATTTTACACAGTCTAGAAGTAGTACCAATAGACTGAGAGAATCCAATTACTTTTCTATATTCGGGATTTTTTTCCTGGAAAAACGGTAAGCGAATTTAAACATCGCTGAGTTCTTGCAATTTTTTGCGATTTATGAGTAAATTGAACTTAAAATTGGGTTGACCTCATTGGCAGTGCACTTGTCGTGAGTGGATGATATTGTTAATTTATAATATTTGCTGACTGCGCCGTGGGATTCACGTTGCTCATAAACAATAATAGATCTGACCCCGTACATGCTTTTTTGCATTTTCTGTAAGTTGCTGCAGCTTTTTGAAACTGACATTCGTCGATAGGAAAAGATTTGAAAGGACAACAAAACCTTTCAATTCATGCTCAATGATCAAAGCGATTCCCATAAATTTAATAAACAGCACTGCCACAGTTCTCAAAAAAAGATTTTACTCTCAACGATATCCAGTTCTACGATTGATTTCCACGGAATCCATCAACTCCCACAACAGCTAGCTTGTTCCATTCCCAGAACCAAGAGCCATTTTATTTCATCTTCTATAATGCACACATTGTACTGGGCGATATTGAATCTACCACGTTGAGTCAGGAGAATTCAATTTGCACACAGTCGTCCAAGAGAAACTCGAAATATTATTATCGATATCGAAAATAGGTAGGTGCTACCACCCCCCTTCTCTGCTCCCCACAGTTCTTTCTATTCAAAAATCGCGATGTCGACGTTCGTTTGGGCAAAACAGCTGCACATCGAAATTGCCCTTGCCCTGCTGGATGCAGTCAAAAGATTCGACAATAATGCACTGCACCACTCCAATAATGGCAGCAGCAATCGAACAACTGAAAAGGGGTTCAAGTAAGCGAGTACAAATCGACTTCACAACAATGCTCTCTTTCTCTCTCTCTCTGCCTTCAAATGCTGCTGGGTGCACTATTCCAACTGGCACTGACTTTGACGCTATAGCGAACAAGTGTGCATATTTGCATTTAAATTGACTACAGCATACGATATTTTACATATATGCTCCCCCGGGCAAACTCTACATCGATGGCAAACCTGTGGGGGAACTTTTGGCTTCCGGATCGGGGGAAAATTTACTTGAAGTCTATCATAGTTTCGGGTGGTAGTTTAGGAAGAATACCGTTTGATTTGTTGTGTCCTGAGGGATTATACTCATTGGGGGTAAAAATAGCCAACAACCACTCAGCACCAGAAATGCTGAAGCAGGAAGAAAAGTGGATTGCTAACGAGCCACAACTTAGCCGGTCCTCGGCGAACACACAAAACTCGACTCTTTTGCTGCTTGCCGAACTCGTAAATCTCAGCAGATCCTTTCGAAAGCATTTCTCTGCTGAAAATAGCCAAACAGCATACATACATCCAGCTATGTACCAACTTTTCAGAGCAGATCTCGAACCAAGCACTTTCGACAGGAGTGCACTCGACGGTCGCAAAGCGTGAGTGAGGAGCGGAAGGATATAAATATGGATTTGATAAATTATTTTATGATTATTCCGTACTCCTCCAGAGGGTACGAATCATCATCGTTCGTTGGCAGCAGCACATCGAAGGCTCTTGACGGCATCCGCAAGCATGTTGAAACTAAAGCACGCTCTAATCCGGATGGATGTTTCCCCGATTTTAATGCATCGCAATTGCATACATTAGTGGGCCACAATGGGGCAGCAAGGTCTGCGTTTAGGGGGGAGGTTCCTGATAAACAATAATCAAGCACTTGTGGGATTTTTGTGGCTGAAAAAGGTTGACTAAGAAGCTCTGGGCAATCGATATTGGATGTTTGTGAGTCGCCGACCAAAGAAGCTTTGGCTACATCCCTTCTAACGTTGAGTGAATCAAGATGAATGAACCTGCATCGATCACCATAGCTGGGAAGATTAGTACGGTCATTCAGGGTTACTTCCACTCACTTGCTATAAAAAGATGTTTTTCGGAATTATGAAATCGTGAAATAGTATAATGCTAATTAGTACTTGTTAGTTACAAGGAGGTCATGAAGTATATGTTTGACACATAAAATCTGTCAATATTGCTTTCAGTGCGTCACAATCAGCGATTTTACGACTCGTGAGCACTCACTCAGAGTGATCGCTGATTGTGATGCTCTGAAAGCAAAATTGACAGGTTTTATGAGTCAAACACATACTTTACACCCTCTTCCTGTTACTTAAAAGTAGAACATACCATTATAACATCTAATGATTACATAATTCCGAAACATATTTTTTTATAGCAAGTGAGTGGAAGCAACCCTGCGGTCATTCCATGGCAGGTGTCGAAGTGCGTAACGTACGAACTTCCGTTGGACAGCTTCGATTCTATTTATTCCGTTTTGATCATACGACGTCCACAACACAGTAGAATACTCGTGCGTTGAACGCAGTAAAGCACAATATAATGCCTTCAAGCACACATCCTTGAAATGTTAGCCGAATCGAAAAATGAATCCCAATTGTGACGAGGCTTTCAAAACGGCTTATGGCTTATGGAAGATTCAAGAAGTACTCCAAGATCTTCCACAGTAAAGGCTGACTAAAAGTAAATTGATACGCCCCTTACGCGCCTCAAGAGTTGGGAATCGAAAATTTTTGACAGTGGTTTTTTACACCTCTATAGAGAACAACTGGTGCAAGGTTGATCAAAGTAGTCGATCGCGTTCAGAAATAACGTCAAATGGAACTCGAAAGAAGAAAAATTGTGCACAAACACCTGGAAAATCCGGAGTGGTCCGGTTCCAAGCTGGCTCAAGTGCTGAAGATACCGACATAAACCGTTTGTCTAGTGCTCAAAACCTACAAGGAATTCCTGAGTGTGGAAAGGAATCAGCGGACCTACGAAAAAAACTAGAACTAGAACTCTTGTACGGATTTTTGTAGTTTCCACGGCTTTGTGTGAACGGATTTTACTAAAGAACAATCACAATGGAAGTAACCAGGAAGAATACTCTGAAAATCGGTTTCGGACCATCGGCTAAGGCTCCAAAGCACCTGGATGTTCTGCGGTTCGTCGCACGCAGACTGGGTATTCCCGTGGATAGTGTACATTCAATATACAAGGATGAAAATGACAATGCGTATTACATTAAGTTTCTGGATGAAAATGAGTTCAACTGCTTTGCGACCGGGTTAGACGAACAATACGAGTTTGAATATGAAGATGGCTCTAGGATTTCTGTGCGAATCAAGGTTGCAAGCAGTTTGTTTCGGTACGTTCGGATTTTTAATCTGCCTCCTGAAATAGACGACAAGGACATTTCAACGGTCTTGAGCCAGTTCGGGCAACATGTTCGAGAGAAGTAACCAGTTAACTATGGATACAGTGTGTTCAGTGGTATCAGGGGTGTCCACATGGAGATCTCCAAGGAGCTACCAGCAAACCTGTTCATCGGTCATTTCAAGGCTCGAATCTTCTATGAGGGCCTGAAGAACCGATGCTTTTACTGCAAGAGTGAGGAACATCAGCAGGCTAATTGCCCCAAATTAGCAAGCATTAAAACGATTCAAAATGGTGCTCTGTACAGTGATGTGTTGACAAACAATGGCGATCAAGCTGGCGATCCCCGTTCCTATCAGACTGGCACTCACACCAGCAGGCAGTAAATCAGGTAAGGTTGATGGACCGGGTTCATCGATCCCAACTGAAAAGGTGGCAGTAATCTCTCAAACAAAAGAGGCAACGGTATCAGTAGAGGTTGACAACACATCTGGCAACGAAGTGGAGATGACTGATATCGGGGATGGTATTAGTGGGGATCTCAGGAACCCACTGAAACGTTCGCCGATATTAACATCTGACAACGAATCTTCGGAATTCGATGAAGTCGGAAAAAAGAAAGAGAAAGGTAAACCAAAAAAGAAACAGCAAGTCATGGATTCGGTTTTAAACGGTACGGTAGGTCCAATTGATTCAATCGGTGCAAGAGTGGGATCGAGAAATAGGTCGCGTAGTGCGACAGGCAATCCAAACTGATCTCCGATATGTTTAAGGTTGTGCAACAGTGGGAGAGCCATTGTTGTTCCGGCTAAAATATCACTCGAGGACTCATTGTTGTATACTCGATGATTTTAAATCTCAACGCAATTAGCAGTCAAGTGAAAAAGTTTTTACTAAGAGACTGTGGGGCTTATTACGGATGTCACTTCACGGTGAAAACTTGTCACTTGTCGTCACGGTGAAGTGATTCTCATTTGATTTGTACGGCAATCACGGCTCTTATTATGAGCATCACTTTCTTATCACCGTGTAGTGACACCCGTAATAAGGCCCTGTATCTGGAACAGTGATGCGGACGTGATCTTTCTACAGGAAGTTGCTTTTGAAAAAATTTCATTCATTAAGTCACATAATGCAATAGTAAATATTAGCGATGATGGGAAGGGAACTGCAATTCTCATACGTAAAAGCTTAGAATATACAGATTGTATTTTGAATAGCAATGGGAGAATTACTTAGGTGTGTATAGATAATATAAATTTCGTGAACATATACGCCCACTTCGGGAGTAAATTCAAAAAAGAAAGAGACTTTCTTTTCACCCAAGACATTCTGATTCATCTAGCAATTGGAAAAGAAAATGTTTTGATAGGAGATTTTAACTGTATAATGTTTCCGGACGATTCAAATGGAAAAGTTAAAAATATCTGCAATGGTTTAAAGACATTAATTTCAACTCTAAACTTTTTTGATATTGAAAAAAAGATCAAAGTAAAAAAACCAAGGCTACATTTTATCGAAATGAATCCAAGTCACGTCTGGATAGAATGTATTCGTTTTCCACTTTTTTGAAAATGATATCTAACATCGAAACCATTCCGTTGGCGTTTTCCGATCACCATAGTGTATGTTTAACTTACAGGATAAATAACCAATCACTTTTTAGCTTCCTTGGCCGTGGTTATTGGAAAATTAATTCATCACTATAATATAACGATGAAATCAAAGATAAATTTACAACAATGTATAATAATCTGAAGCTGCGAAACTCCGCTACGGATCTTAACTATTTGTGGAATACTGATTTTAAGAGCAGTATCAAAAGATTTTTCAAGGCAGAGAGCTATGGTGCCAGCCAACAAGCAAACCGAGAAAAAAGTTTCTATTACCGTTGTTTAAATGAGCTATTTGATAAACAACACATCGAAGAAGATGTTGGTGCAGAGATGGCAATTATCAAGTCAAAGTTAATGGAATTGGAAAATAACAGAATCAACGCAATTGCGTATAAATTCAAACCGAATACACTGGTATCAGAAGAAAAAATAAGCTTGTATCAAATTTCAACTACAATAAACCGCTCAAACTTAAAATCAATGGTGAATTGACAACAGATACAAATACTTTGCGCAATTATTTGTATGAACACTTTAAGGATAAATTTGGGAAAACTCCAGATATCGATACGAATAACGGAAATGTTTTGAAATACATTAAAAAATCTTTGAATTTAAATGACCAACATCATCTTCTGATACCCATTTCAACTGAAGAATTGCAATCAGCATTAGAAGGCGCTTCAAAGAAAAGCTCACCTGGATTAGATGGCATATGTTATGAATTTTATTGTAGTTATTTTGATATAATTAAATTTGATTTGATAAATCTGTACAACTCATACTTGTTAGAAGGAGACTATCCCATCATTTTCAGCTGGGGTTATTACCCTAATCCCAAAAAAGGAGACTCTTACGACTTGAATAATCGCAGACCAATCAGCATGCTGAACTCCGATTATAAGCTTTTTACAAAAATATTATGGAACCGATTACAGCCTATGATGAGCAAATTAATTGACCAAGGTCAAACTGCTTGCATACCCAATCAATCGTGTGCTGATAACTTGAGAGTTATACGTAACGTTCTCATTAAAGGAAACAGTTCAAGACAATTCAAAGCTATGATTGACCTAGAAAAAGCGTTTGATCGTGTTGATCATGATTTCTTATGGGCGGTGTTAGAGAAATTTAATTTTCCATCACAATTGATCGAATGCCTTATGCGATTATACAAAAATGCAAATTCAAAAGTTCTATTTAACGGTTTCTGTACATTACCGTTTGCTATTCGAAGTTCAGTGCGACAAGGCTGTCCTCTGAGCATGGCTTTATTTGTTTTCTACATCGAACCGCTCATAAGAATGCTGAATGAAAGTGTTTCAGGTTGCCTCATCGACAATAATTTCGTAAATATTATTGTCTATGCAGATGACATAAATATTTTGGTTCGGAATAATCACAAATTTGATACCGTACTCGAAATAGTAGGGTATTTCAGTATTTATTCAAAAATTAAACTAAATGTAAATAAATCACAGTTTATCAGAATAAATTCCATATGATCAAAGAAGTGAATGAATTGTATATTCTCGGTGTTCACCAAAAATTTGATAAGATGATAGATGTTAACTATGAAAAGTACATTCGTGAAATAAAGTTATTGATATCCTTACACGCCCGTAGAAATCTAAATTTATTTTAAAAAACGTGGCTCCTTAATACCTATATTTTTTCGAAGCTTTGGTATATTTGCCAAATTTTCCCACCCAGCAATAAACACATAGCTACACTGAAATCAATTTCTGGCCGATTCCTATGGGAGGGTTATATTTTTAAAGTTTCTAGAAATGAATAATATTTACCAGTTTACAAGGGAGGTCTCGCTCTTGTAGATATCGAATCTAAAGCCAAAGCATTGTTTATCAAGAACATTTTAATCACTCAAAAAAATACCAATACGATTCAAGATACTTTCATGTTAAAACAAACAAATAATCGTAACTTAACTAGGAATATGAGAGAATGGACAATTATTGCAAACGATGTAAAACTAAAAAACACCCTTAATTCAAGCAAAAGAATCTATGAGCATTTCATTGATCAATTAAACATTTCATGTAAAGTACAAGAAGAGTTGCCTAATTTACTTTGGGAAAATCTATTAGAAAACTTGAATCAACATTACATATCATCTAAAGGAAAAACTGCTTTGTTCAACATTTTTAAAGATATTGTCTTAAATAAGAAAAAAATGTGTAGTATTCGGATTCGAGGAGTAGAATCAACTCTATGTGAAACTTGTTCAGCTGAAGAGACTGTAAGTCATATGATAAAGCAATGTGTAACATCTAGTTCGATTTGGATTTGGTTGAAAGAAGTGCTAACAAACAAGTTGAAAATAAAATTAACAGACCCAGAGGAAGTATTATCGTATAATATTGGAAACAAAAATTGTAAACTGAAAGCAGCTCTATGGCTTGTAACGGAAGCTATAGCATTCAATTTAGAGCGCAAAGGTAAAAGCAATTTAAGTGAACTTAAACAAAGAATAAGAATAACGCGGTTCAATAGTAAAAGTGTGTTTAGGAAACATTTCAAGAATTATTTAAACATCTTTTAAAAAGTAATGTAACGAATGATGGTTAGGTTAGGTTAGATTAAGGTTTCTTTTCCCTTTCTTAACGTGTGTTCGTGTATATCTGTGAAGATGAGGAGGAGTGTATGGATATGCGTGTAGATGAGTGAATGTGGTATTAACCCCGAGTACGCCACGGGTAATCGGTTTCCCAAAGCTAATGTTAGAAGTAAGTTAGGTTAAGGAAGGTCACAAAATGAAAGTAATATGGTACGAGAAGAAAAAAGAACTTATGAAAAGAAATGAAAAGTATTGTGGAAAACAGTTAAATTGTGTTAAATAAATGAAAAAAAAAAAAAAAAAAAAAAAAACCGGCACATGAAGCAGAATTCCGTGGCCAAAAAGCGTGCAAGGCTCTTGTATGACCGTGTTGTGACGAAGCACAAGGGCTGCCTTATGATCGATGACGAAACATACGTCAAACTCGATTTTAAGCAGCTTCCCGGTCAAAAGTTTTACATCGCGACTGGACGTGGGGATGTGCCGGGAAGATTCAAGTTCGTGTTTGCCGACAAGTTTGCGAAGAAGGCCATGATTTGGCAAGCATTTTGCAGTTGTGGCCTGAAAACGGAACCATTCGTCACATCCTCAACGATGACATCCCAAGTTTACATCGAAGAATGTCTGAAAAACCGTGTATTGCCGTTCATCCGCAAGCATAGGGGCAAAGTCATATTTTGTCCTGATTTGGCCAGCTGCCACTACTAGAGTCGGTGTATAATGAGTCACGCCAAGAGGAAAACAGTGAAACTAGCAACGCGGTTACAAAATGATATTAACATATTTATTTCTGGCAACCTGTGTTCTTGTGTTTACTTTGAATGACTTCTTCATGAGCAGCTTATCGGAAAGTTTAACTGTTGAGCGTAGAGTGAAAACTTAATATATTGCTTCATGGAATCCAGAAAGTAGAAGATTTTGTCATGTGCTTCCAGTTTCAGTCGTGTGTAAAGCGTGGAAAATGAAGTGCTTCGCCGTATTTTGCAATAATCGACAGGCAAAAAATCGTCAAATACAAAACCTGAGCTTCTTCCGGTTTCCTAGTGACCCGCAGCAAAAAGCTGAGTGGATATCCTTTTGCCGCCTGTCTCCTGATTTTCCAATCACAGAAAATTGTCGAATTTGCAGTGTAAGTAATGATTTATTTTTTGTAAAATCGCGTTGATATTCTTCAACACTCAGCTTATAATTTTTTTTGGATGCATTTCAATTATGAAACCGACCTATTACTAACTTTGCCAGGAGTCGTTCCAAAGTTTATAAACGTTCCAGATTTAAGTTCTTCTTTGTGTGACGGTGGAGATATCACTGTACGTATAAGTTATTTTCCTCAGATGCATCTTGTATAGTTGTAACTATTTTTCAGGATTGTAATGGCAAGCTAACGGAAGTATGTGGTTCATCAAAAACAGTCGACAGAAAAAAAAAAAAAACAATTTGCGCTCTCCTGCAGTTCACAGGAAACTATCGGATCAACGATAACTGCGTCTAATGGAAACACAGAGTCATCAACCCGAGATGAAAAGCTATCCAGATCTTCGAAATCTATGTAAATAACAAAATTTGCTATGAGAATGTCATAGACATTAAGTAAAACACTTGAATATTTTCTAATTTCTTAGTCTCATCCGAACTAGAGTCGGTGTATAATGAGTCACGCCAAGAGTGAAGCCAAGTCTACCTATCGAACCGTCAAACCGGCTACCTATCGGGCAAAGTAAATAAACATTACGATGCTATGAAAGGTCCACGAAAGGTATTGCAATAAAATATAAAATATTATCGAAGAAATGAGCATAAACACGCAGTGAGCTTTAAATTGTCATGGGATACGTTCGGTAATGATCAGTAATGAGAATTTCTACTATTTTTTGTTAAGATAATTTGACAAAATCACTGATATAATGATTTACTACAGCCGCATTTTTTTTCTCTCGCTAGAAGTCATTTGAAGTTGTTGTAGAAGTCCTCTGTTGCCAAGTGAAAAGAATGGGAATCTTTCGAAAACCGTGATGCGAGTTCAACTGTTTTTCTCTTGGCGTGACTCATTATACACCGACTCTAATCCGAACTATTCATAGTCTACGTCAGCAGAAACACTGTCACATCAAAACTATAAAACAGCTTCGACAAAAACTCAGGCGAACAAACTCAAAGCCTGCTGGGGCAGAATCAAAACTGTTTAACCCAGAACAGGTCAGGCTTTTACGAGGTGATCTGAAACGAGTGCAGCGATGGTCTGATGAGGCAATTATAGACAGTTTTGAAACACGATTTGCTTGCGGGCAAAAGGGTACAATTTTCTTCGAAACAAGAACACTACCCTATTCCATCGATTCGTACCCAGCAGAGGTACTTGCAGGATGCGCATTTCGATACTGGCATCCTCCACGAAGTGTTTGAGCTGTTGAAAAGAAAAGTTCAGTGTATGTCTCCAGCAGATCGTGACTGTGGTCTGGTCTTAGATGAAATGGCTATTGACCAAAGTCTTTCATACTGTAATTTAAATAAAAAAAAATGTTTGGTAACACGACAATCCCTGGGCAAACCAGGAAAGTGGCTTATGGCCTCATCCTGATGCTAGTAGGAGTTCACAGTAGATGGAAACAAGTCGTGGCATATTACTTCACTGGAAACACTTTTCCTAAGAATTTTTGAAAACGCTGGTCATCGACGTTATTCAGAGCGCAGAAACCTTAGGACTCAAGGTGCACTTTGTCACCACAGATTGTGGATCCAACAACATCCGCATGTGGAACAATTTCGGACTCAATCATTCCAAGGATCATGTGTTGGACAGCAAACCCCTTGTGCATCCTCTTCGAAGTGCCGATAAAATCAAAATTTTGCCAGACGCGACCCATGTTTTTAAAAGCTGCGTGCAAGGATGGGTTAAAACCCGTTTTATTTACTTTCCTGATGAGATTGTTACCGAAAACGGTTTAACCTCTAACGTCACCAACATTTTTCATTTGAAGGAGTTGGTAGAGTTTGAAAAAGGCAAAAGTTTGAAAATGGCATCTCGACTGACGTTCAGAGAAGTTGATTTAATGAACGGAAACAAACTAGACGCAATGAAGGTGTGTAATTCTTACAAATTAGTAAACCGGCTGCCCTACGCTTCATGAGCGTGGAATTGAACAGGCCGGAACTTCTGACCTCAGCGTTTTTCATCGAGTTTGTGTGAAAAGTTGGTGACTTCAAGATGTGAGCTATTCCTCAGCTTGTCTAATACTGACGCTTACAACCAAGCAATAGGTTTTCTAAAGTCATACAGGATTTTTATATACACTGTACTTAAGGATTACACAGGAGAATCATTGATGTATTTCACTGAACTTGTCTATTTGTTTTTTGTTACGCTCGAAAGAATCTTCCGAGACAATGTAACCAGTCTTGCAAAACACCACGAACATGTTTCTTTAAAACTTGCTTCACTGATGAAATCAGTTAACATTAGTATTTTTGCAGAAGAATGTCATAACATTCGTATTAAGATTATTGAACGTTTTGTGACGTTCCGTCTGCGAATTTACCAGCCTTATAAGATGAGAGATAACAAGCATGATAGCCGATCAATGGCATTATAGGGAATTGACGCGGAATTTATTATTGTTCGTTAGGATAAATCCAAACATTATTTTACTTTATTATATTGCTTTTTTATGAGTTTAACAATGAAAATGTGCTTAAATAAAACTGAATACATGGCTTTTAGAAATGATACATATTTATTCAATTTCTGATTAATATTATTCATATCGATATCAATACTTCCCTTACATGCTAATCCTTAATAAGCAAGTTTGTTTACTTTGCTCGATAGGTAGCCGGTTTGACTGTTCGTTCAATAGGTAGACTTGGCTTCACTCTTGGCGTGACTCATTATACACCGACTTTAGCCACTGCCTTAAGGTGGTCCTGGAGTGATATGCTGCCAACAAGATCAATTTTGTCCCCAAGCTAATGAATTCTCCGAATTACCCGGAATTTCGCCCTATCGAAAAATACTGGGAAATTTCAAAGCAGCGACTTCGACGAAGCGGCGGGGCAGTCAAGTACATCCAGCAAATGGGGGCAAAGTGGAAGAAATGCGCTGATTCCGTGTCCGTTTCTACTGTGCGGGCGCTGATGGGCTCCATCAAGAGGAAGGTTCGAGATTTCGATCGAACTGGGGAAATGTAACCATCTAATGCTGTAACTTTAATGTTGTAATATAAGTACTGTAAGGCAACCATTAATGGGCTATTCAAACTTATTGAATCACGAATTACAGGTCTTTTTGTGCGTACCAATTTACTTTTAGTCAGCCTTTACTCTCTCGTTTTAGAGAGGTACCACTTAAAACGTAGTCGTGGAGGGCCACCCAAAGTTGCTTAAGCAGACAAAATATTTACACCCACAAGGTATTAATGAATTCTGAGACGGTGCTGCCAATCATTTGGCGAGCTGGCGTAACATTCGTTATATTCGTTTCCTAATTTGGCATTGCAAAAAAAAATCCTTAGAAAAATGTCTCACTTCCCAAAATTTGGCCTAGCCGGTGCCGGTGGTGTAGTGGAGAGCGTGACCGCTTTCTCACTTCAATGGGTCTGGGTTCAATCCCAGTTGACGTCGGTGGGATTTTTTGAGGCATAAAAATCTCTTGTCACGTCTTCCTTCGGAAGGGAAGTAAAGCCGTGTGTGTTGAATGAGTG
The DNA here is from genome assembly GCF_037179485.1 of Ochlerotatus camptorhynchus. Lineage (NCBI taxonomy): Eukaryota > Metazoa > Arthropoda > Insecta > Diptera > Culicidae > Ochlerotatus > Ochlerotatus camptorhynchus. The sequence continues at coordinate 11,737,742 of NW_027040567.1, read as the reverse complement.
CGATTTCCTACGCAGGTGTGGAAGCTGCCTTCCTGCACATTCGGTTGCCGTCAATGGATGGCAATTGATGTCCGTCGGTGATTGGCACTAGATCTCGAAACACAAACTGACGTTAAATGAAGGAATTAATGAAGACAAATTGACCTAATTTGAGCAGCTTAAGGTGAAAGATAATGCTTTTCCGTTGATACGTTCAAACCACACCCAAATTCGAAATGCACTAATATCAACAAGCATTGCAAATTAGAAAAATGGGAAGTATTGAAATTTTGAGCATCTTCAATTCCAAGATTCCAAGTTCAGGGTGGTCCTACTAATGCTCAGGGAAGTTTTGCCGTTCTTCAGGGAAGGCCTGCCGAACTTCAGCGAAGTCCTGATGAAGCTCAGGGAAGCCCTGCCGAAGTTCAGGAAAGTCCTTACGATGTTCAGGGAATCCTTGCCGAAGTTCAGGGAAGTCTTGCTGAAGTTCAGAGTATTTCTGCGGAAATTCAGACAAATTCTGTTGAAGTTCAAGGAAGTTCTGCTGATGTTCAGTGATGTTTTTTTTCCGAACTATAGGGAAGTCCTACCAATGTTCAGAGAACTCCTTCTGAAGTTCAGAGAAGTTCTACCGAAGTTCAGGGAAGGGCTGCTGAAGTTCAGGGAAGTCCTGCCGAAGTTCATGGAATTATCTAATTATCTCTAAAAATAACAAGATATATCAAAATACCTTCATCAAAAAGGCTGAAATTTTCACAGAATATCATGAAATACTTGTGAAACAACTTGTAAAAATCGAGGATCATATTTTTTTTCCTTGATTTGTTTTCCGTCGATCTTGTTTTCCTTGCTGAGCACCAATGCATCCGACGCCAGGGAGGCAGCTCCCACGCCTGGACCCTACCTATTGACCCATCAACTCATGAGCCGGGGACCATCGGCTTTACTTCCCTTCAGAGATGTTATGCCTCAGAACATCCCGGTGGCGTCAACTGGAATTGAACTCAGGCCTGCTGGGGTGAAAGATGATCACGATTACCACTACACAACTGGCGCCACTCAGGATTAATTTGATTTAGACAATATTTTATTTAGCAATGGCAAAGATGGATGATTTCTACTATATTTGAAGATATAGTTCAATTTATCTAATTATCTTTAAAAATACCCAGATATAACAGAATACCTTCATCAGACTGAAATTTTCGCAGAAAATCCTCAAATACTTGTGAATCAATATGTGAAAATTGAGGAACCTTTTGATTTGAAAAAGTAGAAGGGCCTGTGCCTAGGGGCACGAACGGAAGCTTGACGTAGGACCGCTAGTGGACGGAACAAATGTGAACATTTAGTTCTTTTAATTGATCAATCATCAAACTCTTTCCGTTTTTTATTTGTAAGCGTATCAAATTTGTAGTATTTATTTTAAAAAAAATGGTGAAGAGAATCCAAGGGCTGTCAACTTGAGTATTTTCGATTAATGTACCCGAATTTAAAAGGTGTATGCATTTTGCAGGTTTGTGCATTTTGGTATTAAAGTGTATTAAATTCACCCCTGAATTATATGAATTGGGCGGGGCGGAAAGTATCGTTTGTGCAGAATATGTAAAAAAGGAGGGACTTCGGGAGATTGAACTCGTGAGAGCTAATTTTCTCACAAATTTGATTTTTTTTTTTATTTATTTATTTATTTGAGAGGGAAAAGCCCACTTCAGAAGGACCAAACTTGCCCCTTCTCAAGTGGGCGGAAAACCTCTTCTTTTCGTATCAACAGATAACATAAAATCCTGCAGATACATATATACTTAAACTTAATCAGAAAACATTTATCTTTACTTAATCAGGATAATAAAACATTTTAAAATAAATACTTAAGGCTAGCACGGGAAGCATTGAAGTCAAAAAAGTTATAACATTTATTGAAAATGTTACACATGCTAGTAATTGGTTCGTTTGCACCATAGTTTGTGCGAGAAGTCGGGATCGTAAAGAAAGAGTGGGTTTGCAAATTGACTCGTCTTATATTGATGTTAAGCTGTTGCAAAAGTGGACAACAGTCAATGTCCGAACGCAGGAGATCGGCGATGAAGACAGCCTTAGCGACGTCACGGCGAGCACTGAGAAGTTGTAGGCTCAGCAAGTTACAACGACTTATTTATTGGCTTTCTGGGGACTGAAAGCGAATTATTCCCACTTCTCTCAAATTCTATATGTATTTTTAACACTTCCTACCAGCGTGTTCTGAAAAATGGTCGGACGATTTTTTTTTTTTTTTTTTTTTTTTTTATTATTGGGTCATTCGTGACTTGTCCGGGGGTGAGATTTGAACTCGTGACTTTGGCGTGAGAGGAATGGATGTTAACCACTACGCCGGGATCGCCCCCTGGTCGGACGATGATTAATCTCACCAATACATTCGGGCCTACAATTCCACACCTTCTATAGAGACCAGGTTGAGCCTTGATAGCTAGCTGCTTGCGGGAACTGATGACCATGATAAATGTCCAAATAATACTCTTAACAAATTTATGGTGGTCCTGAAAAGGACCGTTTTGTAGTGATGGTTGAGTAATGGTGAGCTGAGCACGACGAGCTACTGATTCCGATCCTAGCCTAGCGATGGGACTTCTTCCTCCTTCTCCTATGGTTGCACATATGAGCTCTGCAGCTCGCTGCTTGCAGGCAGCATTTCGTTGTTGTTGAAAGCACTCATGCTGCTGCTGATGCTGCTGCTGCTACTGCTGCTGCTGGACTGGACACCACCACTTACGATGATTGAATGAGCACCGTTCAGTGAGACCGCATCGAATTCGATTTTTAAGTCTGTGTTAGGGAATGCACTGATTTCAGACATTCGGTGATGATTTTGATCACCATTGCAACTGTTGGACATTTGGTATTTTGCAATAGTGACCTATTGAAAATTAACTAAGTGTTCATTTTAGCAGATTGGTAGATAAATTTCCAATCGTTTGACTTGTTTAGAATTAAAATCTATCTGCTATTGGTCGACACCTGACCTCTTTTCGTAATGATGTGCATTTTGGTTTTTTGAAATTGCGTGGCTTCTATAGATCCTGTGGAGATCTTTCTAGCCCTGATGTATGAGTTGATAGAGGGAAACATGTAAACTTTGCGGGAGACGATGTCTTAACACTCGAAAGCAAATTTGTGAAATACGAAGTTAAACAAATCCTAGCTAGTTCTGCATGATGATTTTGTTTGATTTTATTTATTTGTAAAGTCGCCAGGAAATACCAGCTGGCGATTTGTTTTTTATGATAACTCCTTACTTGAAAACAGGTGAAAACTTACAAACAGGCCGCTTTTTCATGGTATACAGTGTGATAATACAATAATCAATAAATTATCTCAACATTTAGTGGCAAACCATTCATAAATTTTGATAACATACACAAAATCCACATTAAATTTCACATGTAAGCGCCGATTGAAACAATCTTTTCAACGTCACTAACTAACGAAAGAAACGAATCGTGCGGAATGAAAGCCGAGGAAAAACTAATTGCACCAATACATTCGGGCCTACAATTCCACACCTTCTATAGAGACCAGGTTGAGCCTTGATAGCTAGCTGCTTGCGGGAACTGATGACCTTGACCAATGTCCAAATAATACTCTTTAACAAATTTTTGGTGGCCCTGAAAAGGACCGTTTTGTAGTGATGGTTGAGTAATTCTGAGCTGGGTGTTCAATATGGATGAGGCTGTCGAGCTGTATGTCGTTTGGAGCGATGGTGACACGCTTGGCATAGATGTGTGGTCGTTGGGAGCGTGTGGTTCTGAGTATGGCGATGAGTGTGCAAAATATTACGCAATTCCATCCTCCCTATTCGCACGCGCCTGAGGATCGGAGCCGAATGCCACTTCGACTTGTTTCGTCTACTTACTACTCTCTGACGACTGTGCTGGGGAAGCAGCATATGCGTGTAGGTAGTTGGTGGATTTGTTAGTTAATACGACGCTTTTGGACAATGCTGGATATTTACCAGTTTTGACGTTTTTCAATAGTTTCTTGTTGAAAATCAACATTCGGAAGCATTGTTATGGATGCGTAGCCATATTTCTGATCGATTGGTGATAAAATTATTGAAATTGGACCAGGGCAGCTGAGTTATTAACGTTCAAAATCTTTCTAAATTTGTTACATGTTCCATTTTCGGTTTTCACAAAGTGTACCCCCATATAGAAATCAAAGACGTAGTCCAACGTCAAAATATTTCATTTAGCAATGACAAAGGTGGGTGATTTCTAAAAAAGTTTTATTTATCTGTAAAAATATCCAGATATATCAGAAAACCTCCATCAAATAGGCTGAAACTTTCACAGAGAATTCTTCAATTAGCTTACACATACACACGCTTGAATTGTTTTTATTTTTTCACGAATACACGTGTTTCCAACACGACTTAGAAATACTCTCAAATTTATTTTCAATCTCTTTCATAATGGAGTTCTTGCGATAACGCATCCCAAGTAACACATAAAACATATTTTTGAAAAAGAATTAGAACGGCTTGTTGTATAAATGTATTATAAGAGATGCAGAAAACATTCTACGTTATATATGAGGTTTAAAGATGTTTTCTTAATACTTCTTTGATTCAACATTTTCCAAAATAGTTTTCTTTTGCTTTTATCTTTAAATGTTATTTGAACGTGCATCTTACTGTTTTAATACCACTATAAAACTTGTCGTATACAAAATCAATCCAGATTGACGTAAACATTGACGGTGCCATTGAGCCGGACTGTCTCTTCATGCAGTGATTGACAGTTTCTTATGAGGTATTCGGAGGTTTGTTATAAAGAAAGTTGAAAATACTATTTTATAACATCTCATAAATTAATACAACTGAAAATGTGCAGGTTGTCTTATAAGAAGTTGAAAAAACGTTTAAATAACATTCTGGCTATTAGATGTACGCTTTGCTACTAACAAAACGTCTTCATGAAGGATCGAAGGCGTGTTGAACGAGAAAATAATATTCATGCCATTGGCAAGAACATGATAGATACTTATAACAAACCTTTCATCAAGCGGTGTTGGTCTAGTTAGGTAGTAACAAGTCTACCACGCCAAGGACCAGTGATCGAATCCCATGCTCAAGTTTTTTTTATTTTTTTTTGTCGCTGGTTTTTATGATGTTTCCAAAACATGTTATAAGAGCAGTATGTAGTTGTATAAGCTCCGGGTCTTGCGCTTTTTAGGTTGTATAAATGTATTAAATGATGTATATTAAAGTATTAGTGATTCTTTGCGTTAGTCATTACAAAGTATTTTCAACTTCTTATGACAAGCCGTGTTGCTTGGGATAGATGACATTGCCGAATTGCATCCGTTTTCAATTATGGATCATTTTCGCAAAATATTTCGAATTGAAATACCAAAAGATATTTTACAATATTCACCAATTATTGCGAATAAAAAACGTCACGCACGAGCTTGATCCTGCTGACGGGGTTGATGGTTTTTCTCCCTAATTCATTCATGGATCGCCCCGTCGTGTTGCTTTTTTTTCGCTTCTCTGTTTTGTGCGAGGGTTCCAAAGGGTTGCGCCCTTTTCAAATATTAGTCTAGAGATCACATTGTTCTTCAACCTGGTGCATGCTTACGCACAGATACATGCAAAAGTCAGTTGATTGCTTAGGAAAACGAAATCTAATGCTTGGAATTGCGTTAAAAAAATGATTTGTATTGAAATAATGCATTTTTCAGGTATGTTGTCTTCGGAGAAAATGAAAATTTCGGGAGCGAAATATGACATTTCATACGAAATACTTGTGTAATTGAAGAGCAAAGTTAGCGACCACTATGATTATGGTCCTAAAATTGAACTTAGAAAATGGTTTACAGAAAATTTAAACAATAAATCAATCTTGTAAAAATTGCTAGAGATAGCAATTTTAGTTCTTTAATTTTGCTCGGAAGTGTTTTTCGATTGAGCGTTGCGTTATTTTGTAAAAAAATCGATGAAGTAAGTCATTCTGAACCGATCTTTTTCCACCTTAAATAAGGCCGATGTGCGGTATAAGAGGTGAGGAGAAAGGAAACTAGTGGACTTTTTCATTCTGACGGTGTTCTTATGCAACAGCAGACGTGACGTCACGTCTGTTGCTGCCTAAGAAGACGCGAGAACGAAAGAGTCCACTAGCACAGACAAACAGACGTAACACTTTGAAAAAGTTTTTCTTGAAAACATAGTATCTCAAAACATAGGTCCTCAGTAACGACATCTCTCTGGCTTCTCGCGGAAAACAAGCTTGCTCGCTAATATTGCATACAAGTTCTATAGAATGTATAGAAACGTCAAAGTGATCCGATGCCAGCACTGAGGCGAGTAGTTCGCGGAACTGATAATATTCAAATCAACCGTTAAATGCGTGAACGAAGATACACAATGAAGTGTTACGTCTGTTTGTCTGTGCCACTAGTTTCCTTTCTCCTCACCTCTTATACCGCACATCGAAATAAGGCCCCGTGATCTTGCCTACTGTCAAACGTATAGGATTGAGATGGGGTTGCCAGTCTCCTGATTTTACCAAAGAAATAAAGAGCTACACACGGTTAGAAAAAAGTACCCAAAATTAAGTTCTTTTCACTCATCTCGGCACTATAGTGCAGGAACCCAAAAGTAGGTAAAGCGGGTTAAAGTAATTTCCATTTACTTGTGTGCAGTTCGTACGGAATTTTCCACTGGCTTTTAACCATAAATAAGTTAGTTGTACCCAATAGTAGGTAAATATGATTATACTCAACGTTGGGTTCCCACACTTTACTACCCCTGTTGGGTGGTTTTGCTCGTCCGTTTTTGACAACATTAGTAGGAGAAAAGGAGACAAACTAGTCAAAAGCAGGTAAAAGTGAACTGGTCGTTGGGTACTTTTTTCTTACCGTGCAGAGTCGCCGTCAACGCCAATTGACAATTCGCCTCTTCGGTCACTCTGTAACTCTTCACTCCTATGGTAAAATCCCATAAGCAAACATCAGTCTGTGCGTGAAACTTGGTGAACATTTCCTTACCCTTTCACTCCAATGAAAATCCCATATGATTCTGTCAATCTTTGCTTGAAGAAACGGCGGCCTGCTGGAAGAATGAAGAGATAAGACAAAGGCCGCTAGATTTCATGCATAGATTGTCAGATGCTTAAGGTATTTTACCAGGAGTAAACAATTGCAGAGTCGTTGTCAACGTCAATGCGTACTTTCGTAATGGCCAATGCTGCAAACGTAAACAATTACTTTTTGCGTGAATTTGAATGAATAAAAATGAAAACTCACTCAAGAAAACCAACACCATGATTGTGTAGAGAAAGAGTCCTCCTATCCGATAAAATTAGTGGCTTACATGGATTGGCTTTGACGTACGAGACATTTACGAACGAAGCCATTATTTATGTTTTCGACATTGGACCTCATGAACGCTCAGTGTCGATATCACGAAAATTTTATTTTGACAGATCGATGTCTAACTATGCCAGTTGTTGTTGTAGTACCACCGGTTGGAAACTAACGATTTAAAGTTGGCTTACTACTTGACTAGCCTATTGGTCCCAACTACATCGATCAACGTACCCCATTCTAGTCGACATTCTAGTACTACATTATGTTTGTTTTGATTCGCTATGAAAGTTTGACAGATAAAATGAGGGGTTCGTGGATTTTCCTATGTTTCGAGGGATGCATCGATTAGCTTAGAACCGAAGATAGTATCAGAGCTAAGCCAAAAAGTTGAGATTGTTTCTTCGGGACCTTCTGGTCTTAAAGTTATCTCTCTAGTATGGTCTTAAAGTTACCTCTATCACGCTATTCAGATAACACTTCTGAAATTGTCGAGGTACACTGGCAATATACTGGAGCTGTCATGTTACCCCCGAGTTGGTATTTAATACCACACCATGCTTCTCTACGACCTCGATACCTGTTTCTGCCTGTATACAACCATCATCTTTGACTGTCGACTACCAGAATGTTAGAGGTATGAGAACCAAGACGAACGATTTTATGCTAACCGTTACTTCTTGTGACTACGTTGTTGTGTATTGACCGAAACATGGCTCTACGCCAATATTGCTGATTCGTAACTTGCAACCAATTACTCCACCTTTCGATGTGATCGGAATGCTTCCACTAGTCAGCATGGACGTGGTGGAGAGTTCCTTGTAGCTGTCAACAGGTTGTATTGGCTATCAAAAGCAACAGTTAACGCACCGAGAAACGTTAAATCTAGCGAGTTATTAACAATAGAGTCGAATTCATCTATCTGCTTTGATCGATTGTCTTCATCGACTTTCTCTTTATATAACCGTGGCTATGCAATCATAAAGTCTAGTCCACTTAGAATCTGGACACATAATTTATCCTATAGCAGCTCCTCTAATGGTTGGATTTGGAATGTTTTGACAGCGATTGGTTTTGAAAGTACACGTGTTTAAGTGGTCTCGATACGTGCAGTTTTAAAACATTTGTACTAGATGGAAAACGAGAAAAGAAAACTGATCTTGCACACCGTTTTGTTGGTGATGAAAGGCATGGTTTAGAGTCCGCAGCTGCAAATTCCTTACCAAATCATCAGTTTCCGGGAGAATTTATCGGCGAAAACAAACTTGAATGTCCTGGGGACATCACGCCATGCTGTGGCCAGATAAAACTTTTGTCCGGGAACCTGCCTGAAATCCATCTTGATATAGGTTTCGACGTAGATGAAAAGGCATCCTCTGTACTGCGTCAGAACCCGGTTGTACAACCAACCGGTCAGCACTCGTGTTTATTTCAGTAATCGTGGGAACGTAATTTGTGATTATCCCTAGTCCCTTTCAAATTGTATATTTATTTATGTACGGTCCTTATATTTGAAATGAGAGGATCATCACCCATCGTTTCAAACATATGCTGCACTCTTGTTGGTGGAAAAATGACAGCACAGCGAACAAAAAATAATCGATAAGTTTTTAATCGAGTAATTAAAAAATGGGACATCTCTGATTTTGGTGTGATTGTTTTGATAAAAAAAAGCGCAAAGTTTCATCTCTACCGAAGGGGCAGCAAAACCACAAAATTACCTTACCAAAAATCATTGGATGAAAGGTACTTTGAAAGAGGACACTATACGCTATTTTAAAACAAACCAAATTTGGGTACAATCCACCCAGATCGGTCAAAATTGAACCTACCCAAAAATGGGTAAACTGTGTTGGGAGTGACAAGTTGACAAATGAACAACATTGACATGAATCCGATCGATGTTGTTCCTTTATCAACTTGTCACTCCCAACACAGTTTACCTTTTTTTTTGGGTAGGTTCAGTTTTGACCGATCGGTGTGGATTGTACCCAAATTTGGGTAGCTATGAAATAGCGTGTAAAATAGAAAGTTTTTCTTCCGACTGTTCCATCTTAGTATTCTTCTTTGGTACAACTTCCGAAAGCGTGTTCTGGCCACTAGATTCTGCTTCATCGTCCTGTTTGGTTGCTTGGAGGCACCTGCAAGCAGACGGATCCTAGGGACGGTTGTACGGCTGGCGCCGTATTTTTTTTTTTTTTGCGACTTCTCGATTCAAGAGTCCTGGGTTTCTCTTGATCGACCTCAACATCATCCAGTGCAGCTGCAGATCCAAAGTTCCAGCACGACGTTTGCTTTGAGCCTAACGGGTCACTCTCTTGCGGTCACGGAACTGCTTGAGAACATCTCCCACGGTAGAAACGGCAATTTCCAAAATTTTCGCGATATTTCGAATTGACCACGTAGGGTTTCACCACTGAACAAGAGTATTATCAAAACAAATCGCTGTCAAAACATTCCAAATCTGACCACAAGAGGCACTGCGTTATTATAAATAAGGTGTCCGGATTCAAAGTAAACCTCCCTTTATTATTCATAAAGTTTGATACAAGTAGTTCCTATGTAGCTGCAACAGGAACTTTTGAAATTCTCATCCAAATTTATGAATAGCCCATTGTAAATCACTCACATTCACCTACATACAAGCTTTAAACCCTGTGCACGACCTGTTAAACCTTCATCAATCACCCGTTCCCATTTTATGCACCGGCTCATAGGTTTGAGTTATAATTCGAATTGGCGAGTGACTGACAAACACATCATTCCAAAATGAAGCACACGGTTGAGCATTCCATACAGTGCAAATTCAAATGTTACTAAACAAATTAAACCGAAATCTCGGCTGTTGACAACGTATTCCATTAACAAACTTCATCCTAATCTATGTTTACTTTCACAGGCTGCATCCCATCCCTTCTGATAGTTTGATTCCCAGCTGTGGCTATTCATCAGCAGTGAGCTTTTACCATTACCGTTCGCGCACGTTTATGCCATACCGTACGTCAATCCAAACAGAAATTAATACAAATGTTTCGTTCAAAATCGCGTTTAGCAAACAAAATGTATGCATCGAAACAAGCTGTCGAACGGACGCCATCAGAACAGACTCTGCTACCCCCTCTCAAGTGGATTGCAATCACGTAGCTGCAGCAGCAGATTATGCAAAAAAGCAACACACATCGCTGTTGCTTCACAGCAGCTGCAGCTGCAGCTGGAAGCCCATGGTGCTCAGACTTTCAGACCAGCTGAAGTGAGGATAATGTGACGATACGATGGATGAATCATATCAAGCCGGGAGCAGGGCGAAAATCTCAGTTTGAATACAAAATGTGTTCGTGTGTTGTTTGCTTTCATATGCAGTTCGGTACACATGGTGGCGCTGTTTCGATCGTAGATGGAGCTAGGCGGGGTGCTTTTCTCGTCTGGAAATATTTGGATATATATATTTTTTTAAATCATGCTATCTACTAAACAGGCAAACCAGATTGTTGCCTTTGAATAAGGAGTACCGAGTCTGCATCCCCAGTTGCGCTTTTGAAATTGAAGTAATACATAGATTTCAGCTGTTTTGCCACTTTATCAGCAACCAGGTTTAAAAAAATGCTCTATTTGCAAAATAAAAGCATTTTAAAATTGCACTCAAATAGGGGAAATGGCTCTAATGTTGGCCTATGGATCTAGGATTGGGCCCATCGCTAAAAATCTGCTATTTATCATTTGTATCTAGATGAACGCGTCATTGGGACGGTACTAATGGGTATTTTTGGATGCTATTGAAAATTTATTCGATTGCTGAATTTATGTATGGAACCAAATTAGGAGCATTTAGGCCGACATTACATCCATTTCCCCTACCACCACCTTGAAATTTTTTAAATCATCATCGCTTTCATAATTCTTCTATTCTTTACGGGATTTGAACTTTGATTTTCCAATAGGCCTTATGCATCTGAATCACTTATTTTTTTGACGTAGGATTATAGAGGATATTAGAGGTGCAATTAAAAAAAAAAACTAAAATTGACCGCGTTACGAAAAGTGGTCAGGTTTTGACCACTTTTAACTCTGTCAATTGCGCATGGATTTTAATTCTAAAGCCAAGCCAATCGGTTGGTAATTTTTCTACGAAGCTGCTTAAATGAATACTTTATCAATTTAAATAGGTCATTATTGAAAATTACACAAATGTCCAACTGTTGCAATGGTGATAAAATTATTACCGATTGTCTGCAAATAGTGGCTTCCCTAACCTAGTTGCCAAATATTGATACCGAGCACGTAATCCTACGTCAAATCTACGGTCAAGTCTTGGATACAACCTCTTACTTTTTCTAGCCAAGATGGCAAGTTACACTGACAACGAATCTTATTCAGAGAGTGTGTCACTTCTACTCATTTGGCAGTATAAATTTCTAAAAGCGTAGGTTATTCATGCACTGAGTGACCTACGCTTTTAGAAACGCCTCCATATGAATGAGTAAAAGTGACTCACAACTGAGTAAAGCACTTGGCAGTCAAACGATGACTGCAGTCAAATTGTCTACGTTTCCCTTACTTAAGAACTTAGATTAGCTAAGCCCCACATTTGTTTCTGTATTTTGCTGATGTAGGGAAAATGACGGCTTCGGCATGAACTATTATGTTTGGCAACCGAAATTGAATCGCTAATTTCATTGGATTTTTCTCACAAAAGTACTCAAACGATTCTTTAGGCTTTCAGCATCAATTTGATTAAATTTTTACCACTGAGAAAAAGCAATCTAGCAGGGTTTTCTTGAAATGAAGCACACGCACTACAAAATGCCGTTGCTTTCAAGTTGCCGATGAAAACTCAGCTGTTTAACACGCAGCTCAAATAGAAAGGTTGCCGAATAAAAAGATGTTGCCCACAATAAAGGGTGTCCACGATGAAATTGCCACACTATGAAATTGCTCTAACTTTTTAACCGTTGGGTAGAATTTAATGAAAATTTGGGTGGATTTAGTTCATAGTGCATTATTAACATCCTGCAAGTTTTAAAGTCCTGTGATCAAAACTCGCGGAAATGGAGTCGAAAGAACAGCTCGTGCGTGATAAAATCTTGCGCATTCATCACGAGAACAAGGATCTCTCGCATCGTTCCATCGCTAAAACGTTGGGAATCGCGAATTCCACGGTGTCGCGAGTGATTAAGCGGTTCGAGGAACGGTTGACCACCGATCGGAAGCCCAGAAGTGAAGGAAAAAGTATTCCGTACAACACCAAAAATCACAACCGCGTAGTTGGGGCCTTCAACCGAAATCCGAACGCCTCCGTTAGGGATGTGGCTAAGAAGCTGCACCTAAGCCGAAGTTTTGTCCAGAAGGCCAAAACTAAGGCTGGGCTTCGAACGTTCAAGGTACAAAAGGCCCCTAATCGCGACGAGAAGCAGAACAAGTCCGCCAAAACCCATGCCAGGAAGTTGTACCTCAACATGCTGACGAAAGTTGAATGCTGCATCATGGACGACGAAACATATGTGAAGGCCGACTTCAAACAGATCCCCGGCAACCTGTTTTTCACGGCCAAGGATAAGTTCAGCGTTCCGGAGCATGTCCGCACTCAGAAGATGTCCAAATTTGCGAAGAAATTCCTGGTTTGGCAAGCTATCTGCACGTGCGGGAAGCGGAGTGCACCTTTCGTGACCCAGGACACGATGAACGGACAGGTGTACATAAAAGAGTGCCTCCAGAAGCGGCTGCTTCCTCTCCTGAAGGCCCACAACGTCCCAACAATCTTCTGGCCGGATTTGGCCTCATGCCACTACTCCAAGGACGTGCTGAAGTGGTATGCGGATAATAAGGTCAATTTCGTGCCGAAAATGTTCAACGCTCCCAACACTCCGGAGCTCCACCCCATCGAGAAGTACTGGGCGATTATGAAGCAGCACCTTCTTAAACGACCTAAGGTAGTGAAGACAGTCGAGGAACTGAAGAAAGTATGGGTTTACATGCAAAAAACGGTTGATTCACAGGTTGTGCAGAATCTTATGGCCGGGGTTAAGGCCAAGGTGCGGGCATTTGCGTATGGACTGTAAATAAAATACGAGTAAAATGGAAAAATGAAGTTTAATAGTTATTTCTCAATCCCAGAAAATTTGATGGCAATCGGATGAAAACTCGAATTTTGCGAATCAATTTTGTGTGTGGCAATATCATCGTGGACACCCTTTAGTCACTCTCACTAGAGAAGTTTGGAGCTTTGTAAAAGTGTTTCAAAACAGTGTTTGACAATTTTTTCTACTGAAATTGTTAGAGCAGCTGACAGCAAAAGATTGCAAACAAACCAATACTGCATATGTGTGCGTTCCTGAGAGAAAAAATGCTTTAGAAAGATGGTCGCTGCTTAGGTTGCCGAGAATACGTAAATTCCCCTAGGTCAATGAATAGAAAAAAAACAAAGAAAAAAATAACATTGAGTGGTACCGGATCATCGCTCTGTTCTCTCGATGGTCAGAGTGAGCTCGTGATTGGTTGATTATAGTAGAAATTTTGATATAAATTCTCAAACAACTATTTTATTTATTCCAAACAAATCTTACATCCAATCTGAATAAAATGGTGTAATTAAAATTAAATTTCATTCATAAATGACCATGTTATTAGCGTTTATACTCTGACACTATTTCGTCACACTTTTTTTGTTTGCCGTTTTCTTGCTTTGATTTTTTCTTTTAAATGTCGATCTACAAACTACGTAGCATTACGTCAGATTGTAGAAGAAAATCGTCCACTTTTGGTTTTGTTAGCAGAAACACATATTGTAGAAATTGAATCTTTTGATCAGTATAGCATTCCGGGATATAAAGCTGCTGCTTGTTTGTCACATTCGAGGCACACTGGCGGTGTTGCTATTTATGTCAAAGAATCAGTTCAATTCAATATTCGCCAAAACGAAGTTATTGATGGCAATTGGTTCTTAGGCATTACAGTTGAACGTGACATGAAGATGGGTAATTATGGTGTTTTGTATCATTCTCCCAGTTCAAGTAATCAGCGTTTTATTGAAATTTTAGAGAACTGGTTCGAGACATTTTTAGATTCTAGTAAATTAAATATACTTGCGGGTGATTTTAATATTAATTGGCATGATACTAGCAATTCGAACCATCTGAAGCAATTAGCTGATTTCTTTAATTTAAAACAATTAGTAAGTGAATGTACGCGTATTTCCCGGCACAGTAGAACTTTGATTGACCATGTTTATTCTAATTTTGATTCTGTCAGTTCAGTTACTCAAGCTGATTTGAAAATAACCGATCATGAAACTTTAGTAATTAATTTATTAGACAGTGTTAACGATAACGATAATTTTGTAAAATTGAAGTGCTGGAGGAAATATTCGAAGCAAGCTGTTTCGAATCTTGTTGAGAGAAGCGTGGATTTTCCATTAGTTACCGGAACTTTAGATGAAGATGCAGCTGTTCTTACTAACGTTTTGAAAACTTGTACCAATAAATTAGTTGAACAAAAGTTTGTTTCTTTGAAAAACTCGAACAGCTGGTACAATTTGGATCTTTTGCGTCTTAAACGTAAGAGGGACAAATGGTACAAAAAGTTTTGTAGATCTAATAGTGATAATCATTGGAATAGGTACACGGTCGTGCGTAATAAATATTCACAATCGATTAAGAAAACTCGATGTGAATATATTCAGAGGAAAATTGATCAGCATCAAAACAACAGCAAAGAGTTATGGAAAATTTTGAAATCTTTGATGAAGCCTAGTAATTGTAAATCGCGGCCCATAACTTTTGATGGCATATTAGAACAGTCAGAACAAGTAATTGCTTCTAAGTTTAATGACTATTTCGTCGAGAGCGTTTCACTGATCAATCAATCTATTGAACTGATCAATGAACCAGACGAAATAAAACAGCCGATTAATAGTAATTGTAGATTTAATGGTTTTCACCCAATTACATTAGATGAACTTAAAAATATTTGCTTTTCATTAGGAAAAACGGCTGGAGTAGATAATGTTAATGCTAGAGTTATTCAAGATTGCTTTCATGTCATTGGACACACTCTGCGGGACCTTATTAATCAATCATTGCAATCTGGGCACGTGCCGCATATTTGGAAAGAATCTTTAGTTGTTCCTATACAAAAAGTTGCTGGGACGATTAAAGCCGAAGAGTTTCGTCCCATCAACATGTTGCACACATTAGAGAAAATTTTGGAACTTGTTGTAAAAGGCCAGCTGTTAGAATATTTAAATAGTAACTGTTTGTTGATACCGGAACAATCGGGATACCGGGAAGGCCATTCTTGTGAAACCGCGTTAAACTTAGTGTTAGCTAAATGGAAAGAAAATTTGGAGCATAAAGATACGATTGTTGCTGTGTTTTTGGATCTAAAACGCGCTTTTGAGACAATTTCTAGGCCCTTATTGTTGAGAACAATCAAGCGCTTTGGAATTTCGGGTTCTGCATACAAATGGTTTGAAAGCTATTTATCTGACAGAACACAAAGGACTGTTTTTAATGATTTTGTATCTTGTCCCGTTGACAATGACCTTGGAGTGCCTCAGGGAAGTGTATTAGGGCCCCTTTTATTTATTATGTATATTAATGACATGCGACGAGTTTTACGGTTTTGTGATATTAATCTTTTTGCTGACGATACTGTGTTATTCATTGCAGCTAAAGATTTAGAAGAAGCCGTTTCACGCTTGAATGAAGATTTGCGTTCTCTAAGTAGATGGTTGAAGTATAAACAATTGAAATTGAATATAAGTAAAACTAAATTCATGGTAATTTCGCGGAATCGTGTAGATGATGATGTCTGTGTTGTCATTGATAATGAGACACTTGATCGCGTTCAGGAAATTAAATATCTTGGCGTGATTATTGATGACAAACTCAAGTTCAATTCTCATATTGACAATGTCATCAAGAAAATTGCCAAGAAGTATGGAATCCTAGTTCGCTTGAAAAACGATTTAACTATTGGTAGTAAAATACAGTTATACAAATCAATCATCTCCCCTCATCTAGACTTTTGCCCTTCCATTTTATTTTTGGCCAATGAAACACAAATATCGAGATTACAGCGTTTGCAGAATAAAGTAATGCGTTTGATTTTAAGATGTAATAGATTCACTTCCTCAACTTTTATGCTGGACACTTTGCAATGGCTGTCAGTGAAGCAAAGAATTGTGTTTTTGACTATGGTGTTCATTTTTAAAGTAGTTAACGGTTTGCTGCTTCGATATTTGTGTGATCGGATTGAAAGAGGAAGTGATTTTCATAGATATAACACTAGAAACGCGGATGAAGTAAGAACACCACATCTTTTGAATAATGCTTCACAAAATTCATTATTTTTCAAAGGTATAAATGTTTTCAATTCGATGCCTAGACACATCAAGCGTGCAACTACACTTACAGAATTCAAGAGACGCTGCATTTCACATGTAAAAGCTGTTTATTGAGCAGTTAAATTTTTATGAATGGATAAATCATGTATCTTGACAAAGTTATCTCTAACGGATTATTTTGTATGGAGACTGTCATATAGACATTTTAGTAATTGGTGTAGCATATACAAAAAACTACATTGTTTGCCTCGATGGTGATGATGGATTTTTAGTTTTTTGATTTTGTAGTAGTAATAGTAAAAATAGCTTTGAGTAGTCTACGATGGTTTGAGCCTCGCGCGCGGAATACAGGTATAAATGACTAATACGTGGAAATTGTGGCAAAAGCCTTGAATTAGTAAAGGGTTGGCTGGAAGTCGTTTCCTTGGATATAGTCCTGGCACTGCGGAAGCTTAAACGTGTAAATCCCAGGTCACGTGTAAATGGAAGTATTGTCGAGGACTATACTTGGACTTTTGATAACTAGTTACACCTTTGAATGTTTTTGGTTGATGCCTATAGCATATTTAACAGGACATTTATATCTGTAATTGTAACCAGCTCGATTTTGTTTGCAAACCTGGTTAAAATGTTTATATTTAATTATCTTAAAGATAACTCGTCCAGCTCAAACCTTTGTAGGGGTAAGAGGTGGGACCATCATCATCATCATCAGCAACTCGCCATTTTTTTAAATTTGACGAGACTCTAGCACAAACTTGGCTCCTGGGTCCAACAAAGTCACTTTAATCGAAAATCTTCAAGCGACGACGAAGGTGTCGACCATCACTTTAAATTGAAAGTCATTCTGTCTTCTCTTCGAGCAGATCCTCTTCAATATCAAAAGAACCGCTTTCGATTAGTTTTCATGCTGTTTGTTTTGGCTTGATTCGTTTTCATTTCGTCTTTCATTGTCGAACGAACTTGCTTGCATTGAAGGGAAGCTGTTCGATCCAAATTTGCACAGTTTTTCTGACTTTTGTTGATTGTTCACTCGGGTCATTTAAGCGCATCCCTAATAAAAATAACCATATAAGAGAGCTTAACGACGTGTTCGGGGTATCATCCAAACCATTTGTGGGATAGTTTACCCATCCGGGATACAGTTCGTTTATGGTATTTGTTTATTAGGGATGCGCATTGATCGTGCACATAGATGTCAAATTCATTATCATAGGGTGGTTTTTTTACCCATCATAATGGGTATTTTTGGAATCGGAGCTACGTCTAGAGGTCGGAAATCGATGACCGACGCCATTTTGAAATCCATCCAATCCATTTTGATGATGGCATCAAATGTCAGAAAAAGTGGGAAATACTGACAGCGAACCATCAATATGGGTATTTTTGGAATCGGGATGACGTCTAAAGATTGAAAATTGCAGTTTTAAAAAAGAGGGAAATATTGTAATGCACCCATTAATATAGGTATTTTTCAAAACTGGATGGTGCCTAGACTGAAAATCGATATCCGACGCTATTTTGAAAACCAAGGTGGCGGCTTTCCGTATAAAAAAAGTGAGGAATAGTGATTTCGACCCATTAATATGGGTATTTTTTGGAATCGGGGTGACGTCTAGAGATTGAACATAGATATGCGACGGCATTTTCAAATCCAAGCAGTTCAAGTTCAAGAAAATATAGGAAATGCTGTCAAATATCCATCAATATGGGTATTTTTGGAATTGGGATGACATCTAGAGGCTGAAAAACAATATCCGTCGCCATTTTAAAATTCTTGAAATTTTGAAAAAGTTTGAAATTGAATCAAATATCTATACATCTGCTTTTTTAAGAATCAGGGTAATGTCTAGAAGCCGGAAATCTATATCCGATGCCATTATGAAATCCAAGAAGGCCGCTTCCGATTTGAGGAAAAGTGTCAATTTTCAGAACGGGGATGATACGTAGATGCCAAAAATTGATGTCAGACGCCATTTTTCAATCCACGATGACGACCTCTGGATTTTTTTTTTGTAAAACAAGTTGGTTTTATTTGTCAGCTTGTTTGATAACAGTAATTATAATTTGTTATTCTAAATCGAGATGAAGTTCCAGTGCGTCAACATCAATTATTTCGTTACATTCACAAACAGATGTTTTTAATAAAAACACTAAGCACTTCCGCGCGCCTTCTTTTGTCTACTCCTGCAAGGCCAGGTAAAACCAAGTCCTCAAAAGAGAGTCATCTCCATCCATTCATTATGGCTTCTATCCTCTGCTGTAGAACCGTCCAAGCCGGGCCGACACGAGCACAAGCACAAAATTTATGCAGAAGAGTTTCAGTCGTGTGATTGCCACAATGTGTGCAGTTTTCGTCCGGTACTCTCTGCATCACGAACAGTAGTTTTCGGCAGGGTTGCTTCCACTCACTTGCTATAAAAACATATTTTTCGGAATTATGCAATCACTAGATGATATAATGATATGTTGTACTTGTAAGTAACGAGAAGAGGGTTTAAAGTATGTGTTTGACTCATAAAACCTGTCAATTTTGCTTTCAGAGCGTCACAATAAGCGATCTTATGATTCGTGAGCGTTCACTCAGAGTGAGCACTCACGAGTCGTAAAATTGCTGATTGTGACGCACTGAAAGCAATATTGACAGATTTTATGTATGAAACATATACTTCACATCCTCATCTTGTAACTTACAAGTACTAATTATCACTATACCATCTAATGATTTCATAATTCTGAAAAAAAAAATTATAGCAGGTGAGTGGAAGTAACCCTGGTTTTCGGTGCTCGATTTTCTCATTTACGAGCAGGTAGAGTTTTGATCGCTGCGCTGAAGATAGCTGCTTTACTGCAATGTTCCGTCGTGGCCAGTCGTTTCCCGGATTGTTTTGTCGTTTTGGTCGTTCAGTTTGCTTGACGAAATGCTGATGGATTTCGCTAATACACACGAGAAGCATTTCTTATAGAAAACTTGCCATAACAAAATGGGCATGGTTCATTTTAGTAAACAAACTAACACTTCTTCCAACTGTGTCACCTCTCTTACTCGCCTAGAACGGGTCCCCTTGCCGTACGGAGCGTTGGATCTCGAGATGTAGATCGGCTAGCAATACGCGAGAGTAGAGCGATGAGTTCTGGGTTGAATCCGAGCGAGCACATGGTATCGAATAGAAACGAGTGCCGGACCCGATCGAACGCATGATCTAGGTCCTAGGCGAGTAAGAGAGGTGACACAGTCGGAAGAAGTGTTAGTTTGTTTACTAATATGAACCATGCCCATTTTGTTATGGCAAGTTTGCTATAAGAAATGCTCCTCGTGTTTATTAGCGAAATTCACATCAAAGATTGATTAAATGCGTAGGAAATCAGTTTGGCACGGCATTTGTGACCAGCATACACCTTCCGGTCGTATGAAACAGGTCAAAAACTGTCCAAATCCACAGATAAAAAAAATTTGTTTTGAATTTCTGTATGGCAAAATAGTGAACTTTTCGTGAACATTAACGGCAAAGAACTCACCAACACTGGGAGACCGTGAGTTTCTGCCCACCTGTCATTTCCCATCTCGATCTAGGTCCGACAAACAAAATGGGCATGGTTCATTTTAGTATACAAACTAACACTTCTTCCGACTGTGTCACCTCTCTTACTCGCCTAGACCCTGGCTCGTGCGTTTCGGCAGTTCGGGAAAAAACGTCCAACGATACCGCTGGTGGAGCGGTGGATTTTCTGACCGAACGGTTTCGTGCTTGGTGGTTTCGCACCAGCTGGTTTTTTTTTCGGTTGATGACCGGTTGTTGACCTATAACTCTGTCCAGTTTGCTTCGTCACGTTTGCGTAGCTTTTCTGAAACAGTAGTTTCTTGTTCTGGACACATGATATGCCAGTGTGTGCGTGCTCTTTGCAGTGCCGGCAGGATTGCAGCTGCCCCTTGTACACCATGAACGCCTGCTCTCCGTCGATGATGACCCACCAGTCGATGTTCCGCTGCACTAACATACGGACAGACCATATACCGAGCGGTATGCCTTCGCATTCGTTGTTTTCACTCCATGATACCTCGCGAATCGAGATTACTTCGCCGAGCACGCTTAGGAATTGTACGACCTTCTCTTCAGATACACCGTAAACCTTCACCTCAACACTACCGTCTTCCAACGTAACCCGAAGCTTGTGTTTCTTCCCCTCACACTCAACTTCATGTTTTCCATCATGTTCGTCAACAACTTTTTGTGCAAGCGTCAAGTCACTGACTTTGATAAACGCACATGCTCCACCTCTGTGGCACTGTAGTCTTTTGATATCTTCCCTTTTCAAACCGAGAACCAGTGTTCACTCGGCTGTCGACAAAAGCAGGCCACTCTCGATGTGTGCTACGCGATCGTCTGTTTTCTCGGCAGCAACCATTGTGTGGTCCTCCTCATTGTTCTTCATCAGCAGTTCTTTCGGTCGATGCGTCGTCGACTTTGGAAAGCAACCGTTTCGTGATGAGTGTGTGAATGCTGACCACGTTTTGCGACCATTGCTACAATGGACGCGCTCTGACCCTCGTTGGCGTACAACAATTTGCCATACAATGAAACTACTGGAAGTGGATCCCGTTCTGATGGAGGAGGCTTTTTGGATAGCGGAAGACAAAGTGTTTATTGTGTTGTACCTTTTGACTATAGTTTTAAGATGTATTGTATAGTGACCAAGAATCCTCGGCTCTGTAAAGTTAATTCGGTTGAGCCTTATCAAATAAATAAATAAACAAAAAAAAAAAAAACCGAGAACCGACCGACAAAATCCATAAAGTTTTTCGACCATTGGCTTGGTGAAGTTCGAATAATCGATTTTAAAAGTGTTTTCTCGCCTCATCGCGGAACACTTTACCACGCGACGCGGTACAGCCAAGTAGACAAATATCCAACTGTAAATGCTTCACTTGTGATAAGCGCACAAAGATGTGAGTATTTTCGAAATCCCAGTAACGTCTAGAGGCCAGAAACCGATGTTTGACGCCATTTTAAAATCTAAGATGGCGGTTTTTATGAAATACTGCCAAATACCGATCAATGTGAGTATTTTTGGAATCAGGGCAACATCTAGAGGCTGGAAATCAATGTCCGACGCCATCATGAAATTCAAGATGGTACCTTCTGATTTTAGAAAAAAGTGTCAAATACCCTACAAATGGTGTCGAATATTGATTTTCCTTAAATCCTTAAATTCCTTAAATACCAATATTGTAGGGTATTTGGGACTTTTCCTGAGCCCAATGGCCGCCATCTTGGACTCCAGAATGGCCTCTTTAGTGTAATATTCGTTAATATAAAATAAAATTTTGTTTCTACATATAATCCGGATGCCATGCCTATCGGCAACCGATACTGTGCGGATACTATCCGGTTACTATATTTTGAGCCTGAGCGACGCGTGTCAAGTCGAATTAGCCCCGAATTGAAGTGAAAGTGGAAAAACAGTTTTTGAGTCATTCATTGCATCAATTGAAACAAGTCTTTGCTTCAAATGAAATGAACTGATGCACTTGACGAACGAAACAAGCGATAGTCAAGTCATGTTTGACAGGAGGAATTTTCATCGTGACTCGATAACAAAAAACACAATGACTTACACGAAAATGATATTGTTCGAAATGAAGCGATTCTGTGGAGCGTTCATTTTTTACCCTTCTTACAAAGAAGGGTATAGATATCACTTGAAAAATCGACTATCGATCCGAGGCCCAGAGGGCCGAGTGTCATATACCATTCGACTCAGCTCGACGAGATCGGAACATGTCTGTGTGTGTGTGTGTATGTGTGTGTGTGTGTGTGTGTGCGTGTGTGTGTGTGTGTGTGTGTGTGTGTGTGTGTGTGTGTGTGTGTGTGTGTGTGTGTGTGTGTGTGTGTGTGTGTGTGTGTGTGTGTGTGTGTGTGTGTGTGTGTGTGTGTGTGTGTGTGTGTGTGTGTGTGTGTGTGTGTGTGTGTGTGTGTGTGTGTGTGTGTGTGTGTGTGTGTGTGTGTATGTGTGTATGTGTGTATGTGTGTATGTGTGTGTGTATGTAACGAAATGAATGCGCTCACGTTTCTCAGCAACCGCTCAACCGATTTGGACAAACTTGGCGCCAAATGATAGGTCTTGGGGTCCCATTGAACGGTTTTGGAATCGGTGAACCGGTTCCGGAGATATGGCCGGAATAAGATCCGGTGAATATGGGCCTTCACGCTGGATTTAACGGAAAACGTATCAAAACCATCATGCGACACATCAAATTACTACAGAATTCAAAAATAAGATCAATGAAAGTCGTGTTAAGTGTTCCAGACCACATTGGACACACTTGGACATGTTCCGGGTACCCCGGGGAAGTTGCTTGAATATGAATTGAATTAAAACCCATTAAATCACATTAAAATACGTTGATAAGGTGATTGGTAGCCTCACCAAATATACTACACCCGGATATATTCCGGGTACCCCCAGGCAGTGGCGTAGCGTCACTGGATGAGGGGGGGGGGGGGGGGTGGAAGGCTTGGTCACTGATAATGACAATAAAATAAATAAACTTGAATAAGTAAGAAGGGTCTGATCACACCATAGGTGGATAAATTCGGGTTTTTTTTCTTTGTTTCGAAAATGTAGAACCCTGCTTGGCTCATTTTCCCTAGTTTCATAGAACTAGGAGAGGGTAAAGTAAAATCAATTTGCCAGTTGGCGTGGATTTGCTCATTTGAGAATGAAAAAAAACCACCTTGCATTCATATCGATTTCGAGATTCGATGCGTTTTCAAGCAACACATTATGCTCTCATTTACGACTGGAAACGTGAAAATTCACAGTCAACTGAATAATCAAAACCACCACCAGCATAGCACCTACCGACATACGATGAAATCCCCGCAAGTGGAAGTAATGTTTCGATTTGATACGATTAAAAAAATATTCGAACAGCGTTTAATTATTCCCCAAACGGTCGGTGCACGGTTGGCTGGTTAGCAAATCATGCATTCGGTGATTGGAATGTACATTTCGGTATACAGGAATCACAATGGTCATTGGGAAATCAATCCCAAGTAATAACAGTCATTTTTGCTTTTTTAAAAGCTTGTGCATAATTAATGTATTCGGGAAATGGAAAACAATCCACGGCAGATGTTTGATTGATGGAAATTTAAGTTCAACACTAGTGGGTAGACACAATTTCCAGAATTTTCAATATTGTTGATTCGAGAACATATTCAGCTCAAAAAGACTTACCGATCGAGAGCAATGGCCACCAGGTGGAGGATCGATGCCGTGCAGCACAGGACATCGCTGGAGGTCCACATGTCGCAGAGGTCCGCTCCGAGTCGCCACTCTTTCGACACTTCGTACACGGCTCCGAGGGGCATCACCAGGCAGGCCACCAGAAGGTCTGCCACGGCCAGCGATAATATCAGATGGTTGGCCACACTCTGGAGGTTCCGTTCCAGCAGAATGGCCGCTATTACGAATACGTTTCCTGTATTGAGAATGACAAGAGAATGGGATTATTTATAGTTTCTTGACTGGATAGTGGATTGGATGCACATGAATATTTGACCCGCATTTTCCCTTTCGCCTTGTTGGAAAAAAGCTACTCATACATTTTGAGGTTAATTCCCGAATTTGAATAATAGTCATCATCAAATCCGACAGATTTCACCTGCCAGTGGTAAATAATCGGTTTTCGGCATGGAGATTTCCGAAAAATAATCGATTTCCAAAAATGTATGATGTAGAATTAATATATCCGACAAATTGCATCGTTTTTTATATTTTTAATTAGAATTGAATCTCGCCAAACATTCTTGAGTCGATTTTCCACCAGCCCACACACTGAAACGAATCTTCCTCAGAGATTGAGTATTCGTATGGAGAAATTTCTAAAAGCGTAGGATACTCATGCGCTGAGTGACCTACGCTTTTAGATATTTCACCATACAACTGAGTAAAAGTGACTCACTCCCTGAGTTAGTTTCGTTTTCAGTGTACGATTGAAGACTGCTCGCCCTCACACCTAATTATCAAACAATTTATTTAATCTTCAAAGTGCTAATCGGCAGCATTCCATCTAGTCATATTTCGAACTGCAAAACCCTCTACTGCCCTCTATATTTGGGAAGCCATGTAAGCAGTATTGTTCGTTAGTGGTTTTTTGCTAATGGTGGCGCATTCGTTTGGGTGGTGGTGGTAATCTATTTGATGAGGTTTTTCTCTGCTGATTGTCCCTAGCTAAACGGACACACACAACACCTGCTGAACGAAGTGAAGCATGTGTTTGGACCATGGGAGAGATATAGCCTGCCTGTGCCCACAACGCCGCAACTAGATTGATTACGAAGTTATGGTGTGTTTTGTTGACCTGATTGAGGTCGTTTTTGCTTCATTTGCCAAATGCTACGAGGTTACTTGATTGATGGGAGGGGGTAGGGAATTTTATCCGGTGATTGATTATGCAGTTAAAGAGTACTATAGTAGAGTAGTTAAATGATATGATGCCAGACGTAAAATACTGCAAAACTTGACGAAGGAGGCTTTTAGAACAGAGCTTCGCTTGATTAAAATAATATCACTTACTAGGCAGACGAAGATAATTTCCCAGACATGATGAACCTTTCTAGAGACACATATTTTACTAAACTCCTTGATTGATGACCGTGCCGTGAAATCTGTCGTCAGATTACGGATCGATCCATCTTTGGCGAGACGCACACTCGATTTTCTACTGTACTGAGACACGGGATCATGGACAAAACACTGCTGTGTAAGTTAGCGGAACAAAATTAATCAAAACATTTACCGGTCTGGCAGTAATTTATTATACATCTTCCAGCGACAAGGACTACGACGACGACGACGACGACGACGACAAAGGCAGACGGAACTGTGTCACCGTCGTCACTGAGTTGTGTTTCAGCTGTCAACGTTGACAACGAGGACAGTGACGAAAACGGCCGTTGAGTGAATTTCTGCTTTCATGTCAAGGAGACAGTTTTAGGTGATGAGTTTGTTATCACATTGAAAGTTAAAGTCAATCAAGAATTTGGGAATCAATCTGACAAACTTTGCGACTGAATTTTAATAAATTTCTGCAAAGTTAATTGAAATTTGAAGTGGTTCGCTTTTGTTGCCTACTGACAGAGGTACATCAGAAGCTGGTTTATAATGAAGATAAATTTCTTTATATAGTATATGTGTCTATGTGGAATGCAAAAACCACTGCAATCATTTCCGTTACTTGGGCGTTGTTCCCTTTAGGATGAGGCGTTTTCATTTCCTTAGTTCGATCTGTTTAGAATGAAACGGAATGTTCTAAAAAATAAAACGACGGTTATGGGAGAATCTAGCGCTGCTCGAAAACCATTGAGTTTAAGTAAAGCATAAAATCCAGGAAGGCGGTTAACACAGCAAAAATGAGAGCAACATTTTACACTGCTGAATCAAACGGAAAACTAATCCTGCTTTTAATGAAATAAATTTAATAACTGATTTTGCATTCATAATGTTTAATGGTTATCATCCATGCTTTTCACGCTGAAAGACTTGATCTCAAATCTCACCTCGGTTTAGTCACGAATGACCTTAAATATGTTAAACAAAACAAATAAACGGCATATGAACTTAAATCAAATTTTAAACAAGAAATTAACAGCAGAACTTCAAGTTAAGTTGCTTTGATTAAAAATGTCTTGACTGCATAATGAAAGCACAATATGAAATCAGACTTCTGTAGCGACAATTGAAATCAAAATGTATTTTCATTATGATAGGAACTGCAAACTTTAATATCGATTTGCTTGCATTTTGTTAACGGACTTTGCTCGGGTAATGACTACAATAAAATCAAACAAACAACAATAGTTCCATCATCAACTTTATCAGCCAAGATGAAGAAGGACTAACTTATAGAACTTGAAACATATCCCGCTCCTCCTCTTCGGCAGATATAATAAATATTCCATAACTCTTCAACCCTGCAATAAACCGCGAATCAAATATTGCTCTTCCCGCAATGTCATCCGGTTAAGTTTTTATTAGCTACGAATCCACCTCGAGCGACAATCTCCCCCCAAGACAAAAGCATGACAAAACAGCAGTCACGCATGGAATCATCCTCTGGGACGTCGGAGCAAAGCGCCTCTTCAAATTGTGTCGTATCGTTGTCCTATTTCACTCATACCGCATATCTGGTTCCGCCGACGACGAGGCCACCGCAACGGAGATGGCAGCTCAACTTCCGCTCTGAAATTAAGTTTCCGAGTTCAAACATGCAGAACCCGTGACGGAAACGCAATGAAAACCGTTGACGAGCAGAAGATGATATTTCCCCGAACAAGTTCCATCATATTCCGCGTACAGTCTCAACAATACCCAAGTACCGGTTTACTATCATCCCTCTTCAAGAGAGAGGGACAGACAAAACAAAAGTCTATCACCGGGTACACGGTCGGAACGGGGAAAGGAAATAGACCCCCGGAGTGCTTATCAAATTTTTTAATCAAATTCGGAATCAGTCGTGCTCACTTCCCGCGGGCTGTCTTCCCCTCTCTCTTTCGTCATACATATTCCCCTTGAAACCTAACATAAGTGGAAAAGTGAAAGTGGAAAAGGATGTTTCCTACTCCAATCACGCTTCGGCGGCGCGGTTGAGGATGGTCGAGGACCGCAGGGCCGACCTTCTGATTTATAAGGATGATGCTTGAATTTCAATCCGACGAAGCGTTGAGCTTTTCACCTGCCACACTGGCTGTGAGAAGCACGTTTGAGATTTTGGGTCATCGGTGGGACGGTGAGCGGGGAGAAAAATTCACCCCGTCTTAGATTCCTGCACAGTATCCGTCGCTGGACATACCGGGATGTTGATTTCCGTTAGGTACACATGGAATTGGCATACTCTCTCTCGTCACGTTCACATCAAGTTGATCCCAAGTGTGGGAGAGCTGCCTTCCTGGCACGTCGGTAGCATTGGTGCTCAGCACGGAAAACAAGATCGACGGAAAAAAACAAACCAAAGGAGATCAAGTGCAATCTGTTTTTACTTTCATGAAACTTTGCTCAATTATTCGTAATGAACAATTTCTTTTAATCAGACATTTGACTATTGACTCATTTTTCATTTACACGTTTCAATAATTTATAGTACCAAAACGTCTCTTCTATTTTAAATGTGAAACAAAGTTCTAGAAAACAGTAATAATATAATAGCAATACACAACGCTTAGATCTAATTTTGGGCCTACTATGCACAAGCTACACCCCTGTACTTTGGTCAGAGAGCGTATAGGGCGTCGTTGTGCCAATTAATCATACCGTCCGGCCATTTTCCACAGAGATGGCGCTGTTCTGCTGGTAGGAAGTGATAAAAATCCCCATATATAAATTTGAAAGAGAGGGCACGGCGGCGTTTGACAAGAGGCTTTCAAAACTCACGGTGGATCAAGGCTCGGAGTACGGTTCATTTGAGCAGAAGAGATGGTACAATACGGGAGGAGTGCAAGTTGAAACGACTGTTGCGTACACCCTACTGTAAAATGGGGTAGCTGAAAGATTCAAACGTACGCTTATCGAGAAGGTTCGTGTGATGCTCCTAGTCTAGGAGTCCTAGATTCTGGAATGCCGAAGCAGAGGTGGTGTGAAGCAGCGTTTACAGGTGAGTTTTTACTTAACAGAAGCCCCACAGCAGCCCTTCCGTGCAAATCGACTCCCGCGGAGTTGTGACTAGGTATGAAACCGAAGAGTTAAGAATTTGTAGATGCAGAGCCTTCTACAGCGCAGCGCCATTTCCTGGTAAGATACTGGATTACTTAGTAAGTTACGGAGCAACTTCAGATGTTCCCGAAACGTTTTGGTCAAATTGCCAACCGAGACGACAGATACGATTGGATGCGTGCCGTGGCGAGCCTGCAGATACGAGCAAATTCTGTGGAGAAACGATCCATCCGAGCCAATTCGTGTCTACCATATGAAGACGGTTAAGTACGGACTGTCCAGCTCACTGTACCTGGCAACTCTAGTACTCAATCAATTGGCATCTGATGACGGAGAATACTACCCACTCGCAGTGTCAGGCATTCGGAAGGAAACCTACGTCGACGACGTATTGACTGGGGCACGACGATCTACACACCCTTCAGGAAACGTGTGGGCAGCTCATCACCTTGCTTGAAGGTGCAGGTTTCGTATTGTGAAAATGGGCGGCCAACGACAAGTGCGGCACTAGTGAACGTTCCTCCCGAGTTATGGGAAACCTCCACAAAGTTTGAAATCGATTGTTCGACTGCCGTCAAGACGCTTGGCCTTCTGTGGTTTCCTGAATCTGACCAGCTCATGTTCAAGATAACAGCCCTTCTTGAGCACGCCGTCATCACCAAGTGGGTAGTTGTGTCCGCTTGTTCGACCCCATCGGTCTGCTTGGGCCTGTCGTACTGTGTGCCAAAATGTTTGTGCAAACTCTCTGGGCGGAACACTTGTTCTCTACCGAATTGCAAGAATGTGTGGAATTATCGAACTGACATCCAGCAGCTCTCGATCTTACAAGTTCCGAGAAGGATTCTTGCAAACACTTCTCGTCAATATTATCTTCTCTGCTTCTGTGACGCTTCAACAAAAGGTTACGGGTGCTGTGTCTACGTCGTTTCGCCAGACGAAACGGGAGAGCTCCATAGTCACATTCTTACTTCGAAATCTCGTGTTGCACCACTGCGTGGAAAATCCATTCCACGGCTGGAACTTTGTGCTGCGCTACTTGGAAGTCAGCTCGTGGACACTTTACATAGGACTACCAGCGCCAGCAACAATGTAGACCGACAGCACAATCGTTCTACACTGGCTAATGTCGAGATACAACACCTGGAAAGTTTTCGTTTCCAATCGTGTGGCTTAGGTTCAACGACTTACAAAAGCATTCGAGTGGAGACATGTTTCCACGGACTTAAACCCGGCCGACCGGATTTCACGAGGTACGCTGGCAAGACAGATCGTGAAATACGATCTATGGTGGCATGGTCCCACACTCCTGCGATACCCAAAGGAGCAATGGCCAGAATCAGTATTTTCGACGTCAGATGATCAATTCCTCAACGAGGAGGCTCGTCGTGCCGTCGTATTACATATCAGCACAGTAGATCAAGAGCTCTTCGACCGATATTCAGAGCTCGCCAAACTGCTGAAAGGTATTGTATACTGTTACAGGTTTTACCACAACTGCAAGCTGCCAAAAAAGCAGCGCTCAACTGGATAAATGTGATCATGCGCTAAAAACTCTAGCACGTCTCGCTCAATATTCCTCCTCCGAAGAATTCCCCGGCACCACCGAATCTTGGACCAAAGTCCCCTCTTCGAAATAGGAACCTTTTCATGGACGAATTCGGGTAGCTTCGAATCGATTGTCGTTTACGCTACTCGAAAGCATCATTCGACACCCGTTTTCCGATCTTGCTACCGTCCGCCCGAAAAAAAAAATACAGTGAAATTTTCAGTGGAAACAATGCTCTAACATTAATATTTATTGTCGACAGTAAAAATGATTGTTATAATGTTGTACTCTTGCGAAAACGGCAAAACTGCTACCTAGCTGTACAATGAATGTACATAATAAAATGTTGTTACAATGATTTTTATCGTATTTTTCATTTATTTTATTGTTAACATGATTCGATCATGAACAATAATGAACAACTCTATTACAATAAAAATTGTTGTTACATTAAATATTGGTGTATTTTCATTGTGGGTTACTTCACGAACAACAAAAATAAATCTGATTGAAGCATGCAGACTATGAGAGGGTCAGCAACACTGCCAATGTAATTAAGATAGGCGCTGCTCGTATGGCTCTGGCTTTGACAGTTCGTTTGGCTCAAAACCAGGCAGTCCGCGTCCGCTCATATCTTATCCAAGACCCTCTCTAAAGCTTAATGGAGACCTTTTCCGTGCAGTCAATAATCATACAATAATAATAAAAAATTCCACCACTTGAAGATGTCAGGAAAGAACTCTCAGGTGGAAGCATATTTCATGGGCGATTCTCTCCAGTCGAATGCATTAACTTATCAACAACGCTCAACCACCAAGGAGACGTGACCTAGGGATATCGAGCGCAGGGGAGTTGGCCTGCATTTCTCACAAGTTCCGGATCGAATCTCGATCCATAACCAGTAAAAAAAGGACCACCCGTAACAGACATACCACCCCCTTCCCTTCCCGGGGCAATGTTTTATTTTTTCGATTTATTTTTAAAGTCGATAAAGTAGATCTGTCAAGCCAACACATACACTCTAAAGTACACTGTGATTTTTTTTAATCAATAAATTCGCCAACCAACAGTAAAATAACAATAATATATAATGTTATTGAAAAAAAATTATATGGGAAAATCACGAAAATTTCATTGTTAAGATACTTAACAACCCCCCTTTTTTATTGTAAATTTTCCATTTACCATGAAATTTATTGTTTTGTACAACATAAATCAAGGTAAATTTATTGTAGACGTAACAATATAAATCATTGTTAAGACAATAATTTTCGTCTTATTGTTACATTGTTTTTTAATGTATTTTTGTTGTTATTTTTTTTCGGGCGACCACAAACTGAGCTTAATGGTCGTGCGAGCAATACACCTCAAAACATTGCACGGTGGATCTTCACTTCTGCTTGCTACGGTACGTCAACGATTCTGGCCACTCCGGGGACGTGATCTAGCTCGTGCAGAAATTCGTCAATGCGTCACTTGCTTTCGGTGTCATCCTAAGCTGTTAACTCAAATCATGGCACCGTTACCGGAAGTACGCCCTACCGGACGGCCGTTCTTGTATTCGGGAATCGATTACTGTGGGACGTTTCTCGTTGGTCCGCTCAATGGGAAGGGCGCGTCGGTCAAAATGTACGTTTCGCTTTTCGTCTGTCTGGTGGTGAAGGCCGTGCACATCGAAATCGTCGCCGATATATCCGCCGCGTCGTGTATCAACGCCGTGAAGGGTATCGTCGCGCGGCACGGACGTATAGTAGAGCTACATTGCAATAATGCGACCGCTTTCGTCGCGGTGAATCGTGAGCATATCGCGTCGCGTAAAGAGTTCCTGTAGCATTTCAAGTGCGAAACCATTGCTTTGACAACGGGATCAAGTTCCAGTTCATCCCCGCCCGTTCGCCACACTTCGGTGGCATTTGGGAGGCGGGAATCAAACCATTCAAATACCATTTCCGTCGCATCATGGGACTGAAATCATTCTCGGTGGATCACCTTCATACCGTCGTCACGCAAGTTGAAGCAGTGCTCAATTCCCGCCCCCTGTCGCCACTCACTGATTCTCCCGATGATCTGGCGGCTCTGACGCCAGGACATTTCCTGTTCGGGGAACCACTGGCGATATCCGCCTCCTCTATGATGTTTCCTGACGCCTGAGTGGGGCAAGGATGAACACAAGGATGCCTGTAAAAGACGCGACTGGACAGTTGCTCACCGACCCCACTGACCAGTTGAAACGCTGGTTTGAGCACTTTGAACAACTTCTCGAAGTTTCAACGGTCAACCAACCATCACCATATCAGCATGATCCGCCAAGGGTGAGTCGCGTTACTCACGTCAACACTGAAGCTCCATCATTTCAGGAGATAGAAGCAACCATCCGAAATATGAAGTCCAACAAAGCCCCGGGGGTCGATCGAATATTAGCAGAGATGCACAAATGTAGTAATCCGTCTTGGTAAAAGTCCCCAAGAAGGGGGATCCAACTGTATGCGACAACTGGCGAGGCATCATGTTACTGTGTATTGTTCTCAAAGTTCTGTGTAAAGTTATCCTCAATCGGATACAGGAGAAGATGGACGCGACTCTCCGACGACAGCAGGCAGGATTCCGTGCTGGAAGATCATGTGTGGACCATATTGTCACGCTCCGCATCATATTGGAGCAGGTAAATGAGTTCCAAGAGTCCCTGTACTTGGTATTCATTGACTACGAAAAAGTTTTCGACCGACTAAACAACGAAAACTTGTGGGGCGCTCTGAGTCGCAAGGGAGTCCCTGATAAGATTGTCAACCTCATCGAAGCGCAGTACGAGGCTTTCTCATGCAGAATGTTGCACAACGGAGCTTTGTCTGATCCGATTCGGGTAATCGCGGGTGTGAGGCAAGGATGTATATTATCACCGCTACTGTTCCTCATCGTAATCGAAGAGATCATGGTTGGAGCCGTTGACTGTGTACCGAACCGTGGGTTGCTGTGGCAGCCTGTTACTATGGAGCATCTCAACGACTTCGATTTGGCTGATGATGTTGCGTTATTAGCACAACGGCACTCTGACATGCAGAGTAAGTTCGACGACCTTGTGGAACGCTCCTCTGAAGCAAGTCTAACCATCAACGTCAACAAGACCAAATCGTTAGATGGCAACACGAAAAACCGTTCCAATTTCACGGTAGCTGGGCAGGCAGTGGAGAAAGTCGAAAGCTTCCAATATCTTGGCAGCCAGATAGCGTCGGACGGCAGCACCAAGAGCAACATGGGTGCACGGATTAAGAAGGCGAGGGCTGCTTTTGCCAGTTTGCGAAATGTATGGATAGCGAATCAGTTCAGTCGACGCACCAAAATCCGAATTTTTAACTCGAACGTGAAGTCTGTGCTGTTATACGCCAGTGAAACATGGTGTGTATCAGCGGAGAACACTCAGAAGCGGCAGGTGTTTATCAACCGCTGCCTGCGGTACATAATTCGTGCCTGGTGACCCCACAATTGGATCTCAAATTCAGAGCTTCATCGTTTGTGCCATCAGAAGCCGATAGGGACAGAAATTCGTGAACGGAAGTGAAGGTGGGTCGGCCACACACTACGACGGAGCGGAAACGAAATCTGCAAGCAAGCACTGGACTGGAGGACATCGCAGCAGAGGCAGACCCAGAGGCTCGTGGTGGCGAAGCCTAAACAGTGAAATTAAGAACGTTTACCGAAATTTGACTTGGGCACAGGTCAAGGCCAAAGCTAGTAAGCGCCCAGGATGGAAATCTACTGCTTAGGATCGTTAAGTAAGTAAGAACCACTCGTCGCAATCCCGGAACCAGATTTGAGCCACATCCATCCTGGATGGCTGAGTCGCCTATAGGATATGACGAAAACGTTGCAGGTCCTTTGGACTTGTTGATCACGTGACTATGTGAGCCAGCTTCACCAACGGACAAAGTGGAGAAAGCAACAAACCGATCTACAACCAGGTGAACTAGCCCGGCATGTTGCCACAAGTTTCTTGGATATCTGAAATCAATTAAACCTGTAGTGCCTAAATGTTAATACTTACCATACTTATCTTGAATTGTATAAAACATACACATAATAGCACTCACTCTCAATCATACACGCAATCTCGCTCATCCACACAAGAAGTTTTTAGCGATTGGTGAAATACAGTTTAGTTGCTAAGTGACCAGCAAATCGATAACACATTTCTGTGCTAGTCCGTTGCGTTAAGTTATCGATGTGACTTGCCATTCGATCCGGCAAGTAGTTTCCCCGAAACATTTTGGTGCCGAATGATTGCTCAAATATATTTCATCAGTAGGGGGATCAAGAGATTGCCCTTTACTTTTGCGTTTAGGCGCCATGGAGGCAGAACAAACTTTTTCCAAATCGACTTCGAAGCATATTACTATAAGAATCCTAGGGTCGAAGAGGAATTTGACAAGTCGATGTTCAAGCAGAATTACCTCGGGTAGGGTCCAAACAAGGATCAAAAAGGAATACGAATCGAAAAAGGTAGAAAAAGTGCAGGTAATATTTAGCACTGAGAAGTGATGTTTCAGTTTGTTGTAGGTTTAGGTAGCAGTACCACACACTATTTGGTTGTGAAAAGCTTTACCATGTGCACTGGTGGTCCTTCAGTCACTAAGCTTCCGTGGAGACAAGAGTTTCGGGAAATATACTATACAGTAATGACCCGATTTTATCAGCCCTCTTTTAGAAAATCTTTTCGAAGTTCTAGGAAACCCATACACTTTTCAGTGGTCTTATTGCTCCAAAGTATACCTTAAACATTCATAGTGAAGATGAATGGGAAAGATTTGGAATTCCGCGTATGTGAAATTATTGAATGATAAAACTCTGATGCACGGAGAGGCTGACAAATAATTGTGTATATTGCTTAAGCTGTGTCGAATGTAAGCAATTACGTCGATTGCTTACGAATCACAATACGCCTACCACAGCTAACTACACCAGCTGATAGACTAAACTTACTCTACCAGACGCTACTGTTGGTTTGCCTGAATAAATCTTAATCCACGAGAAACCGACATTTAAAGCCATTATTTACATTCGGCACATAGGCCCTTCACATGCTGCTCTAGATTTGTTCGCCGAAAATTGTGTCTCCTAGGGAACCATATTTAAAATCATGGCATTAAGGTTTTGTATGGAAATTTCTTTATAGAAAAACTTGCTCGTTCGCTACAGTTTGTAAGAAGCATGCAGAGGATGTAAGAAATCGACCATTACATTGAATGCCCACCACATTTGTTTTGCTCGTAGGTGTTGTTTCTGAAAGCCACCGAGCAAGATTCCTATCATCGAGGGTTCAATTTAGTGGAATGACAACGTGGTTCTGTTTGCTCAAGCGTGGGCGAATCATTCGAAAAGGAAAGCAGTTTCTCCCAGATGCTGAAGAATATGAGGGCCTGAAGGTATCATACGTTCCTACCCCGTAAGTTATTACCGTATAATACTTTATGTTTATGATTATTAGTGCCATTTGTCTTTGCCTCTTCACTGCCAAGATACCTTTCCTTTTGCTCCCATCGACACGGGTTTCTCGTGTAGAAATGTGTTGCATGAGACAAGAATCCTCTGCCATCATTATCATCATCATCATCATCATCATTGAAGCATATTTCAAAACGAGAAACAATTTTTGCTTCGAAGACTTAGTAACACCTTGGGAATGATATCCAGTGTAGATGAAGGATCTACGTGCCATGCGACACGTGCGGCAACTCAATTTTCGTTTTATTCTAGGGTAGATAATTTATCAATCTCCGCTATTTAGCGACAAGAATGGTTTATCTTTTTCGTTGAAATCAGGGCCATCATTTCAAAAGGGCGAAGCTGCTTTTCGTTAGCAATGCAAATTAACGACACCATCAGTTTCATCTACTAGGTGGCATCGTTAATTTGTGAGAAATGTGGCGGTTGAAGCCATTGTTAACAAAAGCAGTTTCGCCCTGATGAAATGTTGGCACTGAAGCGTTTAAAGAGCTGAAGGAGTGCCCCTTTAGCTCGTTTTCCAATTCAGAAAATTCTCACCAGAAGATGAATAATTCCAACGCATCCAAAAGAGCTGAAAGTCCAAGAATGACGCAAAAGTATTCCGCAAAAAGTCATCAGCCATTGGAATAGACCTAGACAGACGTTGAAAATCAGCGAAGCTTAAAGCCCAGAACCCGAGAGCCATCCGTCGAAAATCATTCCCAGAATACCATAACAGCTTTTGGACATTGCTTCGTAGCCACATTTATCATTGCATTTTCAGAGTCACGGCGAGAAGTGCTTTTACTGCCTTGTTAAGAAGGTAGCAAGAAAAATCGAATTTCTCCGTTTGGTTGAGTGATTTTTCCATCCCACCACACCGTTGATCGACGACGAACACGGCCTCTGGTGGTGTGGTAGGTGAAAGGAAAGAATCGTCGAGAATGGTGGTTGATTTCGAAAAATTGCTTCAACTTAGGCACGCCTCGACGACGAATGGATTTCCCTCCGGGCCTTCACTTACATTCAATCACTCGGAAATCTACCGATCCGTGTTTTGTTTTGGGTGTTTGTGGATGTGCAACACGCCCCACAGAGCCTCAGGTTTTATTTGAATTTTATAAAGGTTTTATTGCAGCAGCAACAATTTCCAATAGTTTAATAACGGTCTTGCACATTGTCATGAAATGTAGGCAATGTAAAATACTATAAGATATCTACAAAACCCTAATAAATCATAATATAAAACCAACTGATGCTAATGGTATTCAGATTTATGAATTATTTTAGGCTTGTTTTATAGTGTCTGATGAAGCCAATTTGAATTGCTGTAATTAAACCCAGCTACCAATCATGGGGGTGCAAATCTCAATTTTAGATGGTCGGAAAATCTCATGCTAGCGAATCAATCTACGAAAAATCTTATTTCAAATCTTGCATCTAAATCGTTCTACTCACATCGCTCTCCAACTATTTGCAGGAAAACTTAAAAATCTTCATCAATCTTATTTCTATCTACTTGGGCTTGGGCGCGTTCCATAACAGCACAGCGAAATTTTTCCTGCATCTTTTATAGGGTCGCCCCCAATCCCAATGTTGATTTATAAGCAGCCGTAATAAAACTAGTTGGCTACGAAACATGCATTTTAAAACAGTGATGCGATATGTGTCCCTAACCTCTGTCCAATGTGAACCTTTCTATTACATTTTATGCCGTATCTTATGTAAGAAGTTAGCTGCAGTCAGGAGCATCCCAAATTGTAGCATTTCTAATATCTCCAAATTATCATAAATTATCATGAACGCCAGTGACATGAAACATGCATGCCACAC
The DNA here is from genome assembly GCF_037179485.1 of Ochlerotatus camptorhynchus. NCBI lineage: Eukaryota > Metazoa > Arthropoda > Insecta > Diptera > Culicidae > Ochlerotatus > Ochlerotatus camptorhynchus. Next base: position 11,700,489 of record NW_027040567.1, on the reverse strand, counting down.
ATTATCCTCAAACCTTCATTAGCTCATGCTTCAAGGTTCCAAACATTCCCACATTCCAAACCAAAAGTTCTCATACTTCAAACCATTAGCTTTGTGGAGGTTTACAATTGATTGCTTAGTTGCACAAGTGTTAAAACACCACTTCAAATTAAATTATTGCGAACGCATTTTCCCATGCAGCACAAAACGATGGCCAATGTTTTCGTCACCTCAAGACATTCCCAGATAGCGAACCGTAATTTGACTCTTCCTTCTTCGAACCACATTTGTTCCCATACACGACACTTATAGCTGATCGATAATTCTTGCTTACGCACCAATAAGCCTGACAGAAGCCAAGCGCATCATGATACACGTGTCGGCGCCGAACTCTCTTTCCCATTTGTTTTAGCGTCGACTTCGCTCTTGTTGACAAATTTCTAATTGAACTCTTATTGGCTAAAACGGCAACTCCAAGCGCCTCCCACCTAATTGATATATGTGTAGAATTATGAAACCGTGTAGAGTTTAAGTAAGATGTAATCGAACTGATCGAATAATAAACAGATTTATGTGAACTCTCAAGGCGACTAGTTGATGTCTAAGAAAGATATCACACGGCATATTACAAGTCGATATTTCACAATCGACATTCAAATTTATATATTCTTATTAAATGGAAAATAATTAGGCACGATCGGTGGATTTAATTTCGGTCTACTGAACTCAAATTGGGTCTATAAATGGAGGCAACATAGATCGAAGATGAACTTCGATCTACAATGATTTGGCATGTGAAATCGCGCTTCACTCCTTATCAATCATACGTAACCACATTGTAGACGTCACTTTAATTTCTCGCGTTAGAACTGAAAAGGAAGAAAGAGACAGTGCTTTCTCTTCAGTTAATCCGGAAAACATAAATCAAGATGCTTTTAGAATAAAAATAAAAGCCATTATATGTAAATCATCTCACTACCACACATCAAGCTGAACAATGCATTAGGTCCTTAACAGTGTTGGCAAAATCATCAATCAAATTATAGTTTTCCGCTCTCATACGCTCTCAATATCACGCGTGATATTGGAACAAAATATCATGCTTGGTATTGATTTAACAAACTCCTTTGATATCGCGAGACTATTCACAACGTGCAAAAATCAAGCGGAGAGTTGACTAGACACAAAGATCATTCTGTTGCACATCGTTTTCTAAGAAAGAGCAAGTATAGTTTACTATCTCTTTTTACTGTCCACCGATGGCAGACACGAAGTGACTGCTGCCAGCCGTTATGGAAGTTTCGGTTGCGTTCGGGTGTAAAGCAAAAATCATTAAACTCAATCTCACCACAGTTTGGTGAGGTTTGCAGCTGGTGAGTTTCGTTAGCTTGATATTCCGAGCTGATATATCGCAGCTGTATGCTTGTTGATTTTTGTCTACGAAAATCAAGCGTGATCTTCGGCATTGGTGAGATTTGATTATTTGATATTTTCCCAAAACTGGTCCTAAGTAACATTGGTAGATTCCAATGTATTATCAGCACACAGATCAAGAAAAGAAGCTTTTATCAGGCATCTCATACGATAAACACAACAAGAAACGTTTATGTGCTCAAGATTTTAACAAAATACAAAGTCGATGAAAAGAATCGATCAATGTTACTTAGGTCCTAATGCATTGTTCGGCTTGACAAATAAATCTGACTAATATTTGAATCTAGTTCACTTGAATTCGCAAAAACGTAGGTCATTCATACACACTTTCAAATAACTAATTTTACACGTGACGGAATCCATCTTTGACATAAAAGATGAGACGTAAACAAACATGTCATGTAATATTATGTGCTCCGAGACTGAAAAGTTCGTTGCTCGACGAAAAGTACGTTTGATTGAGCTATATTTCGCGTCTGTTATGACTTAAATTTATGTCAAAATTGACGCTCGTATATGTCACTCTCAGAGCACCTAAATTTACTTGAATTTTTTCTAAGTGTGTAGAATGAGTTAATCTTTATAGTTGGGACCAGCGTTATAGATTCTGAAATGCGTTCACGGAAGTCAAAATCTCCAAAATTCCCGTTAGAATTATGTTGGCTAGATATTTGATTTTGATTTCTACCAGCTGTAATAGCAGCATACACAGTAAAAAAAGATGTTGATTATTACATCCAAACAGCTGCACAGAGGTCATTCCGCTGGTGGTGTAATATTACGTTGTACGATGTACATTAGAGTGATGCAAAATTTGCAATTTTCGCTCCACAATACTTAAACGATTACAAATCGGATCCTGACTAACCTCTCAAAATTTGAACCCATTTGGTGAGAAACTGAGATGGCACAAACCATTTGAAGTTTGTATGGGAGTTACTATGGTAAAACCAAGATTTTTGTTCATTTCTATCTAATAATTCACCATATCTATCTGCTTCAAAAGCTTTCAACTGTACTTGTAGGAAATTTTCCCAGCTACAACTTTGCTCAAGACCACTGTTTGATTAAATGTAAAGATCGAAAGTTATCAATGGTTCAATGCGCTGATGTCTTATGATCATGCTCAATCAACTGCTCAGCAGGTAACATTGGTGTTTCTGGGGCGTTGAATAGGGCACAAAAATCATGGCTACTATGTCACACTGCAAAATACAGTGTTGCCTACAGAGCAGCTAATAACTTTTTCCTGTCGCGTTTTACATAGAAACGATTTTGAGCAAAGTTGTAGCTGAGAAAATTTTCTATAAGAATGGCTATCGAACAGTTTCACAGCTCAATATGGAAAAAGACAATGGTAATGGCAATGAACAAAAAGTTGAGATTTCCCATAGTAATTTACATGTAAACTTCAAATGGCTTGTGAGAAGTCTGTTTCTAACCAAATGAGTTGTAACTTTTGGAGGCTAATCAGGACCCGATATGAAACCATTTAAGCTCTATGGAGCGAAAAAGTCAAATTTTGCATCAGTCTAATGTACATCGATTTTGCGAACAAAATTACATCTATTGATGTAAAATTGTATCTGTTTTTTGCTATTACATCATTATTTCATACATCAGCTTGAATTACGTTGATCGATATTATATATTTTTTTTTGCTGTGTATGTAGCTCCATTAACCTGCTGAACATTGTTAAGTATATGATGTATCAACTGAGTGAAAATTTATTTACAAATGAGAAATTGGTGTATAACCTTGAGCATGTCTACCTTGTTTACAATTTTTTGACGTAGGATTACGTCTTTCGGCAACATGTTGGGGGTGCAATTTCAAAAAACTAAAATCGACCGCAGGACGAAAATAGGTCAGGTTTTGACCACATATACCTCTGTCAATAGCAGATGAGTTTTAATTCTAAACAAGCCAAAGAATTGGGAATTTATCTACAAATCTGCTAAATTGAACACTTTATTAATTTTCAATAGGTCACTATTGAAAAATACACAAATGTTCACCTGTTCCAATGGTGATCAAAATTATCACCGATTACCTGCAAACAGCGCATTCCCTAACACAGATTTAAAAATCGAATTCGATCCTGGCTCACTAAACGGTGCTCATTAAATAACCGTGTGTCGTCAACGTCAGCAGCAGCAGCATCAGCAGCAGCAGTGATTAGCGTGTGGCGTTAACATTGTTCTCCAGTACCCCACGAAAGGCAGCCTGCAAGCAGTGAGCTGCAGAGCCCACATTAGCACCCATAGAAGGAGGAAGAAGCCGCTGGATCGAAATCAGTTTCCTCGTGAGTAGCTGTGGGTCATGTATGCCAAGCGTGTCAACCTTGCTCCAAACAATTAACAGCTCGCCAGCCTCACCCTAATAGCTCAGCATTACTCAACCATCACGACTAAACGGTCCTTTTCAGGACCACCACAAATTTGTTAAAGAGTATTATTTGAACATTAGTCAAGGTCATCCATCCTAGATTCCTGCAATCAATTTTCGCATATTTTTCATTTATGAAAAAATCCAAAAAATCCGTGCGTTTTGTGCACGGAAATGCGTAATTACGTCATCATTAAACGAGGCTTTTCCATGATACCGTGATAGCATGCTAGATGGTATCTATCTTTCTGCCTTTTGATGCAAATTTTAAGTCCCTCCTATTAAGAGAATTATGCCAAAAACAAATCTTACCGAATTCCCCTAATAGGAGGGGCTTAAAATTTGCATCAAAAAGTATAAACGTAAGTAGCGTCCGGTATACACACACTTAGAAATAACTAATTTTACACGTGACGGAATCCTTCTTTGACATAAAGGATCAGACGTAAGCAATTAGTTCATGTAAAATTAAGTGCTCCGAGACTGAAAAGTTTTTTTCTCGACGAAAACTAAATTTGATTGAGTTGAATTTCACGTCTGTTATGACTCAATTTTATGTCAAAATTGACGCTCGTATATGTCAGTCTCAGAGCACCTAAATTTACATGATTTTTTCTAAGTGTGCAGATTTAATTTCCGAATACCAAAACTGATGGGCAGTTCAATCTATTAAAATTTCTACAATTGTACGAAGTAATTGATAATTGAGAAATTGTTTGCGAGTTTATCGATAAAGCCATGTTGCAGCATTTGGCTACACAATACAAGCGCCGATCACGTAAGCGCGTAAAGGAAGAGCAAGCGGACAAACCTCCGAAGAAGCAGCCGAAAACTGATGCTGAAATAAATCGGTGTTACCGAGACAGGATCAGAACGGCTAGAGACAACATTGCTTTATTTACTCGTTGGGATGCTGGAGAAGGGTCTTCAAGACAAGGTAGGACATTTGACTATTTTCCTTTGAAATAAATATGTACATTGTTTGTAACACATCTGAGGTAAGTGATGATTCAAGTTATTTCTAGAAAAATACGTTTCAAAAGAATAAATTGGTAAACAACATGAGTAAACCTGTTGTTTGCATTGCGATAATGTTGTTTTTTTTAATTATATTTAATTATAACAATTTAATATTTACTATACTTTTGCTGTGACATCATAACTACCTTTCGTAATCCTACGTCAAATCTACGGTCGTGTCTTGGATACAACCTCTTACTTTTTATCTATAAAAGTGATAGTTAAATGACGACACATCTAACTAAAATTATGTTAAACAAACTAGATGGAAATTTCGTCAACAATCGTGCAACTGCCCTAATTAGTTTCCTAAATACATGCCACCATGCCTTGATTAACGAGTGAGAGTAACGAAAGAGTGACGTTCATATCTGACATTCGGGTAGAGGAATGTTTCCTCGCGAGATTGAGCTTTTGCTTGCGAAAAATCGGTGATTCGCGTGTTGGGTTATAAAATCAAAAACGTCCAAATCTCAAAGTTCTCCAGATTTTTTGATACAAAAACGTACCAGGCTTCAAAATTATCCGGATAGGGATAATATCCAATGATAGATTGGATAATGGATGAAGGAAAGGGATAATTGATGCCTGAGCAGCTCAGCGCTGCACGTCTCCCCTGATCAAAGTCTCCCCTGCGATCAAAGACACCCCGTTTATTTTTTTTTATTAATTACTTTATTTGCACAGGCTCAATCGAATAAACTTTACAGAGCCGAGTTATCATTTTCGTTATACATTATTGATACCCCGTTTAACGGTAACTTTTTCTAACGACCGTTGAGAAAATTGAATCCTTCAGGTGATTAATATCACTTTACTTACTTTTTCTACCGTTTTTTTTTTCGTGGGAAGGCCACAAAAACTATGATAGGTAAACGAATGTCAACAATGTTGAAGTAGAAACAAGAACGACATTGAAGCAAGCCATTATTAATTTGTATTCTCTCAAAAAAAAAAAAAAATAAAAGTTAGTTACTGTTAGACCACCAACCAAGCAGGTTGTACTTCTCTTTAACCTCCAAGAGGGTTGCCAAGAAACGGATCAACAACGGAAGAAAATTTTCATTGAAGCCAGGTAAAATGGAGAAAATTCAAGTCCCGAAGTTGAACGGAACGAATTACAGCAGCTGGAAGTTCGGCACCGAACTGCTGCTGATTCGTGAAGATCCATGGAAATACATCACCGGGGCAAGACCAGAAGCACGAGCTGCGACGGAACGTGACCCGGGAAATGCGGCCGCTATCGAAGCCTTGAACTCTGGGGACCAGCGTGCACGAGCGACAACCGGTCTTTTGATGGAGACAAACCAGCATGGTCTCATCAAGCAGACGAAAACGGCTCGTGAAGCGTGGGACAAGCTGAAGCACCATTTCGAGAAGCCGACGTTGACATCGAAGGTATCGTATCTGCGGAACTTGATTTCCAAACGGTACTGTGAAGGCGAGGACATGGAGAAGCACGTGAACGAAATGGACGAAGTTTTCGAACGTCTTTCCGTGTCAGGATTGAAGCTGGACGAAAAGCTGCAGGTTGCGTTGGTGCTCAGTAGTCTACCAAAATCGTTCAACACGCTGACGACCGCGTTGGAGAGTCGGGCGGACGATGATTTGACGCTGGAGCTCGTGAAAACCAAGCTGGTCGACGAAGTGACGAAACATGGTAGCTACAACGCGGAGACCATTCTGAAGGCTGGAACTGGTAAGAAGTTAATCGTATGTCATTATTGCCAGAAGCCGGGTCATAAGCAGCGGGACTGTCGGAAGCTAGCAAGCGATCAAGAAAGAGAAAGCAGAAGCGCCCAGAAGCATCGGAAGAATTCATCCAAAGCGAAGGCGGTTCGAGAAGCGAAAAATGACAACTGTGCTTTCACGGCGAAAGGTACTGGTGAAACCGGAAACTGGATTGTTGATTCTGGGGCGACATCACACATGTGCGCCGAGAGGAAATCCTTTCTTGAGCTGGACGAAGCAGTAAAGGAAAACGTCACGTTAGCCGACGGGACGATGACAGCTGCGAAGGGCAAAGGAACGTGCGAAGTGGACTGCTGCGATCTGGAAGATAACAAACGAACAATTACGCTTTCAGAAACCCTGTTTGTACCGAATCTAGAGACGAATCTGATCTCGGTGCGCAAGCTGGTAGCGAAAGGCGGAAAGGTTATTTTCGACACCGAAAACTGCAGAATCATGAAAGGAGCGCAAGTTGCATCAGTGGCAACTGTGTCCAGTGGTTTGTACGTCATAAAAAAACGTCCACAACGCTTTGAAGACCGGGGTGAAATCGCACACGCAAAACTGCCAACACGTGTGGCACAGGAAGATGGGTCACCGAGATAACGATGCTGTCCAGGAGCTGGTGAAAAAGGAGCTAGTAACCGGAATGAAAATCGATGACTGTATACGGTACTTCCGTTTCCGAAGAAGTCTAAGAAACGATCGAAAGAGCCTTTGGACCTCATCCACGTGGACGTGTGTGGTCCGATGAAGAATGTCACACCAGGAGGATGTCGTTACTATCTCACCGTCACCGACGATTATTCTCGCTACACAAATGTGTTTTTCCTGCGGGAGAAATTGGATCCTGAGGAGAGGCTGAGAGATTTTGTGATGGAAGTGAAGACGACGTTTGGCCGACCGCCGAAGATTGTACGTTCCGACAATGGTGGTGAGTTCAAGAACAGGTCACTGAAGAGTTTTTTCAAGAAAGAAGGAATCAGGCAGCAGTTCACTACTCCACACACCCCGCAACAGAACGGGACAGCAGAACGCAAGAACCGCTCTTTGCACGAAATGGCGCGGTGTATGCTGCTGGATGCAAGGCTTCCGACGAGGTACTGGGCGGAGGCTATGAACACATCGAACTATCTTCAAAATCGACTTCCGACCAGGTCATTGAAGACCCCACCTTACGAAGCATGGTGGGGAGAAAAAACGGACCTGAGTCACCTTCTAGTTTTTGGTGCAGACGCTTATGTGTGGATCCCGAAGCAAAACCGGATGAAGTTGGATGCAGAAGCGCAGGAGATGACTATCGTTGGTCATTCGGTGCAACAAAAAGCGTACCGATTCCTGGACAGAAGCACTGGACACATTATCAATAGCAGAGATGCTCGATTTTTGCCGACATGCAGCTTCCAGGACGAAGAAGATGACAATGGAAGTAACATTGACTTCCCGTTGACCGACAATTCAAAAACTAATAATTTTCCTATCGTTGCAGGGGACGTTCTCGGTGAGCCAACTGACGATGAGGAAAAACTTGTGTCGGAATCCGAAGCGGAAGAGGATCAATGCGATACATCCAACGAATCATACGAGGACACTACGCTCACCGAGCAGCACAATGCCGATGAACGTCCCCTCAACGCACCGAGAGATCCATTGTCCACGTGTATCCCGATACGTACCTCAAGTCGGTCAACCAAAGGGGTACCAGCAAACTGATGAGTCAGCAATCGTTCGAGCCGACGACGCTAGCCGAAGCACTGTCGGGTGCAGAGCGCGAACACTGGAAGAAAGCGATGGACGAGGAGTATACGTCGCTGCAGGAAAACTCCACATGGGATATCGTCAGCCTTCCCACCAATCGAAAACCAGTAGGCTGCCGGTGGATTTTCAAGAAGAAGCTGGATGAGGACGGGAATGTAGCAAGATACAAGGCCCGACTTGTCGCTCAAGGGTACAGCCAAAAATTTGGTACTGACTAAGACGAGGTCTACGCGCCGGTTGCAAAAAACGCCACGTTCCGGGCGCTCCTGTCGGTAGCAGCACGCCGAAAGATGCAGGTGAAGCATGTCGACATCAAGACGGCGTATCTGTATGGAGAAATTTCGGAGACAATTTACATGCGTCAGCCACCAGGGTACGAAACCGGAAGTCCCATCCGTTGGATGCCATTTGAAGAGGAGCTTGTACGGTCTGACGCAAGCAGGAAGGGTTTGGAACAAGACCATTACCGACGTTCTGAAGAAGCTGGGGTACGAAGCAACTGAAGCCGATAGCTGTCTATTCGTAAAGGTCGGTCGTGAGTTGTCCTTCATCCTACTGTATGTGGATGATATGTTGATCGTCACCGACGGCATCAAGGAGTACGAACGAGTACGGAAGCACCTGGAGCAGAAATTCAAGATTTCGTGTCTGGGTGATGTAAGCAACTACCTTGGGATTCGTGTTGAACGTGATGCTGATGGAAGTTTTCTATTGTGTCAGGACACGTACATTTCGAAGATGCTGACCACGTTTGGGATGGAACAAGCAAAATCGTCACCGATTCCGATGGACCCCAGGTTCATCACCATAGAGCAAAAGGAGGAGGAAATGTTGACCATCGACAAATACCAGAGCCTTGTGGGAGCTTTGCTCTACGTAACTGTTTGCACACGACCCGATTTAGCGATCACGGCGTCCATCCTTGGGCAAACCAACGGAACGTGATTGGACGGAAGCGAAACGAGCCCTGCGGTATTTGAAGAGTACTACTGGACTAAAGCTGGGACTGGGAGGAAGAGGCAATCTTGAAGGATACGCTGACGCTGACTGGGCGGGCGACCGTACGGATAGAAAGTCCAATTCTGGATTTCTGTTCCGGAAATTAGCGGAGGAGTAATTAGCTGGACAGCTCGCAAGCAGGAGTGCATGACCTTATCTTCAACCGAAGCGGAATATGTCGCACTTGCGGAGGCCACCAAAGAGCTTCTCTGGCTGCTCAAGTTAATGCGAGGACTAGGCGAGGATATTCAGCAACCCGTAACCGTCTACGAAGACAACCAAAGCTGTATCAGTATACTGAGTGCCGAAGGAGTGACGAGACGAACAAAGCACATCGATACCAAATACAACTTTGTCCGGGATTTGTACGGATCAGGAGTCCTCAACATCGTGTATTGTCCATCAGAGGAGATGTTAGCGGATGCGCTGACAAAACCACTAGGCCGAATTAAGCTGCAGAAGATACGGGAGGAGATTGGCTTGCAGAAAATCGTCCTTGAGAAGGAGTGTTGAAGTAGAAACAAGAACGACATTGAAGCAAGCCATGCTATTATTAATTTGTATTCTCTCAAAAAAAAATAAAAGTTAATTACTGTTAGACCACCAACCAAGCAGATTGTACTTCTCTTTAACCTCCAAGAAACAATACTGATAGATAGAAAAATTGCTGCTGAGATGACGCTCACTATGAAGAAGACTGTAAACTATAGATACTATAGATTCCATAGATAAGCGGATGCAAAGTAGAATGTAGCCAAACGAACTGTCAGTTAGTGTAGCCAACCGATCATGACGTCATCATGGTGTGTTTTGCGGGGGAAGTATTATAATATTATAAGCACAAAACGCTTTCCACACTCCACATTCCGAATTATTTCGCGGAAAACAGAAGAAGGAAATATTACGCAAGCCACTCCTTGATTAATTGTTGCAAAGATTTGCTTTGCACTTCAAAATTGCACAACGAAGAGCTCTATGATGGCATGAACATTTTTCTCAAATGCCAATAAGAGCATTTATTTTTCATGGTTGCCAAAAAACATTTTTTGTGCCTCCGCTTATCTATGGAATCTATAGTATCTGTATTGTAAACAGCACGACTGATTGAGTGAAGCGGTGAGTGACCAACTTTCACTGTCAACTGTCAAAAGCTAAGGCTAAACCAATGAGATTTATACAGGTGTGGTACAAGAGGGTATTTGTTGGTATTAGTAGCAAAAAAGAGGTAAACAATTACGTAAAACTCCTAAAAAATTGACATGAAAAAAGTGTAGTTTGACCCCGAGTAACACAAATTCATAGAATTATGTTGAGTAAACTGCTATACAACCAAAACTAGTCATACAAAGGTTATATAAACTGTTATATAGCATATGTGTTGCTTGGGACGTCACGGAAAGTATAATTCACAAACACATGACATATTTTGCACTACAAGCATACCATTTTACGATCATTTCCTCACCTGTATACACACTTAAAAATAACTATTTTTACACGAGACGTAATCCACCTTTGACGTAAATTATGGAACGTAAACAAACATGTCATGTAAAATTAAGTGTTCCCAAACTGAAACATACGCAACTCGACCAAAAGTACGATTGATTGAATTTATTTTCTCGTTTCTTTCAACTGATTCTTATGTCATTTGGGCCGCTTGCATGTGTCGGTCTCAGGGCACGGAAATTTACATGACTTTTTGGTAGTGTGTATATCTCAATGAGGCTAAACAGCTCCTAATCATGAGCAATTTTTGAGTTGCTTTTGATGCACCTAGAGTAGCTCACATTGCTCAGTGAGAAAGATCACTGTCATTTGCTTTCTCACTTTTCGCATCACATCAACATATGAAGGTGCACCTTCATGTGAAGCCGAAAAGCTGCCGTCAATCAAAACAACAATAAAAAAAAACATGTTTACAGAACCCAATAGCTCAGCGAAACTCAGAGACACTCCAATTGATTGATTTGATTATCCTGCATCATCTCTGGTTGATTGGCGTTGACGGCACTGTCGAAAATTTTGTCTTCCAGCAAATATAGACAGTGCGTCTTATGGGAATTTTCGGTGAAGTGAAAGGATAGTACAAAGTCCGCCGTGTTTCACGCACTGTCTGACGTTTGCTTATGGATTTTCTCATAGGAGTAAAAAGCTACAGAGTCGCGGTCAACGCCAATAACCTTCGTTCAACCCTCACCAATTGTGAACGTGAACGAAACCTATTGCTGCCTAGCTGCCTTACACTTACCAAGGGCGAATGCTTGTCCGGCTTGATATGGTGGAAAAACTCGATCTGCCTGACCAAATACTCAAAATCCGGCAAATTACGTACCCCGTACGTACTCGTCGAAGCAATCCCGTTCCCATGGCTTGGCAAACTGCCGCTGGATGAAACTGCGAACCAAGCTCTGAATTACCACTGTTCCGTGCTACTAACGGTGGACATCCATCCTTCCTCTTTTGGTGCTTCTGTTGTGCCTTCCGGATGATCGTGATACGGTCCAGTCTCTGCGATAAACCACCGTGATTTTGCTGCGGCCGTCGACGTCAGTCTCTTTTATGGCGTGTTTACATGTGTCATGTAAAATTAAGTGTTTCGAGACTGAAAAGTTCGTTACTCAACGAAAAGTGCGTTTGATTGAGCTGGATTTCGCGCTTGTTATGACTCAATTTTATGTCAAAATTGACGCTCGTATATGTCAGTCTCAGAGCACCTAAATTTACATGAATTTTTCTAAGTGTGTATGTTTGATGTGCTGTGATGGAATCTTCACGCTGTAGCTTACTTGCATGGCGATAACGAAAAGGGGATCGAAGTTAGTTATTACCATTTTCAATAGGACTGCTGTTACGACTACTGGATCAGTCGATGCTGATGGGATCGTTGCATTATAGGTAAAATTCCAGATGTTTAGAAGAATAACTGTTTGGAGAGCTTGTTTGATTAGCGATGATCCTTTCGAAGTGACAACTGGGACTGGCTGCTGAGGAGGAAGAACAACTGTTGAAAGCTGGCTGGAACTGCAAGTTCTTGCTGGCACTAAGCAGCCACCGGCACAGGTTCTTCCACAATATTCAAGCTATTCGAAAGCCTCAGGATACACTTGGGCTTACTTTGTGTATAAACAAAACTGACTAGAAGCATATTCTTAAAGGGAGTAAACGGAGTAAGCAGAGAAAAAAAAAATCGATGAACGTCGATTAAATATTGAGGTGCATTGAGTTACTCGCTGCAAAAAAGCAACTCAGAGTAAACCTTGGTTAAAAGCAACTGGTACCTAAGTTGCTTGAGTGAGCGTCCGATTCAAGAGTGATAAAATAAAAAAAGGGTGACTATGATCAGTCATTTCGTGACTTCTACAGTGACAGTTTTCAAGACTGATCCCAACATTATTTATACAATCCCTGCTGTCCCCAAAGAAAGATGAACGGAAATGAGAAACAACAATTTATCAAAGCACAACCATGGAACGAGAATTCCATCTATTTTTTTTTTTTATTTGGTGACCACCCGACTTTTAAATTAAGCCATCAATTTCAGCGTAAGGGATTAACTAAATTGAAATCGACCGTCCCTGTTTTTTTCTTCTTATCGATAAAAGACTTTTATTTCCTATTAGGATTTGTGCCTCACAGTCAGGTAGCTTTTACCATCAGCAAAAGAAAAATGTTTTTTTTTGCGAGAAAAGGAAATCAATCATACTTTCAGTAGAATCCAATTTTCACTTCATAAAATGGATTCGAAATCCATTTTCTCCGGATTTGTTTAACTCAGTGGAGAAAGATTTCTAAAAACATTCCCCCTCCCCCTCTCCCCTCCTACCCTCCTCAAAACATGTAAGATCTATAATAGAATTCGCAGATTCCCCTCACGTGTTCCGAATTTTCAGAAGCTCCACCTCCGCCATTTCCACACAATACCTAGAAAGACTTTCAGATAAGCATACAGGAAAGTCGAAACGGGAGGCACCTGAAAGCAACAATTTCGCGCAGAAATTTCATCCATTTGATTACGGACTTTTCCATTGAAGTTTTTTTTTCTATTGGGTTTGCTTTCAGCATAATGCATAATGCTCTCGCACTCGTTCTCGCTGTGTCGTTGCGAGGCGGCGAGATTTGAATTTCGTTTCGCGGTACCCCAGTGTAGGAGGGGATGAGAAAAGATTTTCATGCATTTTTCGCTTTTCCCTAATGTATAGGAAATGTGGAAAAAGTCGTGTTATAGGCTTGAATAGAGGCTAAATATAATGAAACCACGGAAAGTATTTCGCGGAACATTTCCGGATTGCGCGGAAACGGGATGTGTGTAGGGTTGGGGCCTTGATGACAAGATCATAGGCTTTTGGTATGAAATATACGGATGGCAAGCCCAGATGAGTATAAGTGAAATTCCGTTGATTATTAAGGACAATGTTGAAGGAGTTTGCTATACTCTCTGATAATTGAAAATGAACCCATAGTTCTTAGTTCATAGTTTATTGGTTGTTAACTGTTATTGTATATTTTTCGAGAAAAAAAAACATTATGTTTCTCTACAATTTTGTCTCAGACGTCATTTCGATCAGAAGTGCCGTTTCTGTGCAACCATTTAAAAAAAAAAATTAAGACGCCATGTTGAAAATTTTACAAGATCCAAAATGGCCGAGTTTAAGCAAAATTGTGAATCATTGCCCAAACAAACAATTATGCAAAGTTTCATGCCAATCGAATAAGGTCTAGTTTTTCCGATTCGTCATTTGGCATGGAACTACTCAAGAATTCAAGTCGACGTCAACCAGTACAGGTCGAAGTCAATTAGCTCTCTGACGAATCGCGTTTTATAACAAAAATCGTCACTCCAGGGGTCTAAAAGCTTAATACCTGGTATAAGCTCCCCTCAGCAACCATGGATTCACTAAGGTTACACACCGTATTCATGGACATCCGCGGAATCCGCAATATAAAGTATCCGCTCATCTATGAATTCATTGCGGAGCAACTCCATTTAACACCGAGCGAAGTACAAGCGATCCAGATCGATCTGACCGAAGGGAAGGTCGACATCGAGCTTCTCACACAGCACAAGGTCCAGGAAGTCATTCAAAAATTCGACGGCAGGCGAGAGCTGGTATGCGAAAACAAGTCACACAAAATACGACTCTTCGTTGAAGATGGCGGCATCGATATCAAGCTGCATCATCTTCCACGTCGGATGCCACCAGAATGGATAGAACAACACATGCAAAAATTCGGCAATGTACTGAACATCAAGGATGAAATGTGCAAATCTTCAAGGTTTCCGAACACACCAAGCGGAGTGAAGAGCATCAGGATGCAATTACGCCGAGCGATTCCGTCGTACATAAGCATTCGTGGGTACAGTACATATTGCACCTATGACAATCAGGTCCAGACATGCCGCCATTGTGGAAATATGATGCACAAGGGTCGTGGATGTGCTGAAAATAGGGCTCGGCTGGCCGCAGAAGAGCGCTCGGTCACCACGTACGCAGACATTGCATCCGACAACACTAACAACGAATTACCAACACAAGCTCCATCCATCGAGGAAAGGTCTCCAGCAGAAGGAAGTAAGTCGCAACGGCCAACAAGTGTCCCCGCGCCGATGGGAGCACAACAACAGCAACAACACCTCACTAAACGTCCGGCAGTGCTTAACGACGATCTTGAACAGCAGAGAAGAGAAAAAAACAGCGAAAACCGACACCGAAGATCGAAACTCATCAACTGAGAGAAGAAACGGAGATACAGTGGTCAGCAGTGCAGATCGAGAAGTAACTCACGGGAACCCATCTACAACCACAACAACCAATAAGTCCAACGATTCTACGGAGATGATCGTCGACGAAGAAGGGATGCAGACTCGAGGACGGAGTAGCCGAACTGCGACGAAGGCAACAACAGCATCAAAATCACGAGAGGCAAGTAAATAAAAAAATAATGGATCCCTCTCTTGATCGTTCGTACACATTAACCACAATTAATATAAACGCAATACAAAGCCAGACAAAACTTGCTGCTCTATCAGCTTTCGTGCGGATGCTTGATTTAGATGTAGTGTGCTTACAGGAGGTAGCGTGTCATGATATTAGTGTATCTGGTTACGAATCCATAATCAATATTGACGAACGCAGCCCGCATAAACGCGAACCATAAATTGACCTTACCTAAAATGGTTAAAAATTGTTTATAATCCCTGCTAAACTTTAACTGAAATGGTTATGGAACTTTACATGAACGTTTAATGATAAAGTTTCAACCTTATGTATTATGGTTTTTTGGAACTGGACCTTACAAATAATGGGTTGTTAAGAACCATTACCATTCGAAATTCTTGTTTTCTCCATACATTTTCAGAAAGAGAACTATATAAGAACGTTTTTACTTATGATTTGAGAACATTAATGGTAATGGTTATGGTAGTCAGTAAGGTCCATTAATGGTTTTGTATTATCACTCAACTTTACGTGGAATATATCGTGAATTGGTAATCAGTAAATTACAGGCAACCAATTCGCGATATATTCCACATAAAGTTGATCGATGTTACAAAACCATTCGTGGACCTTACTGACTACCATAACCATTACCATTAAAGTTCTCAAACCATAAGTTAAAAGGTTCTAATATAGTTCTCTTTCCGAAAATGTATGGAGAAAACAAGAATTTGGAACGGTAATGGTTCTTAACAACCCATTATTTGTAAGGTCCAGTTCCATAAAACCATAATACATAAGGTTCAAACATAAACGTTCATATAAAGTTCCATAACCATTTCAGTTAAAGTTTAGCAGGGATTATAAACAATTTTTAACCATTTTAGGTAAGGTCAATTTATGGTTCGCGTTTATGCGGGAGAAGAGGTACTGCAGTGTTAGTTAAACATGGGATTAGGACATCTCAAATTCAAAAAAGCTTAGATTCAAGATTGGTGCGCGCCACACTTGAAAATACAGTTACTATAGTCAACATTTATGCACCGTCTGGAACGAATAACAGATATGTGAGGGAAGATTTTTTCAATCGTGTCGTTCCACAGTATGTTTTAAACACCACCTCATAATAACCGGTGATTTTAATTCGATTACCGATACACGAGACGCTACTGGAGCGACCAATATTAGCCCAAATTTAAAAAGACTAGTCCAAGCTCAAAATCTAACTGACGCGTGGAGATTATTCAACAACTTCAACGATTACACTTTTGTACGTGGGCCTTCTATGTCACGGATAGATACTATCTACGTAAACCAGCCTATCGTAACCCGAATACGTTACTGCAGGATTCAGGTGAATTGTTTCAGCGACCATAAGGCTGTGGTGATGAGAGTTGTGCTTCCTTTCGTATCACAACGTCCTCCTCGTCCCCCATGGAAGCTCAACAACAATTTGCTAACCGCCAGCAACATGGAAGAACTGCAAAGGAAGTGGACGTATTGGAAAAGGACGAGGCAGAATTATCGATCGTGGGTCGACTGGTGGGTGGACTTCGCCAAGGGAAAGCTGGTTTCATTCTTCAAGTGGAAGCAGAATCAGTTCTTTACTGGTTACAACAACACCTTGGGATTCTACTACTCGTGCTTGAATCGAGCATATACTACACACTTAGAGAACGACAACACGGCAGAAATAAACCGGATCAAAGCAGTGATGTGTGACATGCGCAACTCACATGTCATCAATTTCCAAAAAATCATTTCAGTTTTCAATTAGTAACAAGCATTTTCCCATGCCTCACTCGGACATCGAACTCCTTACGCAGCAAGTGCATGGAGCAGTTCGATGAACGCTAAAACGAATTCAATAACCCATACTCGGCGTCTAAGGATATCGTATTGCTTGTCGCCAAGGCGCACTCCGGGCAGCCGATATTCCTAGTTGCTAAGCCATTTTCAGCGCAACCGATTTAACCAATTTGCCTTCTCCAAATTATCTCTCTCTCTCATTCTCTCATTCTCTCGTTTGTTAATATCGATCGCTGATTGGTGATCGTTTACATAAACTGTCACATAATGACTTCAGGTGTCTCCCGTAGGAAAAATGTGTTAAGGAATATAATTCTGAATAAAGATGATTATTGTTCTAACCACCAACGAGTGCGTTTGTGATTTTCGGAACGATATCAAAATCCAGAAGAACGTATAGGGACAAAGTGTCCCAAGTTGTAACAGATGTTACGCAAGCAAAAGGAATTCAACGGATTCTTCAGGAAGGAGTCAATTCGTCATCTACCGGATGAAGAGGTTTCAACTTTCCAAATCGATGATCATCGTAAACGCCAGGCAGGAGCAAAAATAGAAAATTTAGAGATCAACGGGAGAATACTCAATGATCCCAATGATATCGAAACAGCTGTTTACGAGCACTATCGGTCTCTATTCACGGGTGAAGAAGTGGAAAACCGAGACACCTTCCATCCTACAAGAGCAGTCCCCCAAAACAACGAAGCCAACAACAGAATAATGGACCGGATTACTGAGGACGAAATCTACGATGCCATCAGATTCTCTGCTCCTCACAAGACACCCGGGAAGGATGGATTGACCAGAGAATTTTTCATGAAGTTATGGGACACAATCAAAACAGAAATAGTGGAAATTATCAATGAAATGATGAATGGCTTAATACGTCCAGAACAATTAGAAGGAATCATCGTACTAGTTCACAAAAAAGGAGGAAACAACTCGATCAGTTCTTACCGTCCAATATCACTGCTGAACGTGGAATACAAGATTTTGAGTCGAGTTTTGAAAGAAAGGCTTAATAAAGTAGTGTGATTGGTTCTTTCCAACGAACAAAAATGCAGCAACGGGAAAAGGAACATTTTCGAAGCAACCTGCTTGATTCGGGATGAGATTGGACACTCCCACCGCACGAGACAGAATGGACTTGTCATGGCTTGTGATCTTAGCAGCGCATTTGACCGGGTTAACTACGACTTTCTGGCAAAAACTTTACGGGAAATGAACATCAACAGCGATTTCGTGAATCTTATGTCAACTATTATGAGACACTCCAAATCACAGCTAGTTGTCAATGGGAGGTTAACAGAATTTTTCGACATCAACTGTTCAGTTCGCCAAGGAGACCCTTTAAGTATGACTCTGTTTGTAGTGTACTTACAACCCCTAGTAGATCAGCTTTCACAAATATGCAACGATACAGGTGAGTCCATCACCGCCTATGCTGATGACATAACTATCATCATCAAACACACTGGTAAAACACAGTTAGTGATAGACTGCTTTCGTCAGTTTGGGGAAGTATCTGGAGCACGTCTAAATCTTCAGAAAACAGTTGGCCTGAAACTAGGAGCAGGAATTCCTTCACCAGAGGAGCTGATCATCAGTGAACAAGTGAAAATTCTTGGAGTCCTCTATAAAACTACAATCGAACACACAGTTGCAGTTAACTGGGCGAAGTTAAAACGGAGCGTAACTTCATTATTATGGATAAATCGTGCCAGGCTTCTGAACATTAAACAGAGGACTTGGCTCATTAACACGTACATCTGCTCCAAATTGTGGTATATTGCTTCTATACTGCCACTACCATTAAGTATTGGAAAGTTTCTGAAACAGCAAATCACCAAATTTATTTGGATAGGAGTACCACATAGAGTTAGGTATGAACAAATAATAAAAACTAAAGCCAAGGGTGGCCTTGGTCTTCACTGCCCGATCAGGAAATCTAAATCTCTTATGGCCAATCGATTTCAACAGACGAAGGAGGTGCTTCCATATCAACAGAACTACGCTAATAGAGTACGGAGACGCAGAGACCTAAGAACAATTCCAGAAGAAATGTCACATTTTAAGAAGATCATCGCAGAAGTGATCAAGCTACCAAGTCGAATAACTGAGGAGTCAACAGCACACAAAATCTATGCTCACAATCTAGATTTACTTCCGGAAAATAGAATCGAGAGCTCGGTACAACGGGATTGGGAGAGAGTATGGAAAAATGTCAATCATAAAGCTCTCACTTCGGAAGAAAAAGTTGTATACTACTTGCTTTGCAATGACAAATTGGATCATAATTTTTTGCGGTTTAGAGAAAATCGCATAGCAACACCGGCATGCGATGTGTGCCAAGCTGAGGAAACAATAAGACACAAGTTTTCGACGTGCCCAACTGTAGAATCCTTGTGGAGACGAATAGCTGTGCAAATTGAATCCATAGGAATAAGGAGAAATCAACTATTCAAAACACTACAATTTCCGGAGCTGCGAGGAGTAAATCCTCGTACCTTAAGCAGAACCTTAAAATTATTTGTCAAATACATTATATTTGTAAGTGAAACTCCAATCGAAAACCTTAATGTACAAAATTTAGATTTCTACATGACTATGTATAATTAATTTTAATAAAGACAAAGAGGATTAAAAAAAAAGAGTAGAGCGTAGCTAGAAGATGGAACTGATAAGGGTTAAATGTTAGGTGCTCTGAATGGGCAAATTCTGCAAGTATCGGTTATTGGCATACTAACCGATTAACGTCCAGTGATCTATTTTATTTATTTATTTATTTAATAAGTCATCTGACAAAGTTGTCTTAATGAATAAACTATTCGTCTTAAATAAGGTTCAGTCTTCTTACTCTATTCACAAATTGAGGTGTGGACATACCAAAATCAAACGCGGACTCGAGGGATACAAACAAACGAACCATTGCACAAATAGGCTGATTGTAGCCATAGAGAGTACGATGAAAGCTCGGTTGCATCAGGGATTGCTGACGTGATATCCTACCTGTAGCACGGAAATCAAGCAGTGACAGAAGATGAGAGCAATCGACGTCACCGTTGAGTAATTTAGCTATAAACGTAGCCTGTTACGTCTTCGATCAAGCATTTCGAGGTGAAGCAGACGACATCTATCGGGATATGCTGGAAGGTTCAAAGGATCACGCCACGGTAGGTTCCTGAGCGCAACTCGTATGAACCTTTTTTCCACACGCTCGATTCTTGGAGCCCATACAACTGAAGCATTTTCTAGGATCGGCCTTGCGAGTGAACAATACAATTCTTTTAGGCAGTGTGGATCCGGTAAACCTTGGTAATCTTAGAGATGAAGCCAAGTTGACAATTAGCCTTGGAAATATTCGACGCATAATGGGAATGAAAGGACAGCTTCAAGTCCAATACGACACCAAGATCCGTCACTTGATCCATTCTGCTAAGAACAGTATCATCGATGTGGTATTCATAAATTAACGGGTCTTTGGACCGATAGAAGGTGACATTTCGCGACGCTGATGACAAGCTTGTTCGAGCGGCACCACTGATCGAACATGTTGAGCAACATTTGCAGGTGAAAACAGTCCTCGATGCAGCGTACCACCACATATTTATTTTGCGGGACACCGGACATGCTAGCAAATGGCGATGAAACATAAAATCCGTACAGCGTTCTACCAGTCAAGTACGATGACAACCACGACACCAATCGATTTGAGGCTCTCAATCGCGATAGCTTGCAGAGCAACACTTTATGATCAATTTTATCAAAAGACGCCTTTAGGTCAGTAGGGTAGAGAACTACTTCGGCCTAATCGCCCATTTTGGGCCTATCGAACAGACAACTTCAAATAAATCCATGATTTTCAGAGTTAACAAGTCAATTATGCGTTTGGTACGATACTTTAGTTAATAAGCTACCGAACGAAGTCAACGAGAACGCGTGACATGAAGGTTTGCACCCATTATTCCCAAAAACAAAAGAAGCGCTCCGAACGAATCAATTTTTATCATCATCCGATAGGCCGAAGTGAATTTATTGGCGTTGCAATGCGTTAGGCCGAGTTTAGAATCCGTAGGCCGAGTTTGGCGTCAAGAAGCAGTGTTAGACTTTTGACAATATCTCAAAGATTGGTTTCTCTTTATAATATCTTACGGTACATACGGAAAGGTAAATACATTTGGAAGCCATCAGTGATAATAACATTCCGTTTGGTGCTAAACTGCGCTAGATTAAGAAAGACTAAGTGCGGGTTGTGCTTAATAGGCCGGAAATGGGATAGTTAACCCTATAGATTACGTCAACCTGCGCTTTATCTTCCATAGACTTCTTGTTGCAAGATCTCACTAACACCACCTTAACTCGTGTAGCCGTGTAGAATCGATTTGTTTATTATTTTCAACCACAAAATCAGCTGTCAAACTATTTCAACTCTTCCGAATAAAAATTTACGTGAATTCAAAAATGGTTTTAAGGTGTGTGATTCCTTCGTGCTACGTTTATTCAAGCGATAAAACGTATCGGATGTTCCGGCATTCAGCGGTATACAAACGGTTCAGTGAATCAGAGCGGAATTTGGCCAAAATGCGGCTTGTAGTTTGGGTGAAAGTGTGTGGCTTGACCAAAATTCCGGCTCCCCATCATCGTGTCTGTGGTCGGCACTTGGTCTCCGGGAAGCCTGCAAAGCTTTTGGAGGATAATGATGTCGATTGGGCTCCTACTTTGAATCTGCAGGATACAACTGATAATTTGCTAACTATGACGATGGGATCTGAGAGTGATCATCAGCTTGACTCTGGGTGTTCAACAAATTCTGTGGAGTACCCGGAGAGCAGTCCTATCAGTTTCGATACGTCTGTGAATCAGCAGGAGAGCAATGATGAATCAACCTCAACCGTGGACATAAATATTGATTTGGACCCGCCTGTAAATCAGCAAGACACAAGTGGCGAACCAATATCTGAAGGAAATTGTGATCTTCATGAATTGAATCACACATTTCAAAACGAATCGGGGACTGAATTGGAGATCAGTCAAGAGTATGCTCTAATATGAAGGAGTTAGGTTTTATTTCAATTAATCGAAAGTGGATGTCTA
This sequence comes from Ochlerotatus camptorhynchus, assembly GCF_037179485.1. Lineage (NCBI taxonomy): Eukaryota > Metazoa > Arthropoda > Insecta > Diptera > Culicidae > Ochlerotatus > Ochlerotatus camptorhynchus. Next base: position 11,678,340 of record NW_027040567.1, on the reverse strand, counting down.
CGATTGAATGCAGCAACGAAAGGCATCCCTGGTGGCGCATACAGCTTGAGTGATGTTTCACCCTCGGTTCTATCCACTTCTAGCTCGTTCATGGATCAATCTGGAACTTACAAGGCGTCTATTGCAGCAGTCGAAACGAATGAGTACGTACTGAATAAAGAACTATTCATTAATCACGTGTATAATAAAGAAAGATATCACGTACCTCTGCTCCATACAAAATTTTGAAAGAAACTGTTCACACAGTAGAAGCACAAAGAAGCAAGATTTGATATTCTACTAAAATAATGAACAATTTAGTTTCACATCTCTAATATATGTATTTAATTACCATTACAGGATTGCTGGACTCGCCGTTCAAAATCATTTCCCTCTTGATGATATCATCTGGCTAAATTGTCAACAATCAACAACAACAGGAGCTGATAATTTGACCGTCATGAATCGATGTCAACCAAACGAAACAGAATCGTCCAATGTGCCATCAAAGGTTGTTTATTACAGTGACGTATGCGTCCAAACGGAAACATGTATGGAAAAGGAAGTGGAGCAATGGAAGTTTGCGCTAGAACGATCCGAGAAAGAAGTCACTTCCCTTCGAGATCACCAAGATAAACTACAGCGGGATTTGAATGACGCAAAAGAAGCTACACAGCTTTCAATGTCTACGCTCGAAGCAAACGACAAAAAATGCCGTTACTTTACGGGGCTTAGCTGTGGGCTAACATTAAAGCGTCTCTATGAGTCATTGCAGCAAGATATACCGGATTTTGAAGGACTGGACAAAGAGAAAACCTTGATATTGACACTGCGTAAATTACGATTGAACGAACCATTTTGTACTCTTGGATACCTGTACAATTTAAACCAAACGACTATTTCCAAATATTTTTACGAAACGATTAACGCGATTTACCCGTTTATGAACGCTTTCGTAAGATTTCCGTCTCGAAACGTGTTGAAGCAGCATATGCCGTCAGCATTCCGAAAGAAATACAACGATGCTGTTACAGTGATCATTGACTGCTTCGAAATACATATTGAATCGCCAAATTCTAGAGCCATGATTGCTAGTGCCAACGTGTTTTCTAATTATAAAAAGCACAACACTATCAAAGTGTTGATCGGAGTCAGCGCATCTGGATCCATATTGTATGTATCTGAAGCCTTTGGCGGACGAGCTTCGGACAAAGAAATCGTGAAATCTTCTGGATTTTTAAACTACATTGAAGAAGGAGATTTCGTAATGGCTGATCGAGGATTTTTAATCAACGAATTGTTGGCTCCGATACATGCAACTGTTGCTTATCCAGCTTTCAAGAAAAAAAAACCAACAGCTACAACCCCTTGATGCAGTTCATTCTAAAGAACTTTCTTCGTTGAGGATCCACGTGGAGAGGTTGATAGGAGTGCTTCGGCAAAAGTTCTTAGTATTGACGGACACCATTCCCATAACAATGCTACAGCACTGGAACAACGATACTCCCGCGATCGATCAAATACTAGTCACAGCTGCAGCCCTGGTAAACTTATGCCCTAGTGTTGTTCCTTCTCTTTGAGATGTTTTATTCTTGTTAAATAAAGAGATTTTTATATTGTTTGTTTCATTTATTCGTAAATTTCTTACCAACCAATTCAGGGAAAATAACATTTTTGAAAAAAGCTATCGCCGTGTTTTTACAGAACAACCAAAAATCATCGTTGCGTTTAATTTCGAACAGCAAAACCTGCTGAGGAGACCACACGTAAAAATATCCAAAATTTGCCTTACAGACGTATATCTGCATCAGAGCTTGAAAAAAATATTTATGTTTAGTTTTTAGCAGGATCTGGCCAGTGTCATTCCGTTCAATGAAGGAGTCCTGGAGCTGTAGTAAGGTCGCAACCATATCTGAACGATTTCGAGCTGAAAAGGGACACTTCACCTCAACTGTTATTACGCCGTGACAATCACAAAGAAAGGTTGCATCCGGTGATGCTCCCATGAACGGATGCTCTTCATAAATCACCAGCCCTGATTTTATTTTCCGCAAATTTTGGTGCAAATGTTGAACTGCGTGAAACAGCTGATCAACAGCTCTCTCCTCATGTTTCTTGCCATATTTGGTCGCTGCTGTAGAGAACGTTATCTCACTAGGATATCACAGTCTCTTAATCAGAGATACGGATGGTCGAGCCAACTGAGTGCTACACACGTCTTTTAAATTGGATGCTGTGATACGTCCACTCCTGAATACATTCCACCACTTGGAGTCACTTTGTTCAGCAGTTAAGTCGTCGATTCGTTTCAACATTGCCGGATCACTCGGAAGGTTTTGGATGTACTCGAATGCACGTTCTCTCAATTCAGCAATCGGTTGCATGTTTAACGGGTCATGGAGTAACTGAAGGTTGTAGTCATCCAGCTGTTCTCTCAAATTTGTCGCATACGAGCAATTTGCACAGCAATAGTCCATATTAATTTCACCGCAGTATAGGCTAGCAGCAGTAACATTCAAGCCATCCGCCTGGAGCACGCTTAAGAGGTCTCGACATCTGGATTCGTAACAACTTAACGGATTGATAGACAAAATGTTTTTTTGTATGCGCCTGCCAAAATCAATATCACGCACCTTTTTATATAAGTTATCGCTGATACTTGCCGGAGGTTTTCTCCAGTATGCCGGCAAATCTGTTACCGACAACTGGAAATGTAGAAGCAAATAAAAATCATATAATATCATAAAAACACCTCAATGCTAAGCTAATCAAACTTGAAATATATGAGAAGTAATTACCAGGGAAGCAACAACGACCTATTTACCTTATTTTCGAGGACGGATGTTCGAATTCCTTCAAGGGCAAATAAGGTAGCTCCTATGTGACTGCATGCTTCTAGAAGCCCGATAGCGCAGTTGCAATGTGCTGCAAGGATCTTGCCATGCTCATCAATCAAAATCCAAGGATTAAGAGGCTTTTCGTTAAGCGCGAACGAATGCCGAACAACTCCGTGCACCACATATATATCTTGCACTCTTCGTCCAGAAACACTCTTGACCCATCCATTTTTATAATAAAAAATCGCATCCATTCCTTTTCCACAATCTTTTGGTTCACCAGTAAACGGGTTGGGATCCAAAACTAGAAACTGGTAGATGTTGGCGAATGTCATCATTAATGGCACTTCTTGCGGTGTCGTTTGTACTGTTGACGGGTCGATACCGTAGCACATTTCCAATTTACGACGATATCTTTGTGCTGCAGCTTCACAATCCTTGAAATTAATAGTTTTTGCTTTAAATAAACATAAACTAGAAATAAAGTTGATTTCTTACCATTTTCCTGAAGTGGACTTGACAGCGATTTGTTTTTTATTTTCCACCAGTAGAACATATGTAGTAGTGAAATCGCTCACTAATACTAAAGGGGTCAGAGAAGTCTATAGCCGAAAAACAGCTAGTAGTTAGATCCAGCAAGTTAGTAGCAACAGACCTACCGGGAATAAATCCATGTTGATCTGACGAAATGTGGTTTTTTGTAGCGCGTATAATTTGAGCACTGACGATAATCTCAAGAAGCTTCGATGCGGCAGAAAGACTGGTTATCCCACGGTAGTTTTTAACATTTCGTCGGTCACCACTTATAGTTCAGTTACATTTTTGATTACTGTCTAAAAACTCGAGCTCAAAAGTTATACATGGCTTCACCAATATTGTTCCATGGTCCAATCTCTTGCAAATGATAAACCATTTAGTTCGGAATTGACTCACTAGGGGACGTTAGAGCATGTAGAAAAAAATCTTTTTATCAACTTTTACATAATAAACTCCTCGTGATATGTCTTAGACACACAGCAAAAAAATTGTTTTTATTATTACATACAAGTGGATGGACTTCAATCATGTCGAAAATCTCATGTAATTTTTATGGCCACAAAATCAAACAAATTCAGTTAAAGCAGCATAAAGGGCGAACACGAAATTATTGCGACACCTAAAATGTCATGCCAATTTTCTTATAATGTTTAGAATCAAACCAAAATTTTAAGGTAGTTTTATACATATATTTACTTCAAAAATCAAAAGAAAAGTTAATCGATGGAGCCTTGAGTGTAAAATTGAACGCATTTTCGCTTGATGCCCTCCATCAAAGTCTTTACAGTGTCATCCGGTACCAGTTTCTCAGTTTTTTTTTTCCATTTTTTTAACATGTCCTTCTCGTCTTTGACTGTCTTCTTGCTCTTCCGAAGTTCCCGCTTCATTATTGCCCAGTACTGCTCCACCGGGCGCAGCTCCGGACAGTTTGGCGGATTCATGTCCTTTGAAACAAAATGGACAGAATTGGCCTCATACCAATCCAGGACACTTTTAGAATAGTGGCATGATGCCAAATCTGGCCAAAATAGCGAAGCTTCGTCGTGCTGCTGCAAGAACGGCAAAAGGCGCTTCTCGAGGCACTCAGATTTGTAGATCTCGCCATTTACTGTGCCCTTTGTCACGAAAGGCTCACTCCTCAGTCCGCAAGAGCAGATGGCCTGCCAAATGAGATATTTGGAGGCGAACTTCGACATTTTCTTCTTCTTAAATTTGTCGTCCACATCGAACTTGCTCTTGCCGGTGAAAAACTCCAACCCCGGAATTTGCTTAAAATCGGCTTTTATATACGTTTCGTCGTCCATCACACAGCAGCCATATTTTGTCAGCATCTTCTCGTAGAGCTTCCGTGCCCGAGTTTTAGCCGTCGATTGTTGCCGCTCATCGCGGTTTGGGAAGTTCTGTACCTTGTATGTATGTAGTCCAGCTCTCTTCTTTGCATTCTGGACGTAGCTCTGCAACATGCCGATCTTTTTAGTCAAATCACTGCTTGAGACGTTGGGATTTGCTTTAATCATCCGCTTCACCTTTCCCTCCGTCTTTTTGTTCTCCGGTCCCGGTTTTCTTCCAGCTCCTTTGCCGTGGAACAACGTCAACCGCTCCTGGAACCGCTTCAACACTCTGGAGACGGTTGAATGGTGAATGTTCAACATTTTTCCCAACTGCCGGTGCGACAGGTCAGGAAATTCCAGGTGTTTGGAAAGAATTTGTTCTCTCAACTCGCGTTGGTTCACCTCCATTTTCGTTGAATTGAAAAACACGACTTCGAGTTTGACAGCATGTACACAATACACATCAATGAGAAAGTGTGCAAAATTTGGTTGATTTTTACCCAATGGTAAAAAAGTTATGCCCTGTTGAATGTGTCGCAATAATTTCGTGTTCGCCCTTTAGAAAGTAGTCACGCTTACCACTACACCACCGTCGTCAGCGTCTCTGAAAGTTTAAACTCATTTAATAAGAAACTGACTTGGCACAAACCATTTGAAGTTTATATGGAAATTACTATGGGAAAACAAAACTTTTTGTTCATTGCCTTCTAGCCTTTTTACATATTGTACTGCTTACAAATTCTATTGCTATTCTTATGGAAATTTTCATCAGCTACAACTTTAAGCAAAATCGTTTTTCTGCCAAACGTCAAAATAAATAGTTATTAATTGTTTAAGAGATTGATAATCTTATGGCAAGATTGAGCAACTGTAATGTGGACAACACTGTATTCTGCAGTGTGACATAGTAGCCATGATTTTTGTCCTCTATTCTACGCGCCATTGTTCCTTACATTTGATCGAAAAGTGGTTATTTACAAAGTTGTAGCTGAGAAAATTTTCAACAAGCTCAGTTGTCATTTTCTAAAATAGAGTGAACTGGTGAATTTTGAGATAGATGTGAACCGAAACTATGGTTTCTCCATAGTAATTCCCATATAAACTTCAAATGGTTTGTACGAGGTCAATTTCTCACTAAATGAGTTCAAATTTTGGGAGGCTAATCAGAGCCCAATTTAAAACCGTTTGAGCAATGATGAGTGAAAATTTTAAATTTTGAATCAGTCTATTGACCACCTCTAACGGGTTTTCTCGTCCCGACTGGCCAACCACAGGCCCAATTGGTTCCCTGTCTGTTTCGTTCAAAAGTAAATAATCGTACCTTTCACATACGTAATTTTACAAATATGGTAACCAAATTGCCGAGAACCAGTCATGTCAACCATAAATCGACACGCATTTTGCAGCCTTGGTACTTTGAGAAAGTTTCGATGGCTTGGGGTTATGTCAGTTAATTCTTTATCATGTTAAACCAAACATGGAAACCTAAATAAAAGCGATGCTTTTTCAGCTTTAAGGGGAAGCTTACCAGCCCGAAAATACAAAACAAATATTTTCGGTACATTTTTATTTTTCTAAAAAAATTGGGAAAAAATATCAAAAATCCAAGAAAATCAGTTTCTGCCTTAGGTTTTTGTCAAAAATTACATGCTAATATATTTTTCTATCTCATCATGAAAAAAAAATTGGACGCTCAGCAAAACCGAAAAGTCGATGTTTTGTGGTTTTTTGAGTTTAACTTTATGCCATAATGATTTATAAAAAAATGTTTTTGCCCGTGATTTTTTTTTTTGAAACATTAGAAAAAATGTGATTTTTTTAGATTTTTTATATTTTTTTCCAATATTTTTAGAAAAATCAAAACGTAATTATTTTTTTCGGAGCGGTGAGCTTCCCCTTGAGGCACCCAAAACGAAAACAATCCCTCGTACCCCAGAATGTGGAAAACTGGTTTATTTATGGGAGCTTTAATATTTTCCACAGTCCAAATTATTGAGAACATTCCGTAATTTTTACTTCTTTGTCAAATAATCTTCCAATTTCGGCAATGTCACTTGCCTGTCGTCAAACCAGAATATATTCCGTTAGCATCTCAAAAAGCTACAAAATAAAATTATGGAATGCCTTGGATTGCCTTCTGCACGCCTCTGGTACCGTGTCAAACAGAAATGCCTATTTTACCGTGTACGTACTTGATGTACTGGATGTTTTTTGTAGGTATTTGTCGTTAGACTTGAATAGAACAAGAACGAGCGACTTAACATAAAATAAAATCGGTGGAACGGTTTGTCGACGCGTTCACTAGAGCGAGCTTTGATTTCTCGGGATTCCACACCGCTGTAAAGGCATCTAGAGCAGTACCAACCGACATTGTGTATAATTTTCCTTTGGAATGTGAAGAAACGTGTAGATTTTCCTCTTTGTTGCATTCGCTGACAGCACACGACTTCCGAGTTCTGGATCTTGAATTGTGACTTTTCTGTAAGCTACATGCGAAATGAAGGTAGAAAGCAGAAGCTTTTTGTTATGGAAAACGGAACATCTCTTGATGGGAAAAGAAGTCAAACGTGAGACTAGGTGCACTCACTCTAAGGAATGTTCCTTCTATTCGAATGCTTTGTACTTTGTTGCTGAAAGTATGAGTCCTGAATGGTATCTTCATCCCTTTTAAAATTAGGAATTTTTGTCAAAAGAATCGATGGAACTAATTCAGTATATGCAAAATTTGCAAAAGATAAAATCTCTAAGCGTCTTTGCAGGGATTATTTTCCATCTGGAAATGCAAACATCTTTACCAAGTGTTCTCATGAAAAGACCAGCCCCGCTTTCAAATGCAAAATCGCCTTAAATCGAACTTCAAACAATAGTTTCCGTTTGTTCAACCACGGCTCTCTCCGGCAATCACTTATTCCAGCCATTTGACTCGCACTGACTGACTGCGAAAAGAAAAAAAAAATGTCCACTGAACGGACAGGTACCTACTCCAACCAACCATGCTCAGATTGTACCCGGAATAGGAATATAGAAAGTCCTCTTCGGTTCGAATTTTCATCATTTTCCGGATGAAAAAAGAATCCTTTTTCCCGTGAAAAGTACAATCGGACAAACGAACTGCTGCCTCTACGGGGACCGGAAAACCGATCCGGGTGGTTTCTATTGTGCTACTTTGCCGTCGTCGTTCGGACTTCCGAGAAGATCCACTTAATTGGAAATCTCCCCTGGAGAGTGAAGGTGATTGGGAAACCAATTGCCAAATGCGGATGAAGACGCGTTCTGAGCGCAAACAATTCCAATGGCCGCTATCTTTTGTGTAGAGTTGGTAAATCATTAGTGGGGCCTTTATTGTGTGGGATTATTTAGCAAATCCAAGCTAATGGTTTTTCTTGGGGGAACTTTTGGTCGAAATGGCATTGTTGTTGAGCTCTGGGCAAACATAGCAACAATGGGAATGTCCAAACTCGATTTCGTTACTTCTGTGAAGCTTTTAAAAACTTTTTAAAATGGAAAACAATCAAATCCATGGAAAATCGGGGCGTTAGCAAATTATCTTGCTAGCTCAGTGATATCAGTTACCAATAAGGGGCCTCCCTTAGCTCAGTCGATAAAGGCGCAGCTACAAAGCAAGACCATGCTGGGTGTGCAATATGTAATTTGGGGATTTTGGTAAGTGATATGCCGGTTATCTGTGTGGGTAAGTGTGCTCGTGTATTTCATTGCAAGTGCACTACACTCACGCGGACTCAGGCAAAGCTTATCACAGATAATGCAAATGTTCTATTCAAGTGTAGTAATTGTCTGTCAGATCAGAGTTGTGACGAGCAGAATGTATCGGTTTCGGATACCAAAATGCTGTGGGAAGCAATGAAGCAATTGTCTTCTGTTGCTGACTCTATCACTGGTATACGAAACAACGTTGCTGCTCAGATAGACAACGCGTTGAGAATTGGCATGGAAAAAATGCAACAAAATATGAACGATTCTTTAAGTTGCTTTGAAAAATTAATTAGTGAGAAATGGAATACGATGACTAGTTCATGTTTTGAAATTAGTACGGAAAAAAATTTAGCTGCAACGAATGGTGCATCTAGGACGGTTCATTCTGAATCGGACCGAAATCCCAGACGCAAAAAACGTAAATTTCAAAATAGTGACGATTTGACTGATGATGTTTTTCAAGAAAATGCGAGTTTTGCGGATGTTGTAAAAAGATCTAGTCATGCAAGTAAAAGTAAAAATATTAGTAACAGTAATAGTAACAGTAATAGTAAAAGTAACAAACAGAGTAATCGTAAGACTCGTCCGGTCATTGTGATCAAACCAAAAGAGTCCAAACAAGCTTGCGAAGATACTCGTAAGTTTTTGAAAACTCAGTTGGATCCAAAAACACACAAAATCAGTAATTTTAGGAATGGTAAAGATGGCTCTATTATTGTTGAGTGTACAACAGGAGCTAATCTAAATGATGTAAAAACTGGTATTGAAAGCAATCTGGGTGAACAATATAGTGCTGTTGTTCCCACTTCGGTGCCAAGATTGAAAATAGTGGGCATGAGCGATCAGTTTTCCTCCGATGTCTTCATTGACTACTTAAAAAGTCAAAATGAAGACATCGCTATAAATGATGTTAAAGTAGTGAACATGTTTGAAAATCCACGCTTCACTTATAACAAGTTTAGTGTTGTAATTGAAGTCGATGTCGAAACTTATAAATGTTTGTTATGTGCGAAAAAAGTAAATGTAGGGTTTGATCGGTGCTCGATAGTTCCCGCGATTAATGTGTTGAGATGCTTCAAATGTGGAGAATTTGGGCACAAGAGCATGGATTGCAAAAATTGCGAAAGATGCTCTAGGTGCAGCCAACAACACAAAACGTCGGAGTGTACGTTAACTGTATTGAAATGTATTAATTGTTTGAAAACGAATAAAGAACGAAAAATGAACTTGGACGTCAACCATGCCGCATTTAGCTCGGAATGTTTGCTTTATAAAAGACTTTTTGATCAGAAGAAAAGCAGCTTGCGTTTCAATAAATAGCAGCCAAGTTCCAGGAATGTGAATCAATTCGATTTTTTATACTTGAATATTGCGGGGTTGTCAACAATCTACGTAGCATTACGTCAGATTGTTGAAGAAAAACGTCCTCTTTTAGTTTTCTTATCTGAAAATAATATTGTTGAAACTGAAGCTTTTGATCAGTATAGTATTCCGGGATATATTGTTGCTGCTTGTTTATCACATTCTAGATACACTGGCGGTGTTGCTAATTATGTCAAAGAATCAGTTCGATGCAACCTTCGTACCAACGAAGTTATTGATGGCAACTGGTTCTTGGGCATTACAGTTGTACGTGGCATGAAGATGGGTAATTATGGTGTTTTGTATCATTCTCCCAGTTCTAGTGACCAGCGTTTTAGCGTTGAAGTTTTAGAGAACTGGCTCGAGACATTCCTTGATTCTAGTAAATTAAATATAGTGGCTTGTGATTTTAATATTAATTGGCGTGATAACCATGATTCGAATCATTTGAAGCGTTAAGCTGATTTTTTCAATTTAAAACAAACGGTAGATGAGTATACGCGGATTTCCAGGCACAGTAGAACTTTAATTGACCACGTTTATTCCAATTTTGATTCCATTTGTTCAGTTACGGATACTGATTTGAAAATAACCGATCATGAGACTTTAGTGATTAATGTCTTAGACCATGTTAACGATAACGATAATTTTGTAAAATTGAAGTGCTGGAGGAAATATTCGAAGCTGTTTCGAATCTTGTTGAGAGAAGCCTGGATTTTCCATTCGAGGCCGGTAACTTAGATGAATCTACAGCTGTTCTTAATAACGCTTTGAAAACGTGTACCAATCAACTAGTTGAGCAAAAGTTTGTTTCTTTGAAAAACTCGAACAGCTGGTACAATTTGGATCTTTTACATCTTAAACGGAAAAGGGACAAATTGTACAAACAGTTTTGTAGATCTAATAATGACAATCATTGGACTAGGTACACAATCGCGCGTAATAAGTATTCACAATCGATAAAGAAAACTCGTTGTGGATATGTTCAAAGGAAGATTGATCAGCATCAAAACAACAGCAAAGAGTTATGGAAAATTTTGAAATCTTTATTAAAACCGCGGTTCATAACTTTTAATGGCACGTTAGAACAGTCAGAACAAGTAATTGCAGCTAAGTTTAATGATTATTTCGTAGATAGCGTTTCATTGATTAATCAATCTATTGAATTGGTCGATGAACCTGACGAAATAAAACAGCCAGTTAATAGTAGTTGCAGATTTGAAGTTTTTCACCCAATCACATTAGATGAACTTAGAGTTATTTGTTTTTCATTAGGAAAATCGGCTGAAGTAGATAATGTTAATGCTAGAGTTATTCAAGATTGCTTTCATGTCATTGGCCACATCTTGCTGGACCTTATTAATGAATCATTACAAACTGGACATGTGCCACAAATTTGGAAGGAATCCTTAGTGGTCCTTATTCAAAAAGTTGCTGGAACGATTAAAGCCGAAGAGTTTCGTCCCATCAACATGTTGCACACTTTAGAGAAAATCTTAGAACTTGTTGTTAAAGGCCAGCTGTTGGAGTATTTGAATAGCAACTCTTTGTTGATACCAGAACAATCGGGATATCGGGAAGGGCATTCTTGTGAAACGGCGTTGAATTTGGTATTAGCGAAGTGGAAAAATAGCTTGGAGTGTAAAGATACGATTGTTGCTGTTTTTTTGGATCTCCAACGCGCTTTTGAGACAATATCTAGGCCCTTATTGTTAAGATCAATCAAGCGCTTTGGAATTACGAGTACTGCATATAAATGGTTTGAAAGCTATTTGTCTGACAGAACTCAACGGACTGTTTTTAATGATTCTGTTTCCAGTCCCGTGGGGAATACCCTTGGAGTGCCCCAGGGAAGTGTATTAGGGCCCCTGTTATTTATTATGTATATTAATGACTTGCGACGTGTTTTACGATTTTGCGACATTAATCTTTTTGCAGATGATACTGTGTTATTCATTGCAGCTAAGGATTTAGATGATGCCGTTTTACACTTGAATGAAGATTTGCGTTCTCTAAGTAGATGGTTGAAGTATAAGCAGTTAAAATTTAATACAAGTAAAACTAAATTTATGGTAATTTCGCGGAATCGAGTAAATGAGAACGAATCTGTTGTAATTGATGATGAGACTATTGATCGCGTTCGGGAGATTGAATATCTTGGCGTGATTATTGATGACACACTTAAGTTCAACTCTCACATTGACAATGTCATCAAGAAAATTGCCAAGAAGTATGAAATTCTATGTCGACTGAAAAACGATTTAACTATTGCCAGTAAAATACAGCTATACAAATCAGTCATCTCTCCTCATCTAGACTTTTGCCCTTCCATTTTATTTCTGGCCAATGCAACACAAATATCGAGATTACAGCGCTTGCAGAATAAAATAATGCGTTTGATTTTGAGATGTAATAGATTCACTTATTCAACTTTGATGCTAGGCGCCTTACAATGGTTGTCGGTGAAGCAAAGAATTGTATATTTGACTATGGTGTTCATTTTTAAAGTAGTTAACGGTTTGCTGCCTCGATATTTGTGTGATCGAATTGAAAGAGGAAGTGACTTTCATAGATATAATACTAGAAACGCGGTTGAAATAAGAACACCACATTTCTTGACTTATGCTTCACAAAATTCATTATATTATAAAGGAATAAATGTTTTCAATTCGATGCCTAGACATATCAAACGTTCAGCAACACTTACAGAATTTAAAAGACACTGCATTTCACACGTTAAAACTGTCTTTTGAACAGTTATCCAGTGATTTTTTTTTAAGAATTGAAAAATTATGTATCTTGACAAAGTTATCTCTAACGGATTATTTTATATCGATAGCTGTCATAACGACTTTTTAATAATTATTGTAGCACTGCAAAAACTATTTCTGTTCGCCACGAGGGTGATGATGGATTTTTAATATATGATTTTATAGTAGATTAATTAAAAAAAAAAAGTAGTCTACAAAGGTTTGAGCCTCGCGCGCGTATTACGGATATAGAGGACTGAATTTAACATTTGATAAAAAAAAAGCAATTTTGAAGCTTATTTGAAAGATACCTTGAGTTAGTAGTAAGTTTTCTGGCAAATGTTAGGGGTTCGTGAGCATTCCTGACATTGCTGAAAATTATGATAGCATCAGATTGCGGGGTTGCTAGTGTAATAGGATGCTTTGTTGATTGTTCATTAACTCTTGATTGCTTGTAATACTTATGAATATTTTAGGACAAAAAGGCGAACTAAGAGGTGGACGCCTGAGCTTTTCCACATTTATATCGCTGTGAAGCAACTGTAAACTTTAGAGGGAATCTATATCTGTAACTGAAACCAATTCGATTTTGTTTGCCAACCTGGTTAAAATGTCATATTCAATTATCGTAAAGATAAATCGTCCAGCTCAAACCTTTGTAGGGGTAAGAGGTCGGACCATCATCATCATCACCATGCTGGAGGTGGTTGGGTTCGATTCCCGGTCCGGTCTATGAATTTTTCGGGTTGGAAAATGTCTCGACTTCCCTGGGCATAGAAGTATGATTGGACTTGTCACCCAATTATACCAATGCAAAAATGGTACAGGCATCGAAAGCTCTCAATTAATAACTGTGGAAGTGCATCTATAACACTAAGTTGAGAGCACGCAATAAGCTAATATGCAATATGCAATAAGCTTGAAATGCGAAGAAGAAGAAGAAGTTACCAATAAGAGACACATGATCAAAACAGTAATCTTTAACGTTTTCCAGACGAATCGCGCTCCTGTCCATTTTACCCCCACTATCCCTAACAATTGGTCGATGAACTTAATTCTATCTCTAAAGAGCTGCATTACAAGCTTCTACCGCCATCAACAGTGTTTGCTAAGAAATAAATCCATCGCTTATTTCCCAAGAAACCAACAGTTTCAAATTCCCGTTGATATTTTTACAACATGACAGAGAAAATGCGAGCGACGGTCATCCCAAACAGCAAAATATAAATTCAAAAAGTCACTTACCTATAACCGTCGCTAGTATAACGATCCCCAGCACCACCGCCGTCACTATCATCCGTATCAGAAAAATGGTACTCTCGGGGTCATCCATCCCGCCCAGCCCGAACCCACTGCCATCGTCGGGCCTCAGCAGCAGCACGTCCCGATCCGTCCCATTGCCGAATCTGGTGCTAAAGGTTCCGTTGATCAGCCCCAAGCCGCCACTACTACCGCTATAATTGAGCAAAAAACAATTCGTACAGTTCCACAGAGCTATCAGCTCGTCCTCCTGCAGCAGATCCGGAACGTGGGCAAACGATAGCCGCGAGTTTGCAGCCATCCCACTCGGATCACCGAAGCTGCCCTCGACCGAAGAGATGCTACGGTTGATGCTGAACTCGGTCGAGTAGTTGCTGCTGGTGGCAAACAACGAACTGGCAGTGGGTCCCCCCATCGGGGGCCCACTAAAATTGGACAAAGCACCAGCGAGTAGCTCAGTACTACTGCTACTGCTACTGCCATTGACATCGTTGGTGAATTCATCCAGAAAGCTACCGGCACCACCATAATCCAGCACCGTTCCACTATCACTGAGCCCCGACGCTTCCCCTGCCTCGCTTGAAGTGGGACTCCACGAGGTCGACGCTGTCGCTGTCGCCGTCACCGTCGAGTGGATTGCAGTGGTCGCGAATCGGTGCACTTTTTCCGTCACCGTCCGGACCGGCGTCGTCCAAGGCCACGAAGGCCATGAAGAAGAAGACTCTTCTCCGACGGCACGGCCCCTTGCCGTGGCCATAATTTCTTACTGGAAAATACTTCTTCGTCTCCGTCTGGTTCGCTGTGTGCGGTTACTCACTTTTCCTTAACACCCCGTTCGATATCTCACACTTAAAAAAAAAAAGTAGAAGGAAAACAAAGCGTCGCGATGGAGATATTTGCCACTAAGTATCACGTCTATTTCCGTTTTTCCCACAGATCCACATCTCGGACGTCGTCATCATCTTCACTGCAGCAGAGGTGCGCTTCAATGGGCGAAGCATTCGCATGTGTCAACCGTTTTCCATGTTGACGGTCGTAAAACTGCACCACGTCTGTCACCGCCGACGCCGAAGTCGACGCTGCGATGATGATCCGAGCTGGTTGTTGTTTTTCACCCATCAGAGAGTTTGTTTTTCATTTGTGCTTATTTTTTCGCCGCACACAACCGATATAAAATCCACCGTTATTTCTCACTAATTGATTTCAGAACGCCCGCGTCCACGTGCGCTTTTTAGATTTTATTTTTTTGCGCTCCAATTCCCGGTCCCATCTGATGCATGTCGAGCTAGGTGGGTCGCGCTTACACTCGCGAGTATCTCCCATATATGTTTGTCGACGGTAATGAAATTTTCATTGCGGTTCGAACGCTTCCTATCCACTAGCCGAATGCGAGTTTTATGTGTACGCGATGAATTCACGATTGATCTGGAAGTAAACAGAGAGGGATGGAAATTTGTTTTTGAGAGTGTCACCGAGCATGATGATGGCAGATGGGGCGGATAAAATGGAATTTTTATGCATGAATGGAGTTTGGCTGCGAGGTGGCTGTGCAGGTGCTAACGTGAGATAGGCAAGCTTATTGATATTTGTATAAATAGGTTGACTCATACTGGCGTGAAATATTGAGTCCAGGAACGTTGGGGAATTATGCTGTATCATAGGGTGGGTTTAAAATTAATTCCTAGCGACATGCTTGGGCAATTTTGCAAAAAATTTGAACATAGAATATGTTCTAACAATTACGCTAAGATTTTCTGTGACTATGAAATCTTTAAGTATCGATCCAGGCCTTCTTTACGTAGCACAAAAAAATGCATTGTGGATGTGGATTAAGTGTGCTGAAATGTTCGAAAATTCATGCATTCAATTCCATTTTGCTCACTCGAACGGTATTTGCTTGCTAAAGAGCGGAGATAATTAATCGGCTGATATCTCGTTTTCAGTGAGTCATTGGTATTTGATGTCTTCAACAGCACTATAAAATGCATAATGATGACGAGGAAATCATCCTTCTAGAGCACTCCATTCAAAAGATAGACTCAAGTTCAGGTCATGCGGCGTTAAACTAAACTAATCAGAAACTGTCAAAAGCTGGCCCTTTGTAAACTTAGGTTCTGAACCTTTTGGTGGATTTTTTTAAACTTTTGTTTAAAATTTGACAGATGGAAACCCAACAAACAATCGTCTTTTGAAGAAACGACTTCTTGACGATTTAATTCAACTGCATGCTGTTGTATAAGGTATGTCGAGAAGCTTTTATTCGACTTATATGAGTTGTAACAGCGCTTATTGGATAACATTTTTGATTATTCAGCGTTTATTAGACATCACCTCTTCCCCTTAATTAAAACAGTGATGCTTCATCGTGCTCTCTTGCCGTGCGGATCTATTTGCTTTTTGCTTAAGGAAGTGTTACTACTACCTAAAGCTACAACAAATTTAAACAGCACTTTTCAGTGCTCAACCTGTAAAAAATTTCTACCTTGTTCAACTCCTCTTATTCCTCTTCGATCCTTGTTTGGACCCTACCCGAGGTAATCCTTCTTGGATATCGATTTGGAAAATTCCTCTTCGATCCTTCAGATTCTTATAGTAATCTGCTTGGAAGTCGATTTGGATAAAAAATTTACTGCCGCCATGGCGCCTAAACGCAAAAGAAAGGGGCAAACTCTTGACCCCCCTTCTGAAGAAATTAATTTGAGTAATCAATTTGATTTGCTCACGGATGATGAGAATGATCCATCATCCAAGAAAAATTCTAGTAAACTTTCCCGGCTTAATGCCAAGAAGGAAAAGATTCCCCCTATTGTGATAACCACTACCGATTTCCATGCTCTTCGCATGGAACTTTTGAATTTCGTGAAAGTTAAGTTTTCACTACAAATTGGACGTCGGGGTGAATGCCGTGTATTGGCTGAAACCTTGGACGGATTTAAATGTCTTCTCAAGTATCTTACTGAGAAGAAGCACAAATTTTTTACTTACGACACCAAAACTGAACGTGTGTTCAAGGTTGTCATGAAAGGACTGCCCAGTGGTGAATCCCTGGATCAGATCAAAGATGAACTGGCAAAATTACTTGGAGTTGTGCCACTCCAAGTAATCAAAATGAAAATGAAATCCCGTCCTGGCGATTCGCGCAACGGGATTTCTAATGATTTTTATTTAGTTCACTTCAAGTCTAGTGAACTAAACAACCTTAAGGCCTTAGAAAAAGCTAGCCTTATGCTCCATGTCCGAGTGAAGTGGGAACACTTCAGGAAGACTGGAGGAAATTTCCAAAACCTCACTCAGTGCCGTAAGTGCCAGGGATGGGGTCACGGAACTAAAAATTGCTACATGCCAGCTAAATGCATGAATTGTGGTGATTCCTCTCACGCAAAGGACGACTGTCCTGTGAAGGAAGATCCTAAGAAATTTAAATGTTCAAATTGTGGTGAAAACCACAAATCCAATTTTTGGGAATGTAAGACTTGCAAAGCGATCCTACAATCTCGTTCTAACCGACAGGTAGGAAACGCTCCACGTTTCCGACCAGGTACAAATTCCTCTGCTGTTAACAACGGTCAGCGAGGAACAAATTCTACATTCGTACCCGTAGGTACAAATATCATCCCTGCTTCAAATGTTTCATCTGTACCTACTCCCCCCGCTGCTAACAATGTTCAGCGAGTTAATGGAGCTACCTATGCTGCTATTGCAGCGGGTAGAAATCAAAATACTAACCAACGTTCTAACGGAAATTTTGACAATTTTGACTTAGGAAGCATTACTGCCCCTAAAATGGAATTTTTACAGAATTCATTAATTGACATGATTTCTGATATGCTTAAATCTAACTCCATGTTTGATGCTATTCAAACTGGAGTAAAATTTGCTAATAATATTGTCATGACTTTAAAATTCAGTAATGGATTTTAAAGCATTAAACATTTTAAATTGGAATGCTCGATCTCTTAAAGATAATGAAGACGAGCTATTTAATTTTTTGAGAGTTCATAACGTGCATATTGCCGTTATAACTGAAACGTTCCTTAAACCTGACCATAAGGTTAAGAAGGACGCAAATTACTTGATTTATAGAAATGATCGTCTTGATGGACCCTGTGGTGGCGTTGCCATCATTATTCATAGACGAATCAAGCATAAAATTCTTTCTTGATTTGAAACCAAAGTTTTTGAAACTTTGGGAGTTTCTGTTGAAACAAAATTTGGACAACTTACGTTTATAGCTGCCTATTTGCCATTCCAATGCGTAGGCCAACAAAAGAATTTTCTCAAGGGTGACCTCCAGAAACTTACCCGTCATAGGTCTAAATTCTTCATTATTGGTGATTTTAATGCAAAACACCGCTCATGGAATAATGCTCAAAGCAATTCCAATGGTAATATTCTGTTTGATGATTGTTCTGCAGGTTATTACACTATTCAATATCCAAACAGCCCAACATGCTTTTCTTCTGCAAGAAATCCCTCAACTATTGATTTGGTCTTAACTGATTCATGTCATCTTTGTAGCCAATTGGTTACCCATGCTGACTTCGGTTCTGATCACCTTCCAGTAACTTTTGAAATATCCCAAGAAATAATTTGTAATCCCAACAGCTCTACTTTCAATTACCATAGAGCTGATTGGGAGCAATATCGAACATTTATGGAATATAACTTCGATCCAAACATTCCTTTGCAAACCAAAGATGAAATTAATTATGCTCTTGAATCTCTGACTACTTCTATAGTTGAAGCAAGAGCTGCCTCAGTACCAAAATGCGAGGTTAAATTCGATTCAATTGTAATAGACGATGATCTTCAGCTCTTGATCCGTCTTAAAAATGTCCGTAG
The DNA here is from genome assembly GCF_037179485.1 of Ochlerotatus camptorhynchus. Lineage (NCBI taxonomy): Eukaryota > Metazoa > Arthropoda > Insecta > Diptera > Culicidae > Ochlerotatus > Ochlerotatus camptorhynchus. The sequence goes on along the minus strand of NW_027040567.1, from coordinate 11,659,728 downwards.
GAGACAATTTCAAAGAACACGCGATCCTGCCATGAAAGTTATCTGGCGGGATTTGCAAAAACAAATTAAAAAGCGATTCTCTGTCCTGAGGAACAAAACTTTTGAAAATAATGTTTCTAAATTAGACCCAAGTTCCAAACCCTTTTGGAAACTCACAAAAATTTTGAAAAAACCTCAAAAGCCAATTCCAGCGCTTAAAGAAGGTGGTAAAATTTTGATCACAAATTTGGAAAAAGCTCAGAAACTTGCTAAGCAATTCGAGAGTTCCCATAATTTCAGTTTGGGTCTTACTAGTCCTATTGAGAATCAGGTTGCTCAGGATTTTCGGAATATTTTCTCTCGGGAAAATATTTTTGATGATTCCTGGGGGACTGATTTGGACGAAGTAAGGTCTATAACTAAAAAATTTCAAAATATGAAAGCTCCAGGTGATGATGGAATTTTCTATATCCTCATCAAAAAACTCCCAGAGAGTACCTTGTCTTTCCTGGTAAAATTATTTAACAGATGTTTCCATTTGGCATACTTTCCTGATAAATGAAAAAATGCAAAAGTTGTTCCAATTTTGAAGCCGGATAAAAATCCAGCTGAAGCTTCTAGCTACCGTCCAATAAGTTTGCTTTCTTCAGTAAGTAAACTTTTTGAGAAGATAATTTTAAATAGAATGATGCTTCACATCAATACGAACTTAATTTTTGCAGATGAGCAGTTTGGATTTCGCCATGGGCATTCAACTACTCATCAACTCTTGAGAGTTACCAATTTAATTCGTTCAAACAAATCTGAAGGCCACTCAACTGGAGTTGCTCTTCTAGACATAGAAAAAGCATTCGACAGTGTTTGGCATGAAGGTTTGATTGCTAAATTGAAAAAGTTTAATTTTCCACTTTACATTATGAAATTAGTTCAAAATTATTTAACTGACAGAACTCTGCAGGTAAATTATCAAAATTCCAAATCTAATCGACTACCTGTTAGAGCAGGAGTTCCTCAGGGTAGCATTCTTGGGCCTATATTGTATAACATTTTCACTTCGGACCTCCCTGATTTGCCTCAGGGTTGCCACAAATCTTTGTTCGCTGATGACACAGGCATTTCCGCTAAAGGAAGAAGTCTTCGTGTTATTTGCAGCAGACTGCAGAAAAGTTTAGATATTTTTTCTTATTATTTACAAAAATGGAAGATTTCTCCCAACGCTTCCAAAACTCAACTTATAATATTTCCACATAAGCCCAGGGCTTCCTTTTTGAAACCTAGTAGTAGTCACATAGTCACTATGAACGGAGTTCCAATTTCCTGGTCAAACCAAGTGAAATATCTTGGATTAATACTTGACCAAAAATTAACTTTTAAAGATCACATTGAGGGCATTCAAGCCAAATGTAACAAATATATAAAATGTTTGTATCCTCTTATAAACAGGAAATCCAAACTTTGCCTGACGAATAAACTTCTAATATTTAAACAAGTTTTTAGACCGGCCATGCTTTACGCTGTGCCAATATGGTCTAGTTGTTGCACTACCAGGAAAAAAGCACTTCAAAGGATTCAGAACAAAATTCTGAAGATGATTTTGAAGTTGCCTCCCTGGTACAGTACTACCGAAGTACATAGAATTTCGAATGTTGAGACTCTAGCACAAATGTCCAACAAAATAATTAATAATTTCCGGCAAAAATCGTTACAATCCTCAATTGCAACGATTAATTCCCTTTATACTTAGATAAGATTTAGTTTTAGTTATTTAGTTTTAAGCTATCAATTGTTATACTGACATGCAGGTTTAAAAAACCTGTTTAAAATACTGAATTGCCAAGACAGGAACAATGTAAAAACACTTAGATATATATCATAACAATTAAGGCTGGTAAGTTACTGTAGTAACTGGAGCACCTAGGTTAAAAATGAAATGTAATTTATTTTGAATTTGGAACAAATAAAAAGTTAAAAAAAAAAAAAAACAGTGATGCTTTGTATACGCTTGAGTATCACGTGAAGTATCGTTTAACTATACATTATTATACATTTATTAAACGATTAGTCAACTGTGGAAAATTAACCCGAAAATAAGAGAGCCGGGGACAGGGACTACTTTAATTACTTCTGATGTGGCACGCACCACACAGATATTAGAAAATGAACTACATACATATTCATGTCGTTTGCATGGGATTCGAACCATCTCAAGTAACATTGCAAGTTTTATTGTGGTTTTAAACTATGCTACATGCCTAAAACACGGTCTATAGAACCCTCATAAAATCAAAATTGTCACTTGGGATGTACCTTCCGATCACCAGCCGCTTGCCTTGTCATCTAAGCTATCCTAGAATTCATCATAAGGGCAGCTCAATAATCAATAAAAGCTTGCTTGAAAGTGAATACCTATCAGCACACCCGATCGCAACTCTACTGATTTCGTCTGGTTGTTAGACTGAACCAGTGTTGTGGAATAATGAATCTAATATGTCGTTTATGAATCATTTACAAGGCATGCAATTAAAACATCCCAAGTAACAATTCAACCTGAACAGTAAGAACAGGAGCTGATTATTGGTTGAATATAAGGTTGATTAGTAGTGCATCAAGCTAATTATATCCCCATAATTCAACCTCAATAAGTTAGCTGATCTAATGATTTTTTTCTTTCCTTTATTTAACGTCGGTCTCTGTTCCGCAATCTAGTGCGAATCACCGACGGACATCGATTGCCATCCATTGATGGCAATCGAATGTGCAGGAAGGCAGTTTCCACACCTGTGTAGGATATCGCACCCATTCAACACACGTGGGCCGGGACCAACGGCTTTACTTCCCTTCCGAAGGAAGACGCGACCAGAGATTTTTATCCCTCAGAAAAATCCCACCGACATCGGCTGGGACTGAACCCAAACCCATTGGGGTGAGAAAGCAGTCACGCCTACCACTACACCACCGGCGTTGGCATCTAATGATTGAACTAGCCTAATTTAAGCTTAACACTACTCCACAAATCTTGGAGGCGAACCAGCCTAAGGCTGAAAGCCTCCTAAATAAAGCTAAATAATAATAATACTCCACAAATCAGCAATGCACTACAAATATTGTGATATCCCGATTTGTTAAATGTAGTCAGTGTCACTCGCTGCATTTCCGGCATTTTAGTTCTTCTAAATTCACTGCCTACTTTTCTAATCCCAAGCAGCGGCAGCAGTAAAGACAAGCTAGAGGAGCTTTTTAGGAATAGCTCAGGGTAGAAGTGGGCTACGACGACGTCGGAAGATTAACATTTGTATTTCTGTGTTTTGACTGCTATATTGCACTGAATTTTCAGACAGCATTCCAAAAATCTAACTCAATTATGGTACTAGAATAGCTTCCACATAACCATCAAAATAAATCGCGTGTCCACATTGTGTTAACTACACTTTAAAATGAGAGAAAGGTTTTACTGTCCCCAGTTGTTGTTTACAATTCTGCATTGCTGTATAATACTCTTCCGGTTGCTGTTAGTCAACTTAAATTTTCAAGTTAATGATCACACCTTTTGCCACACATATGCTTAAGGGGAAGCATACCGTTCCGGAAAAAAAAAATGATTTTTTGATTTTTCTAAAATTATTGGGAAAAGATATCAAAAATCTAAAAAAATCACATTTTTCCGTATTAAAAAAAAAATCACGTGCAAAAATATTTTTTTTGCATTTTATCATGACATAAAGTTAGACTCCTAAAACCACAAAACATGAACTTTTCGGTTTTGCTGAGAGTCCAATATTTTTTCATTATGAGATAGAAAAACTATTTTTACATGTAAATTTTTTCAACAATCTAAGGAAGAAACTGATTTTCTTGGATTTTTGATAATTTTTTTTTCCAGTGTTCTTAGAGAAATAAAAACGTGCCGAAAATATTTTGGTTTTATTTTCGGAGTGGTAATCTTCCCATTAAGTGGTCCAGTAGGTATGATTGATGCCTTTGATAAAGCGACTGCCGGTTCGAATCCCGAAATGCAAAGGTAAATTTTAGACTTTTAATAACAATATAAATATGTTAATCCAATAAGTCAGCACCTTGTTGCAGTCCCATAAAAATATATAAGATATGAAGCGGTCTTCCATTTTTTTCTAAATAAAATTAGAATGCAAGGGTTGAAAAAGACTGTTATTTAATGCATTAAAAAGCTTATATTTTATATAACTGTTAAGCTTTCGACTGATTAAAATCACCAGATTTAGATGTTTAAAAGCGGAACATAGTTTATCGTATTCTATGTACAACAATTATTCAAACTAAGGCTGAATTAAAATCGATTAAACAACACTTGTTCAGCATCACATTGTTACCTGGGATGGACGCATAGTGATATAAGAACTATTATGCTGACTGTATCCCCCTTTATACAGCAATCTATTGAAATCTAACAATGGAGCTAGACAACATTTATTAGACGTCTAGCAAAGCATGTTAAAGTCTGGAAATGCTGCATTTGGAAGTTGAGTACATAAACGATGGTTGCTATGATGAGTTTTCACAATTTGCTCTCCAGTTTTCAAAATGACGTCCAAGCAAGAGGAGCAGCGTGTCAAAATTTTGCTCACGTAGCAAGAGAATCCGACGTTCTCACACGTCAAGTTGGTAAAATTGCTGGATGTGGTCAAATCGACCGTGACAAACATTGTAGAAGTGTTCGGGAAGTATCTGTTGACCGCCAGGGAGCCTGGAAGCGGCGGCAATCGTAATCCGGACGTGGCAGCGATAACCAAGAAGGTGGCGGTGAAATATAAGCGGAATCCTAACCTCTCCATCCGGGACGTCGCTGGCAAGCTCAATGTCTCTCCCATACTACTGTGCAGCGGGCTAAGAAACGAGCCGGGTTGTCGACGTTTAAGAAGGTGAAGGTGGCGAACCGATATTACAAACAAAACACGTCGGCAAAGCAGCGGTCTCGAAAGCTGTATACGAATCTACTCACAAAGTTCGACTGTGTCGTTATGGACGATGAAACTTATGTGAAGGCGGATTTCAAGCTGCTTCCGGGACAGGAGTTCCCGAAAAAATATCTTGTCTGGCAGACCATACCCAAGTAACAATTGTGGTTTTATGAGGGTTCTGTAAACCATGATTTAGACTTGTAGAACGCCCAGTTTTCTGGGGTGCGGTCTTGCTTGATGGACTTTAGGATAGCCACTTACTAGCACTTGTTCCGGTAGCCGAACTTCAGGATGATCTATTTGTAGATTATGTACAGACGGTGATACTGTTCAGGGAACTTCCAAGGGTTCCAGTTAACTTATTTAATTCGCACAATTTTACTGTGTTTCTTTGAGTACTGCAAGATTTTTATAAATACATTTAGTTAAATTGTTTCAATAATATATCTTATTCCTCTTTAAATAATTGTAAGCATTCATGAAAATTTACAGGATTTACGATTTTTGAGTGGCATATATTAGCGCTAGTGTAAAGGGTGATACGGTCAAAATTTGGTCAAGGGAAAACGCGTCTAAATCGGTGAAATCGTTTATTTAAAAAATCAAATTAAATTTCTTTTTCAAGTTCAATTAGTATAAAATTCAGGAAAAATATTCAGTTAGGCTTCCGCTTTTCCAAATCCGAATTGCCGGGCCTTACGCTTGACCCCTGCCATCAGATTTTGTACAGCCACCTTGTCCACCTTCTTCGCCGCAGAAAGCCAGTTTGCCTTGAACTGCTGCTCGCCCTTAGCAGTTTTTTTGGTCTTCTTTAGGTTCCGCTTGACAATAGCCCAGTATTTCTCAATTGGGCGGAGCTCTGGCGTGTTGGGAGGGTTCTTGTCCTTGGGAACCACCTGCACGTTGTTGGCGGCGTACCACTCCATGGCCTTTTTACCGTAATGGCAAGATGCCAAATCCGGCCAAAACAGTACGGAACAACCGTGTTTCTTCAGGAAAGGCAGCAGACGTTTATTCAAACACTCTTTCACGTAAATTTCTTGGTTGACAGTCCCGGAAGCTATGAAAATGCTGCTTTTCAAGCCACAGGTACAGATGGCTTGCCAAACCCGATATTTCTTTGCGAACTTTGACAGTTTCATGTGCTTGAAAACATCTGCTACCTTTCCCCTTCCTTTTGCCGTATAAAACTCCTGTCCCGGAAGCTGCTTGTAGTCGGCTTTGACGTAGGTTTCGTCGTCCATTACCACGCAGTCAAACTTCGTCAGCATCGTCGTGTACAGCCTCCGGGATCGCGCTTTGGCCGTCGTATTTTGTTTATCATCGCGATTTAGAGTCACTACCTTCTTGTAAGTCGATAGTCCGGCTCGTTTTTTGGCTCGATGCACGGTTGTAGACGATACACCCAGCTTATTTGCGGCATCTCGGAGAGAGAGGTTAGGGTTTCGCTTGCAACTACCGGCAACTCTCTTTGTCGTCTCAGCGGCTTCCGGTTTTCGATTTCCCCCCGATCTAGACTTCCTGGCTGTCGACAAACGTTCCCCAAACACTTTAATTACATTTGTAACGGTTGATTTGGCAACTTTGAGCGATTTTGCCAACTTTGCGTGCGAGTAGCTCGGATTTTCGCGATGCGCGAGCAAAATTTTGATACGCTGCTCTTCTTGCTTGGACGGCATTTTGACAACTGAAGAGTGAATTCCAAAATCAAAATAGGAGCAACATTCTACACACACACACCTTCAAAATGAGGGGTGTTCAGGTTTTTAAAATGCAAAATTGAAAGAAATACGTCAAGTTGATATTGACCTAATTTTGACCGTATCACCCTTTAGGCAGGTCTTGACTTGACGCCTAACGAGTCTGCAAGCCGTGTGTGCAGCTCCCCGTTGTAAGCGGAACAGTTCAAAACCAGTCGTATGGGCCCATCTGGCAACCGGGGAAACGGCAGCCTGTGCTCTCATCCGGGTGCGGGTAGACGTTCGGCAACCAGGGATTTACGAAGACATCATCGGCGTAAACAAAGATTAAGATGTTGCGTGGAAGTCGTGCCCAATGTCCACGCCTGCTTGCGACCGTGACCCATCGGTGGACCGATGGGGTATATACCGGCGGCTCTGCAAGCGAGCTTCTCAGCCTCTGAGCTATCTCCTGCTTTGAAGCTGTCCATAATCCGGTAGTTGATTTTTATAATAGGCAGTTGCCTACTTCTATTTATCATCAAGCATCTTGTTCACAGGGATAGATCCACGTTGGCGACCGTGTGGAGGATCCTTTTCCCCTCGTCGAGAAGAAAGATCCTAACAGCATCCGGGGTTTTTTGGGAAAAGGTATCGGCCTTGCTGGAAATAGCTGCGTGTGTGTGGAGCCGGAAAGGTAGTATTCCTGCTTCGGTACAGGCTGCATCAGCGGTCGTCGATAGGAGAAGGCCAGATACAATACGGACGTAGCTGTTGAAGGTCGGAGCCAGGGCTATAATTAGCTTTTCGGAAGCTAATAAAATGAGCGCAAGGCCGTAGAGCAAGCGACTGTCAATTGCCCGCGCCACTTTTAACCGGATGTCACGGTTGTTGGATCGGTACTGCCTGGAGATAGTCCGCATCAGGTTTAGTCTGCTACGACAGCTGGATTTAACGCCTAGGAAATGGGGATCAAAGCAGTACTTCTGGCCGATGAGAACAATCAGGTTTTTTTTCAGGCAGTGTTTTTTTTTATCTTTTAAATTTGTCGAACCTCTTAACGGAATCCCTTTATGAACAGCTTTGAGTGTGTTGGTTTATTTCCTTTCGATTCCGTTATATTTGCTTATCTTTTGATACCCGATTTCGTCTACTACTTCAGTACTCAGTACTTAACACCACTGAAGAATCCATCTTTTATCTACGAGTTATATACTAATCAATAGGTACTAAAAATCAGCATGGCAATACTGCCATGTGACAATTTACCTAACCAAGTACCTACATTTAGTCTCTAACAGGTAGATACATGCTATGATGTGTGGCTTTAGGTAGCATGCTAAAGAGTCTCCATTTATTTGATCTCTTTTAAGCAATGTTGATGGATTACGTATAAATATTTCTAAAATTTCTGCTACGTCTAGTTTCCAAGGTGAAGATACACTCCGCATGATATTAATGTTATCCTTTATAAAATTGTGCCCCTTTGTAGAGATATGTTCTGAAATCTTGGTTTTAAACTCATAATGAAGTAATTTATCCATAACTTTGTTAGCCTTTTTTACCTCTGCGACGTGTTTCTTAAACCTTGTTTCCAAAGCCCCTTTCGTCTGACCAATGTAGATTTTATTGAAATCTTGACAAGAGATTTCGTAAACTCCGTTCCCTAAGACATTTATTGAATCTTTTGTTGATCCTAACAGTGACTTCAGCTGATTTGTCCTGCTGCTAAATACGAGATCTAGGCCAAAACTTCTAAACTTCGAAATCAATGGTTTGGTAATGTTTTTGTCAAAATTCACCGCTACCCGTTTTAAACCCTCAGTTACTGGTGTAAGAGTTGCCGAAGTACGCCTAAAATGATCCCTTGTTCTTCTATCGATTACTGCTTGAATTGTTTTTTCTTGATACCGTTTAAGTCTAGCGATTTAAAAAATGTGAGCTATTTCCTTTGATTTGCCTGTATCGCTAAGAGGAAGAGTTTGCATCCTGTGAACCATGTGGTGAAAAGCGGCCATTTTGTGATGATGGAAATGGTTTGAAGTGCTTGGTATTACTCTCTTTGTATTTGTTGGTTTCCTAGAGATTTCGAACGAAGACGTTTCCCTGATGATGAGAAGATCTAAGAAGGGGAGTTTGCCGTCTCTCTCTTCTTCGTGAGTAAATTTGATGTCCTTGTGAACGTTGCTTATGGCCTCCAAAGTTTTTGATAAATCTTCCCTTTTGACAAAGCTAAAAATGTCATCCACGTGCCTATACCAACACTTGGGCAACAAATTCCTATCCTCCAGAGTATTTTCTAGGTTAGCCATGAACAATTCACATAAAAATGGAGAAAGCGGATTGTCCATAGGAGCACTTTTAGTTTGTTTATAAAAATTTCCTCTGAAAATGAAATACTTTTCCTACATATAAAGACGAGTAAGCGAGATATGACCGAACTTTGTTTTTCCAAGTAGAATCCTCACGTTGCTTCAGAAGCCAAGTTGCAAGTTTCTCCATAAGTCACTCTCCGTAGGTTTTTTTCCGACTTATTGGAAGGTTTTTCCGAGCTTCTCCTAACTTCCCCTGGAAATGGCTCTTCCAGGATAGGCTTCCAATTTCCAAACTTTTGCTGGCTTCTGGATTTTGTTTTTCAAAAGTTTCTAAAAATGTTTGCCAGAAGTTATGTGTCTTGGAAGATCCTCATCGGATGTTTTTAGACATTTTTTTGAGCTTCCTTCAACATTCCTCTACAAGATCTTATTTATTCTTCCTCTGGAAGTTTTGTCGGTACCATTAAGAAAATTATTCAAATATTTTCCAGAAGTCTCTTCCGACTTACATGGTAATTATGTCTTTTGATTTAAGTCCAAAAGTTTGAGAAAAATTAAAATTAATTGAAATAGTGAATACGGATAAATACCGATTTTTTAATCATTTGATACCGATAATCATGAAAACAATCTGGCAACGCTGCTCACGTTGCTTCAGAAGACAGTCCTCTAAAAAATAGATGGCTTCCTTTACTGGTAAACTAAAAAAAAAAAAAAAAATAAAGGTGCTGTGGCATCAAATGAAACCACGACTTCATCTTCCCGAATCTCTCCTGATGCCTGAAGTTCATTTGCGAATTCCTGTGTGCTGTTACCTGTGCAAGTGGCAAAGGGCTTAGAAAGGCAGCCCTTAGTATGTACCTTTTGAATTGATAAAACGATCCATAAAATATTGAAAAACGTTCCATAGCAAGCGTCTAGAATTAGCTTCCAAAAGAACACGCAAACCAAAAATTTATTACAATGAATGTTAGTTCCATTTCCTATCATCCTCTGTTCATGAACATCGCAGCGAATGTTAGAAGTTGACCTTGCAGGCGATGTAATGGTTTTTTGCCTTTTTATTTTTTCTGTTCTGTCTGTGCTTTCACCTACACAAGCAAGCATTTGCCTTGATTCTTATGTATAACATGGTAGAACGACGCACACACTTGCCTCGAATCTCTCCAGCAGAAAAAGCATATGAAGTCGAGTGGGAGAGGAAATGAGCGCTTCTTGTTTGCTTTTAGGCTCTCTATATTCAGAAGCACGGAGAGAGCAGTGGAGCAAGCACATGTCTGATAATCGCAACGTTCGTTGTTCAAAGTCCAGTCGGCAACGTTTTTCCTTTTTTCTACATAATTAATTTACCTCACTAATACACTCTACATTTTTCGGTCTCCAATTTTCTTGCATTGGACCGCAGCTTGGTATATCGCATCCTCGGTTCATGCGATCTCCACTTACATCCTCTGATAATGAATCCCACATAATTGTAAGCGAATCTTACATCCACCGGTTGGGTGAAGATTCTATATAATATTCTTAAGAATAATATTATTTAACCTGAGTAGCTACGCAGTAATGTAGCAATTTTCCAAGGTTTATGGATCAAATTCAAAAAAAGGGTCCAAAACATGAAAAACATATGCATATCCCATAGACTATAACACACCATAATAAGAATGTCTACCAATAACTGGAACACCTACCCTAGGTATGATCCATCAAATTAACATTTATTTTTAATATTTTCTTGACAAGATTATTATAGAAGCTTCTTTTGGAAGCTAATTGTAAACGCTTGCCACCTCTACCTAAAAAAATACGGCAACACAGTAAATCGAAGTAGTTACGCAATTAATACAGCAATTAATTTTCAAAATTAATAATACAGTGTCCAAAACGTGAATAATATACGTCAAATTTATGGATCATGGCTGTTCGGAATATCGGGATAACCCTGTACCGCCAAGCCCAGCGACAACCCTGTGGGAGATTCGGAGAGCTACGGTAACGGTCACTGTCAGAAATGACAGACGTCAGGTTTGGTTCAACGGAACTGTGAACTCACAGTTCCATATTTGCTTAATCTAGATACTACAATTTGATCCTAAAACCTGGTAACCTACAATTTGTTCCAAAACGCTATATACTTGATTTACCCTAAGTAACCAGTAATAGCTCATTCTACATCGTTTGCGTTCTTAGCTAAATAATAATTGAATCCTAAATCTAGCCAAATCTTTGTTGAAAGAGTGACGGAAGATAGCTCTCGGTTTGAAAAATCTCCCGCTCAGCCTCCTATCGCTTTTCATGGAGAAATTTCTCTACCTCCAGCGCTTTCTCCTTTGCACTTTTCTTCTGCTGCAACTGGGCTAAGGATTCCTCCAGGCTGACCTCATTGGTACTTCCTTTTCCAGATTCAGATCTGGCATCACACCTAGCACTATTCTTTCCTTTCGGCACCTTCAGCATATTTGTGCACTTCGAGCACGTCTGACATTTTGAGATTATATCCGATGTTGTTCTTCAAAAATGTTTGGATTAATGCAAGTAATTTCCTCAGAGCAGTCTAGCTTGAAGCTGAAGGGTTTTATTATAAGCATTAAGATTGATTTAGACTTTATATTAATTTAATCCCAACATGGCTATATTTTTAAGTGCGCAAACTTTATTTTCTATGGATCACCTTCTTAAGTTTAAGGTTCACTGCTGAATGTGTTATGGATCAATTGCAATATGTTTATGGGTAATTCGTACAATTTCAATGCTCATTCTTTAGAAATTTAGCGGTTCATTTTTACAATTGTGTTGCTAAATTTTACATAAAATATGGATCATATTGATATTTTTTATGGATCATTTACACTTTTTGAAGCATTTTCTCCGGTGATTTATGGATCATTTGGATGTTTTTTATGGAACGTTTTCCAATATTTTATGGATCATTTATTGGTTTTTATATTCAACAGTATGTTTACCGTTTAGGCATATTTTGAAATTCCTTTACTAGTCATTTGGCAAGCTAATGAGTGGAGAAACCTTCAGCCGAGATAATCTTCCTCATTTCGTTTCCTGGTTTGTGAATCTTTGGTAAACCTTTGATCCTAGGTAGAATAGGGTTTGAAACATTCAATTGATTCGTAGTGTTGCCAATAAACGCCTTGCACTCTTTCATCGTTTTATCCACATGTTTAACCATAGATGGAAGGGGGCCTTTTTTTTTTTTTTTTTTTTTCTTTTGGTTTGTTTTCCGTCGATCTTGTTTTCCGTGCTGAGCACCAATGCTACCGACACCAGGAAGGCAGCTCCCACACCTGGACCCTACCTATCGACCCATCAACTCATGAACCGGGGACCAACGGCTTTACTTCCCTTCCGAAGGAAGGCGTGATCAGAGATGTTATGCCTCAGAACATCCCGGTGGCGCCGACTGGGATTGAACCCAGGCCTGCTGGGGTGAGAGGTAATCACGCTTACCACTACACCACCGGCGCCGCTGTGGAAGGGGGTCAATCCTCAACTGTCTGTATAGGCCATTAGTAATCTTTTTTCCGTCATCCGATTGTCATAGTCCTCTTTGCCCAAAATCAATACATACTGCATTACCTTTGTCCGCTTTTGTATAGAATACCGGCTTTGTTTTTAGTTCTTTGATAATTCGAATTTCCTCTTTTAACGTTTTGTATTGTCTCGGAAATAATATTCCTTGGCAGTCTCGTGTAATCGAATAGGAAGTGTGTGAGTGATTGCAGTCCTCCATGTCAACGATGGCCTCTTCCACGTCAGGTTTTGAGGAGATCGCATATCCTAATCCCTTGTTGAGAAGTGTCAATTGTTCTTCTGAGAACTGTTGCGTCTTAATTACACAACACAGCAGAGAGACCAGAAATCACACAGTTCAGTTAACACAGCGCTCGACGCCGTAGTTCGGCCTTTTCGTTCCTCCTTTCTCTATAAGATCATTTTAAAACTTACTAAAAAAGCATCAATTCTACTGCTTGATTGAAAGGTTAGTTTCGGAAAAAAAAACTTTCAGTCGAGACACACGCGAGTCTAGTCTTCTCCTAGTTTCGGATTTTTCGCTGATTTCGACAGATTTTCGTGTGCAATTTCGATTGACGTTTGCGGTTTGTTCCCGGAATATGCGGTACCGGCGGAGGCGCGAGTGACTTCCTTTTTTTCCGGTCACAGTGAAGAGAGAAAAGTGTTTCGGGCCTGTCACGACCGGCTGGACAATCGAACCCAGGCAGATCTGCCATGTTCTTTGGTTTGGATGATCCAGCCGCAGGTTCCTCGAAAATCTTTACTAACAGGCGAGAGCAATGTCATTTGCTTACTCGACTTATTATCGGATGCCGCTACGGAAAACAGCCAACTTCCACCGGTGCTCTGCTTCTACTGGATCGTTGCCGACAGGCGAGAGCGATGCCACTCACTTACTCGACTTATTGTCGGATAGGTGCTGGTGCTGTTGTTGTTTTACAGGGCCTACCCGAGCAACCCATCCCCTCCTCCCCCGCCACCGACCTTAATTTATTATCTGAATATCGGAAGCTGTGCATCATAGTGCGAGGTTTTGTTTCGGAGAAAAGAGTGGAAAATTCTATAGAATAAAAAAATAAAGCCCGTTACAACCTGCTTTTGTTGTTGTGATTTGCATTTCACGAAGTTTGTGCCAGGTGTTGTAGTGAAAGCGGGAAAGGATAATTAACTGGCGAGGTATCCCCGGCAAAGAACAGCCCGAACAGAAGTTTTCTCATCCACCAGCAACCGGCAAATTTGTGTGAATCACGATCATCATCATCATCAAACCCATGGATTGGAGGATCCAATAAACATGGTGAGACCTGTCCAAATACCTTTTGCAATACAAAAAAAACTAAATAGGGGGAATGGCTCTAATGTGAGGCTGTGCGTGTGTTCGAACCTGACGTTTGTTTTTTCCGTGGAGTTTTTTTAAATCTATAATCGGTTGCTGATTCGACCATTACCAGGCCCAGGAGATAATTTCTAGGTCCCTATTTATTTATTTATTAGTCGTCAATCAGTGTAGACCGTTTTACAGTTTTACTTAAACGCTAATTGTTACAATTTTACTTCAATTACTTGCATAGCATTTATATTTTATTATTGATGCCTAGCTAACCTCGTGAAGAAAGTTTTTTTAAGCGTACTTTTATTCATTGTTATGTCAATATATTCACAGTATGTATTATAGCAAGACATCATTCTATTCAATGGGCTGTTTTTGGCATAGTCTGTTCTTTGATTGTTGATGCTAAACAAATTTCTATTCCGCAGTGAGCGAGTGGGAGCATAAAAATTGATATTTTCCAAAATCTCTGGACTGTTAACTCTTTGCGAAATCACATCGTTTTTAAAAGCAATCATTGCGAACTCTCTTCGCTTTTTGAGCTCATCTAAATTAATTAGCATACAACGCGATTCATAAGATGGAAGTGGAAAACTCGTCCAACCCAACTTTCTTAGAGCGAACAACAAGAACTGCTTTTGAACTGATTCAATGCGGTTTACATGTGTATCATGATATGGAGCCCAAACTATGCTACAATATTCGAGAAGAGGCCTCACATATGCTACGTAAAGTGTTTTGATTGTGTAGGGATCATTGAAGTGCAAACTAAATCTTTTAATGAACCCGAGCATGTTGCTTGCTTTGTAGATAATGTTATTGTAGTGATCAGCAAAAGTTAACTTGGAGTCGAGGATAACACCTAAGTCTCTGACTTGATAGGATCTTTGGATTGTTTTCTGGCCAAGAGTAATTGTGTCGTGTATTACAGCTTGCTTTCTTGTGAACGATATAGAATTGCATTTATTAATATTTAGTTCTAACAAATTTTTCTTACACCATGTGTAAAAAACGTCAATTTCTTGTTGAAATATTTGAAGATCAGGTACTTTAGATATCTCCATGAAAAGTTTCATGTCATCAGCATATATAGAAACATGAAGAAATTTAAAAATATGTTCTATATCGTTGACAAATAAATAATTATTTGCCGCCGAGAAGCTGTTCCGAAGCCAAGTAGAACCTCCACGAGACGTTCCATCATTCGTCCCACCATTAGTTCCATCATTCGTTGAACCTGACTATTGGCCACGAAAAGGCTTGCCAGTGCACATCAAAAATTGTCTATTTACATCCTTACATTTGTTTATCTCAAACTGAAGGAAGACATTCCACGCCACTACCATAAACCGGACTAGTTTTTTTTTTTTTTTTTTAACTCTTTATTTGTTCCAAATTCAAAATAAATTACATTTCATTTTAACCTAGGTGCTCCAGTTACTGCAGTAACGTACCAGCCTTAATTGTTATGATATATATCTAAGTGTTTTTACATTGTTCATGTCTTGGCAATTCAGTATTTTAAACAGGTTTTTTAACCTGCATGTCAGTATAACAATTGATATCTTAAAACTAAAAACTAAAACTAAATCTTATCTAAGTATAAAGGGAATTAATCGTTGCAATTGAGGATTGCAACGATTTTTGCCTGAAATTATTAATTATTTTGTTGGACATTTGTGCTAAAGTCTCAACATTCGAAATTCTATGTACTTCGGTTGTACTGTACCAGGGAGGCAACTTCAAAATCATTTTCAGAATTTTGTTCTGAATCCTTTGAAGTGCTTTTTTCCTGGTAGTGCAGCAACTAGACCATATTGGCACAGCGTAAAGCATGGCCGGTCTAAAAACTTGTTTAAATATTAGAAGTTTATTCGTCAGGCAAAGTTTGGATTTCCTGTTTATAAGAGGATACAAACATTTGATATATTTGTTACATTTGGCTTGAATGCCCTCAATGTGATCTTTAAAAGTTAATTTTTGGTCAAGTATTAATCCAAGATATTTCACTTGGTTTGACCAGGAAATTGGAACTCCGTTCATAGTGACTATGTGACTACTACTAGGTTTCAAAAACGAAGCTCTAGGCTTATGTGGAAATATTATAAGTTGAGTTTTGGAAGCGTTGGGAGAAATCTTCCATTTTTGTAAATAAGAAGAGAAAATATCTAAACTTTTCTGCAGTCTGCTGCAAATAACACGAAGACTTCTTCCTTTAGCGGAAATGCCTGTGTCATCAGCGAACAAAGATTTGTGGCAACCCTGAGGCAAATCAGGGAGGTCCGAAGTGAAAATGTTATACAATATAGGCCCAAGAATGCTACCCTGAGGAACTCCTGCCCTAACAGGTAGCCGATTAGATTTGGAATTTTGATAATTTACTTGAAGAGTTCTGTCAGTTAAATAATTTTGAACTAATTTCATAATATAAAGTGGAAAATTAAACTTTTTCAATTTAGCAATCAAACCTTCATGCCAAACACTGTCGAATGCTTTTTCTATGTCTAGAAGAGCAACTCCAGTTGAGTGGCCTTCAGATTTGTTTGAACGAATTAAATTGGTAACTCTCAAGAGTTGATGAGTAGTTGAATGCCCATGGCGAAATCCAAACTGCTCATCTGCAAAAATTAAGTTCGTATTGATGTGAAGCATCATTCTATTTAAAATTATCTTCTCAAAAAGTTTACTTATTGAAGAAAGCAAACTTATTGGACGGTAGCTAGAAGCTTCAGCTGGATTTTTATCCGGCTTCAAAATTGGAACAACTTTTGCATTTTTCCATTTATCAGGAAAGTATGCCAAATGGAAACATCTGTTAAATAATTTTACCAAGAAAGACAAGGTACTCTCTGGGAGTTTTTTGATGAGGATATAGAAAATTCCATCATCACCTGGAGCTTTCATATTTTGAAACTTTTTAGTTATAGACCTTACTTCGTCCAAATCAGTCCCCCAGGTATCATCAAAAATATTTTCCCGAGAGAAAATATTCAGAAAATCCCGAGCAACCTGATTCTCAATAGGACTAGTAAGACCCAAACTGAAATTATGGGAACTCTCGAATTGCTTAGCAAGTTTCTGAGCTTTTTCCAAATTTGTGATCAAAATTTTACCACCTTCTTTAAGCGCTGGAATAGGCTTTTGAGGTTTTTTCAAAATTTTTGTGAGTTTCCAAAAGGGTTTGGAACTCGGGTCTAATTTAGAAATATTATTTTCAAAAGTTTTGTTCCTCAGGGCAGAGAATCGCTTTTTAATTTGTTTTTGCAAATCCCGCCAGATAACTTTCATGGCAGGATCGCGTGTTCTTTGATATTGTCTCCTACGGACATTTTTAAGACGGATCAAGAGCTGAAGATCATCGTCTATTATAATTGAATCGAATTTAACCTCGCATTTTGGTACTGAGGCAGCTCTTGCTTCAACTATAGAAGTAGTCAGAGATTCAAGAGCATAATTAATTTCATCTTTGGTTTGCAAAGGAATGTTTGGATCGAAGTTATATTCCATAAATGTTCGATACTGCTCCCAATCAGCTCTATGGTAATTGAAAGTAGAGCTGTTGGGATTACAAATTATTTCTTGGGATATTTCAAAAGTTACTGGAAGGTGATCAGAACCGAAGTCAGCATGGGTAACCAATTGGCTACAAAGATGACATGAATCAGTTAAGACCAAATCAATAGTTGAGGGATTTCTTGCAGAAGAAAAGCATGTTGGGCTGTTTGGATATTGAATAGTGTAATAACCTGCAGAACAATCATCAAACAGAATATTACCATTGGAATTGCTTTGAGCATTATTCCATGAGCGGTGTTTTGCATTAAAATCACCAATAATGAAGAATTTAGACCTATGACGGGTAAGTTTCTGGAGGTCACCCTTGAGAAAATTCTTTTGCTGGCCTACGCATTGGAATGGCAAATAGGCAGCTATAAACGTAAGTTGTCCAAATTTTGTTTCAACAGAAACTCCCAAAGTTTCAAAAACTTTGGTTTCAAATGAAGAAAGAATTTTATGTTTGATTCGTCTATGAATAATGATGGCAACGCCACCACAGGGTCCATCAAGACGATCATTTCTATAAATCAAGTAATTTGCGTCCTTCTTAACCTTATGAGGAGGTTTAAGGAACGTTTCAGTTATAACGGCAATATGCACGTTATGAACTCTCAAAAAATTAAAAAGCTCGTCTTCATTATCTTTAAGAGATCGAGCATTCCAATTTACAATATTTAATGCTTTAAAATCCATTACTGAATTTTAAAGTCATGACAATATTATTTGCAAATTTTACTCCAGTTTGAATAGCATCAAACATGGAGTTAGATTTAAGCATATCAGAAATCATGTCAATTAATGAATTCTGTAAAAATTCCATTTTGGGGGCAGTAATGCTCCCTAAGTCAAAATTGTCAAAATTTCCGTTAGAACGTTGGTTAGTATTTTGATTTCTACCCGCTGCAATAGCAGCATAGGTAGCTCCATTAACTCGCTGAACATTGTTAGCAGCGAGGGGAGTAGGTACAGATGAAACATTTGAAGCAGAGGTGATATTTGTACCTACGGGTACGAATGTAGAATTTGTTCCTCGCTGACCGTTGTTAACAGCAGAGGAATTTGTACCTGGTCGGAAACGTGGAGCGTTTCTTACCTGTCGGTTAGAACGAGATTGTAGGATCGCTTTGCGAGTCTTACATTCCCAAAAATTGGATTTGTGGTTTTCACCACAATTTGAACATTTAAATTTCTTAGGATCTTCCTTCACAGGACAGTCGTCCTTTGCGTGAGAGGAATCACCACAATTCATGCATTTAGCTGGCATGTAGCAATTTTTAGTTCCGTGACCCCATCCCTGGCACTTACGGCACTGGGTGAGGTTTTGGAAATTTCCTCCAGTCTTCCTGAAGTGTTCCCACTTCACTCGGACATGGAGCATAAGGCTAGCTTTTTCTAAGGCCTTAAGGTTGTTTAGTTCACTAGACTTGAAGTGAACTAAATAAAAATCATTAGAAATCCCGTTGCGCGAATCGCCAGGACGGGATTTCATTTTCATTTTGATTACTTGGAGTGGCACAACTCCAAGTAATTTTGCCAGTTCATCTTTGATCTGATCCAGGGATTCACCACTGGGCAGTCCTTTCATGACAACCTTGAACACACGTTCAGTTTTGGTGTCGTAAGTAAAAAATTTGTGCTTCTTCTCAGTAAGATACTTGAGAAGACATTTAAATCCGTCCAAGGTTTCAGCCAATACACGGCATTCACCCCGACGTCCAATTTGTAGTGAAAACTTAACTTTCACGAAATTCAAAAGTTCCATGCGAAGAGCATGGAAATCGGTAATGGTTATCACAATAGGGGGAATCTTTTCCTTCTTGGCATTAAGCCGGGAAAGTTTACTAGAATTTTTCTTGGATGATGGATCATTCTCATCATCCGTGAGCAAATCAAATTGATTACTCAAATTAATTTCTTCAGAAGGGGGGTCAAGAGTTTGCCCCTTTCTTTTGCGTTTAGGCGCCATGGCGGCAGTAAATGTTTTATCCAAATCGACTTCCAAGCAGATTACTATAAGAATCTGAAGGATCGAAGAGGAATTTTCCAAATCGATATCCAAGAAGGATTACCTCGGGTAGGGTCCAAACAAGGATCGAAGAGGAATAAGAGTTGAACAAGGTAGAAATTTTTTACAGGTTGAGCACTGAAAAGTACTGTTTAAATTTGTTGTAGCTTTAGGTAGTAGTAACACTTCCTTCAGCAAAAAGCAAATAGATCCGCACGGCAAGAGAGCACGATGCGGACTGAACCGGACTAGTTTATGTTGATCTTCGTCCTGCTTTGTCTACTGTCTGGACTTCTACATCAACACATGTCAGGCAGCTTTCATGTTCAATTGGCTAATATTGGTGAGTTCGTTCCATTTTGTAAATTTTCATCTTTTCAAACCAGTAACGTTGGAAGATCACCTTTTGGCGGTGCGTTACTGGTATAAGATCTACCACCGAACCCTAGTCGTGACAACTTCAAACTAGGGAATCAGGATTTTCCAGTAATCAAAGGATCACATTTTAGTCCTTGTTACTTGTTATGACTTGATAATAGTGACAAGACTCGGGTTCTGCAATTCTATATCGTATTTTTCAAATCAAAAATATTGTTTATGTTCATAGATTTCACATAATTCCTGTCCCTTTGTCCTTCTCCTTTTCCTTTCCCTCTTCTCTTTTCAGAAAGCGAGTAATGGCGCTATAGCCATAAGTCATAAAAGGCTAGGACAAGAGTTGAGCATCAGCATGTTTTCTGAATCATCTTGCCCCTTAAATGCTGCACATTAGGCCTGGCCTTTTTGATACGTGTGACGTATCTTCGATGTGAAACATATATCAAATAGGCAAGAAAAATGATGCAGGTATATATATCATTTTCCAGGATGCTTTCAAGAACTGGCTGTGTTGGTGTTAGATTAGCTTAGATTAGATTAGAAATCGCTCGACGCAGTAGTTCTCAGAAGAACAATTGACCCTTCTCAACAAGAAAGCCTACAATGCACTATGCTTGAAAACTTAAAATTTCACGGCAAAATTCAATATCTCGAAAGCCATGCACTCTAGGTTGGATATTTTCAAGAGAGTGGTCATTTTTTATCTTAATTAATGTTTTAACTTTTTATTTTTAAGGTTTAGAGGAATACTTGGTTCTACATTGTTCAGAAAAATCGAAATTCTATCTCATCAACATATCATCGTGGGAAAATTCTTCAAAATATAGTTCTAACTCTTTTTATTTTGATTTCATGTTGCGAACCAATTTCAACGGACTTCAAGAGCATGATAGGAAGCATACTTTTAAGGATGTTGAAAAATGCTAGATCTTGTTTTACGAACTTTGTGATGGTTTCGGTGTAAAAGCAATCTATTTTTATAGGACGCTTCTCCAAAAGGAGCAAACATGAGCAAAACTTTTACACATATTCTGAAAGTGATGTAAGACTGTTGTACCCTTTTGAAAACTACCTTTTACGCTAAAAAGAAGATCTATTCGTGTAGAAAAACTCTCGCGACGATTTTTGTCGAGAAATTCTGCGTTTGCGACCATAGTACAATTCTGTTTAAAACAAATGCTTAGGGTACACCAAAGAATACCCCAAGATCATTTGTTTGTCACACCACTGCGTCCTAGCAAGAAGTACGGTCGACTTGTTTCGCGCTCCGTTGTTTTGGAAGTTTTCTCGGTATTCGCTTGATATAAATTATCAGTTTTTTCTCACTAAGTGACTCCTGGCATAGTTTCCGGTAAATTGATCGAAAAGTGAGTTTTTTTTTAAAGTAGAAAGTGTCATTTTCGGAACGATTAATCTGTGCTATTGGTAATTCGCAAACCAATTTGGGCATCATCGTTGCGTGGTCACGCATACGCGCTCACGCATACCTGCTTACGTATCATCATCATCGAGTGTGAGCACCCGTTTCTACATCTACATCGTTCATCAATCATCGTGCGCCTGTGTGCGCTGAGTACCGAGCCTCGATCAAGTGCACCACAACGAAGGTCATCCACGCAGCGCGTCTCTTCCAGCCATCTGTGTAAACGCCTACACATATAACGCTCGGTGGTAGTAGTATAAGATTATCAGATAAGTTTTTGTTTTTTTTTCTTGTTTCTTTTACTCCCCCATTAGTTAAATTTTCATTTTGTATTTCTGTGTTTGTAGTGTTTTCTGTGTATTGTGTCCAGTGATGCCACATATACAGATTTATCTGTAATCATACAGATTTTTTACAATAATTTGATACAGATATCTGTATATACAGATTACAGATTTTTGAAAAATATACAGATTTTTCAGAGTTCTCAAATAAAGGGAATGTGTTTTACTTTATTTTTTATATTTATTAATTACGAACTTGAATTCAATCTGAGCATCAAAACCAAATCGTATTTTTCACTAAATAAATATTATTATTTCAGTTTCCAATGGACTTGGAATCTTTCGAATGGACTTCTGATGTTCAGATGTTCTAATTTCTCGTTGGAAGGGATAATAGTTTCACTTTAAATTTGTTCAATTAACCATAAGTTTAATTAAATATATGTTTTGTCAAATCGATAAGCAAGCCATTTAAGAAAACCAACAAAATTTTTGATTACAGTTTGTGAGTCAAAGAGTCAACTGGAGTTCTGGGTTATTTACAATGTCCAGATAAAGGTTTTCGTAATCTCAGACATAAAAAAATAATTCTAGGGAATTGTGATAGTTACTTCATTAAGGAAATCTTCAACCGGAAACAGATTTGTCTTTCATAACTGGTGCTTAATGTTTTGTATTTTCAGACTGTATAAGAGATCCAAAACACTTTGAAGATTGTAGGATTTCATGATTTTTAAAATAAACAAATTATTTAGAAAGAAAACTTTATTCATTTTTCATGATTCTTAACTTAGAACAAACTCCTTCTTAAGTATGATTTTTCTCAATAGAGATTTACGTAAATCCGCACTGAGACCATACTACGGAAATTATACAGATTTATTTACAGATTTTTGTCAGCCAGATACAGATTAAAAAGATTTTTTCCGATGAAAATACAGATCTAAATTAGAACAAATGTGGCATCACTGATTGTGTCTGTGCGTTCAGTGGGAGAGCGTTTTGCGCTCCCACTAGTTGAACAAAATGGATGTTCTATCAGAAGACGACATGGATGACCATTCATCTAAGAAAAATGATGATGTCATCCCTGGTTCGTCGTCTCAGTCTGTCAATGGGCAGGCTGAGAAAAACTCCAGATTGCGGGCCTACCCGAATGACTCGACTGGCCCATGGGTTGTCTATTTTCAGCCCAAAAACAAACCCTTGAATGTTGTTCAGATATCTGATGATCTGACAAAGCGATTCTCTGCCGTGACCGAAATAACGAAGGTTAGGCACAACAAACTTCGTGTGACCGTCGCTAACCTGAAACAGGCTAATGAAATTGCTGTTTCCCAGTTTTTCACACTGGAATATAGGGTGTACATTCCAGCCTCTGATGTGGAGATCGAAGGCGTGATCACTGAGGCGAGCCTGAACCCCGAGATACTGGAGAAGCAAGCGGTTGGCCGATTCAAGAACCCCTTGCTTCCTCCGGTAAAGATACTGGCCGTTCATAGAATGAAGTCAGTATCGCTCAGCGAGGGTAAAAAGAGTTTTACCCCCACAGACTCGTTTCGGGTGACCTTTTCTGGATCTGCCCTTCCTCAATACATCGAGCTGGGAAAACTTCGTCTTCCTGTGCGGTTGTTTGTACCTCGGGTCATGAACTGCCAGAATTGTAAGCGGTTGGGACATACGGCCTCCCACTGCGGCAACAAGGCACGCTGCTCCACATGCGGGGAGAAGCATGAGGATGGCGCCTGCGCAGCTACTGCACCAAAATGCGTGTACTGCAATGGAACTCCTCCTCATGCTCTCTCGTCGTGCCCGGCGTACAAACAGCTCGGGGACAAAATGAAACGCTCCCTTAAGGAACGTTCCAGGCGGTCTTTTGCAGAAATGCTTAAGACAGCCAAGCCATCGACCAACGAAACAAATCCCTTTGCTCTTTTGTCAGATGACGAGTCTGGCTCTGACTTGGCTGAGGAGGGAGTTTCTTTCAGTTTTCCGGAAGGTTCTGCCCGGAAACGAAAACGCATCCTTTCGCGGAAAGTTGCAGATCAAGAACCCCAAATCAGCTTGCCCAAATCAAGGAGTGGTGGAAAAAAGGAGACTTCTACTCCTCCTGGATTCCGCAGAACTGATTATACCCAGGATTTTCCACCTCTTCCGGGGACATCCAAAACCCCTGATGCCCCAATTTTAAGAACAGAAACCCCTTCTTCATCTGGGCTGTTCTCATTTGATGACATTGTGGACGGTATTCTCAAATACCTCAACATTTCTGATCCTCTGAAAAGCATTGTCCTCACATTGCTTCCGACTGTGAAATCCTTCTTGAAGCAATTGACTTCAAAATGGCCCCTTCTTGCAGCTATCATCTCCTTCGATGGATAATTTTCCAAACGAGGTCGGGGATTTGATCACTGTTCTACAGTGGAATTGTCGAAGTCTTATTCCGAAATTAGATTCGTTCAAGTATTTAGTCCATAACAATAATTGCGATGCATTTGCCCTCTGTGAAACATGGCTCTCTTCAGAAATTGATCTCCCTTTTTTTGATTTTAACATTATTCGATTGGATCGTGAGGATTCACGTGGAGGAGGGGTACTTTTGGGGATCAAAAAGTGCCATTCCTTCTATAGAGTGAATCTTCCCGAATTCCCCGGTATTGAAGTTGTCGCATGTCAGGCTACCATTAAAGGTAAGAGCCTTTGTATTGCTTCTGTATATATTGCTCCTAGAGTCTCTGTTAATCGCAAACAACTTTTCGACACATGTGCGGTACTTCCCGCTCCATGGTTGATCATGGGAGATTTTAACTCCCACGGTACAGGCTGGGGGGAGCTGTACGATGATAACCGTTCTACTTTGATTTATGATCTCTGCGACAACTTCAACATGACAATACTTAACAATGGAGAAGTAACACGTTTGGCTGGTCCATCCTCGAATGGTAGCAGATTAGACCTCACCTTTTGCTCTAATTCACTATCGTTGGATTGCACTTGGCATGTAATCCAGGATCCGCACGGTAGTGATCATCTGCCGATCAAAATTTCGATTGCCAGTGGGTTCAACTCGTCAGAATCCGTTAACGTCGCGTATGATCTAACCCGTAACATCGATTGGACTAAGTTCCAATCCGCGATAGACGATACAGTATCGTCAGTGGAAGAGCTTCCGCCGTTGGAGGAATATAATTTCCTCTCTAATCTCATCGTCGACAGCGCACTTCAAGCTCAAACACGACCGGTGCCGCGATCGTCTATTCGTAAGAAAACACCATCGCTCTGGTGGGATCAACAATGCACGGAGGTTTACCGTAAAAAGTCCGACGCGTTTAAACTTTTTCGGAAACGCGGAACACGCGAGCATTTCGACGCATACACATCTCTTGAACGCGAACTCAAGAGCCTCATCAAGGCCAAAAAACGGGGTTACTGGCGGCAGTTTGTAGACGGATTGTCGCGCGAAACGTCTATGAATACGCTTTGGAGTACGGCGCGAAGAATGCGTAACCGGTCTACTAACAACGAAAGCGAGGAATGCTCGGATCAATGGATTCTTAAATTCGCGCGAAAAGTGTGTCCGGATTCCGTGCCGTCGCAGTTGATTCCTCGCGAAACAACGAATTCGGTAGACGAAATCAGTCAGCCTTTTTCAATGGTCGAACTTTCACTCGCTCTCCTTTCGTGTGGCAATTCTGCCCCGGGATCTGATAGAATCAAGTTCAACTTGCTAAAAAACCTCCCAGACGTCGCTAAGAGGCGCATGTTGAACTTGTACAATCAGTTCTTGGAGCTCAATATTGTTCCCGACGATTGGAGACGAGTAAGGGTGATAGCCATTAAAAAGCCTGATAAACCCGCGTCGGATCACAATTCGTATCGGCCCATCGCGATGCTGTCGTGTATTCGGAAATTGATGGAGAAAATGATCCTTTTTCGCCTCGACAAATGGGTTGAGACGAACCACCTTCTTTCAGATACTCATTTGGTTTCCGTACGACTGTCTCGCGTTGCTTTCCTCGGAAATTCAGTTAGCTTTTGCTAAGAAAGAGCAAATGGCTTCTGTGTTCTTGGATATCAAGGGGGCTTTTGATTCAGTATCCGTTGAAGTTCTTTCAGAGAAACTCCACGCTTGTGGATTGTCTCCATTAATGAATAATTTTTTGTACAATTTGCTGTCAGAAAAACATATGAGCTTTTCTCATGGAAACTCTACAGCTTTTCGATTTAGCTACATGGGTCTCCCCCAAGGCTCATGTTTAAGCCCCCTTTTGTACAATTTCTACGTTAGAGAAATTGATGTCTGTCTTAGTGACAATTGCACGTTGAGACAACTTGCAGATGACGGCGTAGTGTCTATCACAGGGCCAAAAGAGGTTGACCTGCAAGGACCCTTACAGGATACCTTGGACAATTTGTCTACTTGGGCTATTCAGCTAGGTATCGAATTCTCCACGGAGAAAACTGAGTTGGTCGTTTTTTCTAGGAAGCATAGCCCAGCACAACCGAAGCTTAAACTTTTGGGTAAACCGATCACTCATTCCATGTCTTTTAAATATCTCGGGGTCTGGTTCGATTCCAAATGCACCTGGAGATCCCACATTGAGTATCTGAGACGAAAATGCCAACTAAGGATCAATTTCCTTCGATCAATTACCGGAACGTGGTGGGGAGCCCATCCACAAGATCTTCTGACGTTGTAGCGGACAACGATTTTATCGGTTTTAGAGTACGGTAGTTTTTGCTTCCAGTCGGCAGCTAAAACGCACATCATCAAGCTGGAACGGATCCAGTATCGTTGTCTTCGTATCGCGTTAGGATGCATGCACTCGACTCATACTATGAGTCTCGAAGTGCTGGCGGGCATGTTGCCACTATCCGTCCGTTTTTCCGAGTTATCTCTGAGGCTCCTCACCCGTTGCGAAGTAATGAACCCACTGGTGATTGCAAATTTTGAGAAGCTTCTGGAGCTAAATCCTCAAACATGTTTTATGACTTTATACTACCTATATTTAACACAGGATGTCAGCCCTTCAAGAAATATTCCCAATCGTGTAATCTTCTCCGATTTCGGCAATTCAGTGAATTTTGATTTATCTATGACATAGGAAATCCGCGGAATTCCAGAGCATCATCGTCCTATGATTGCTCCGTCAATTTACGCTGCAAAGTTTGGCCATGTTGATTCTGCAAGAACGTTTTTCACAGATGGATCTCTAATAGAGGAGTCCGCTGGTTTTGGTGTATTTAATGAATTTCATAGCGCCTCTCGAAAACTTGAAGCTCCTTGTTCTGTGTATGTGGCTGAACTAGCAGCAATTCACTACACTTTGAAAAGTATTGCTTCAGTTCTTCCAGACCACTACTTTATTTTTACGGATAGTCTCAGTTCTGTCGAGGCTATCCGTTCCATTAGGCCGGTAAAGCACTTCTCGTATTTTCTCTTAAAAATACGAGAACTGCTTAGTGCTTTATCCGTGCGCTCTTTCATCATCACCTTCGCGTGGGTCCCTTCGCATTGCTCAATTTTGGGCAATGAGAAGGCGGATTCACTTGCGAAGGTGGGCGCTATGGAAGGCGACATTTATGATCGACAGATCACCTATAGTGAATTTTTCTCTATTTATCGTCAGCAGTCGCTCGTTAGCTGGCAACATCAATGGAGTGAAGGGAGCTTGGGACGATGGCTACATTCAATTATCCCTAAGGTGTCGAAGTTTGCATGGTTCAAAGGGTTGGACTTGGGTCGAGACTTCATACGCGTGATGTCTCGTCTCATGTCCAATCACTATTGTCTAAACGCTCACTTGTTCCGTGTGGGGTTGGGAGACAGCAATCTCTGTGAATGTGGACAAGGTTTCCAGGACGCTGATCACATCCTTTGGTCTTGTGCGGAGTATCGTGGAGTCAGATCACATTTTTATGATTCCCTTCGGGCTCGAGGTAGACAACCTAATGTTCCAGTTCGGGATATTTTGGCTAGACGCGATCTGGAGTTTATGAAACTCATATATGTTTACTTTAAGGATATTAACCTTAGATTGTAAGTTTGATTAACCTTGTGTTTAGTTTGTATTTTGTACGTGTGGGTTTTTTTTTCAATGTTTGTTTTCAAGATGAATAGAAATAATTTCATGCTTTAGGATTAATTAAATAGTTGTATCGTAAACCACATTTCAAACCTCCTTCTTCCCTTTTCCCATCCAAAAAATTGTAAATCTCCACTAACCTCGAGACAACCGCGAGTACTCGGTCCAGTTCCTTTAACTTTAAATTTAAGACAGTAATAATGTATAACGCAAAGGATAACTCGGCTCTGTAAAGTTTATTCGATTGAGCCTGTACAAATAAAGTTATTATAAAAAAAAAAAGATCATTTGTATGGGATTCTGAAAAAATCCAAGGATCATTCTAAGAACGTTATTAAGAACACTCCAAAGAAATCCTATGAACAGTTCAAAGGGTTTTCCGAGAATAATTTCCATGGTAATCAAGTTCTAAGGGAATTTTCGAACTATTCTGAAGGAAATTCCAAGCGGAGTAAACGTTGTCTCAATTCTTGGGTATGGTCGAATTGATACAAAAAAAACACCTTCACGACAATCTCTTGCTCTAGAAATTAATATCCTGTTCTCTCACAACCTTTCTATCATTGAACCGAATGGATTCGGTGCCCAACGTGATAGCCAGCCCGCAGCTGTTCCGATGATGGGCACTTTTCCCATCAAAAAAGCTGAACGAGTAAAAATAATCAGCAAATTTTGTTTGTCTTAGCACTCAATCAATCAAGTTTATCACTGCTAGAGCTCGATAGCAGCCCTCCGGATGACTGCAAGTGACTGAGAGTGACTCATAGATAGGACAAAAAAGTGCTGCCATTTTTTCCCCGCTCGTTCGTCCGACTGATACCGGTCCATGATATCATGCAAACCAACGGACTGTCATTAGAATCATTCGAACGAATGATCCGGCTTTTTGCTTGAGAAAAAAAAAATCAAGCTCCAAGCACACAGAATGACACAAAACAAAATGGCTTTGGTGAGGGGATTTGAATTTTCGGTCACACTCCATTTACCTCGCATTCAACTTCCGCCATTAGCCAACCCGAGAATGGATACATGTCTGATAATTGGATATTTTCTCCCCAACAGAAAGACTCGCTACTAATGCGGAAATAAACCGATGAGGTGTGAACGATCCTACATTAAACCAACCCACACACACACACACATGGAGAGGAGCGATTTTCCGCATTCCCATCTCATCTTTAATGGCGAAGGATTACTGCCGGGGCCGGGGTTGAAGTGAAAAGATTTTCCAAGAAACATTCAGAGGGATTGGATTTCTTCCCCTCTCTTTGAGAAGCTTTCGGGTGTTGCGTGGATTAGTCTTGGGATGGAATTACGGCGAGGAATTAGCTTGAGATTAATTACCACCGACTAACTGGGGAATTTGTTGGTGTGTTGTTTTGCCTCAACAAAAGGAACAAGCGCAATCAATTTCGTCTGGGCTAGGTGCGAGAAAACGGAATTTGAGGTTATGTTTTGGTGGGTCGTCGTCGTTGCCGGCGCTCCCGATGGGAATGGCAGTAATATCAAATTTGGGACGAACTAATAAACTGACCGGACGTGACCCAATTGAAAGGAGATGGCATTTGATCCGGGCACGAACCAAGGACAATTGCCCGTGGGGAGTATGGAAGAGTTTTTGTTTTGTTTGCCGAAGCAAGTTGTCTTACCATGGAAGATGCCATTATGAAAGATTTATCTTTAAGTCAATTTTAGACAGTAACACATGCCTCCTATTTTGAAAGATTTTTGATATTTGATCAAATTACAATCTTCTTGAGTTTTGTGGGCTATATGTATAATATGTACTCCAATGAATATGATTTGAATCAACAATCTTTACACAACTCAAGATTTAAAACTAATCAAATTATGTTTGACAATGATGCGTTTCCCCTTTTAGAACCAACTGGGAGTGAAAAATATACAATTATCGCCAATAACAGATGATTTTACCAACGACCATCACTGATGGCAAATAATATCAAGCCAAGCTCGTGTTAACCCAAATTGTAACAGTTCAAAATAGGAACCACTTGCCTACACTCTAGTGGAGGACGTGTAAAGAGCACAATAGTGAACTAAATTTTGCGGTTTAATTAAGTTTCGTACTTGGCACGTCCCGGAATCTCGTGCTCGTGAAAAGTATTAACATAGGCAGTAGTTTTGGGAAGCCTTCTTGCGCCATCTCCATCATGACGTGTAGCTATCGCCAGCTGGCCAGTAGTGGTTAGTGCGGTTACCGGAAAACACACTAATGAGTGGGCGGAGGAGCGGGGGGAGGGCGTGTTTGCTGGAATTTAATTCCGTCTGATGGAATATTTCGGCACTCTCCGCAGTTGAAACGATGGACGTGGCACTGCTATATAGACTCCTCAAACATCCGGCCGGGCTTTCGAAACTGAAGTGCAAATGAAGCGTAAAATTGTCTTTGTGTGGTTTGGAGGTGCAGAAGAGCGACGGTTGTTTGACTGAACGATAGATGGGTTGGAGCGCTGTGGTGAATGATGGCTCCAAGTGATGTGTCGATACATTTTCATCTCACTCCCGCTTGATCATGATATGCAAATGGCGTTCTACGTACTACATAGATGGATTGATGGAAGGAATGCAGCAGGATACTCACCAGCACGAGAACCTCCCAGCTGCACAGCAGCAGGACATCACCAGCAGCGAGCCGGTCGACGATGACAATGATGTTGATGATGACGGTGGTATCCGTTTGAGTCGCACTATTTTTGCTGGATGTCCGAGAAGAGGGGCTTTCCGTCTATGTCTATGTATGAGTATGTTTGTGCGTTCAGACCCAAATCGGTTCGGTTTGTTGATGACACCCTCTTTCCCTCTCTTCCCCGACGATGGTGGAGCCTTGGCTGGCGGATTGCCAAAATTCTCGATGACTTGTTGTCACTCTGCTTGGGGAAGGCCCCGGGAAGGCGACACTGACGATGATGATGACCAAGGCTCAAACGATGTGTTCTAGGTTTGGTCCGTGTGTCCGCAGCCGGAACGAAAGTGTTTAAAATTCAATTAAAAATAAATTTGATACACAACCGACAGCCGGTCCTGGTCCGAACGGCAGAGCGGATGCTATGCTCTGACATTAATTTATGATTAATTCCCCATCCGGGGCGCATATCAGATCAGGTGAATGCTTCTGATGCGATGCGGTGTGGTCGTCGTACGTCAACAGGGTCTTTTTTTTCCCTCGCAATTGTTGAATGCAGTGGGCACGTGTTTCTCTTGGCGGTTGGGTTAAATTGAGGCCACACTGATGACGTCGTCACCTGGGGAGTGAGAAAGAGAAAGAGAGAGATATTTAGTGGAAATGGTGTGAAATGGATCAGAACAAATGGGTTTGCTATCGATACTCTTATAACTGATGCACATGAGTAATGGAAAGGCTACATTAGTGCGCTGTTGAAAGTATGGCATTGCAAATCTCGCTGATCAAATTGGTTTTAAAAATGGATTTGTTTGTTTATTGGATTGATGTTTTGTTGATGTGGCTTTCGCATCGTTCGTTAGATTGGGTTATTTTGTCTCGCATTGACTACTGACGCTCTCGATAACCCGCGGTGGCGCGAGTGATACTGCGACAGCTGCGAAGAAGCTGCTTGACAACAATCGGTTCTTAGTTTTGAAGGACGGTGCAGAGCCGGTGACGGTAACAATGCCGCCGAATCAACTCTCGTGCTTCGGAGCCCGGAACGCGCCGTAGAAAGCCTCGTGGAAGCCCCCCCCATCCCTCCGTCTCAGTCCAGCCATTTGCTGCCGCCGCTCACCATAGTCGTTCCGGATCTGTAGTCTGATGTCACTATGGCGAGTATCCGCATGGGATTGTTAATGTTCAATCGCTGCCTGATGCTTCCGTGATTTCCAGGGAGAACAGACGTTCGATTGTAAGCCGCAAGCAGGACATCGTGATTTTCTTCCAAAACACCGGCGGAATTAATTCTGATGTTGACGACTACCGGCTTGCTGTATCGGATCGTTGCTATGATGTGATTGTCCTATGCGAGACGTGGCGAACGCTTTCCAGCCAGGTGTTCGGATCCGATTAAAGGGTGATACGGTCAAAATTTGGTCAATATCAACTTGACGTATTTCTTTCAATTTTGCATTTAAAAAACCTGAACACCCCTCATTTTGAAGGTGTGTGTGTGTAGAATGTTGCTCCTATTTTGATTTTGGAATTCACTCTTCAGTTGTCAAAATGCCGTCCAAGCAAGAAGAGCAGCGTATCAAAATTTTGCTCGCGCATCGCGAAAATCCGAGCTACTCGCACGCAAAGTTGGCAAAATCGCTAAAAGTTGCCAAATCAACCGTTACAAATGTAATTAAAGTGTTTGGGGAACGTTTGTCGACAGCCAGGAAGTCTGGATCGGGGGGAAATCGAAAACCGGAAGCCGCTGAGACGACAAAGAGAGTTTCCGGTAGTTTCAAGCGAAACCCTAACCTCTTTCTCCGAGATGCCGCAAATAAGCTGGGTGTATCGTCTACAACCGTGCATCGAGCCAAAACACGAGCCGGACTATCGACTTACAAGAAGGTAGTGACTCCAAATCGCGATGATAAACAAAATACGACGGCCAAAGCGCGATCCCGGAGGCTGTACACGACGATGCTGACAAAGTTTGACTGCGTGGTAATGGACGACGAAACCTACGTCAAAGCCGACTACAAGCAGCTTCCGGGACAGGAGTTTTATACGGCAAAAGGAAGGGGAAAGGTAGCAGATGTTTTCAAGCACATGAAACTGTCAAAGTTCGCAAAGAAATATCTGGTTTGGCAAGCCATCTGTACCTGTGGCTTGAAAAGCAGCATTTTCATAGCTTCCGGGACTGTCAACCAAGAAATTTACGTGAAATAGTGTTTGAATAAACGTCTGCTGCCTTTCCTGAAGAAACACGGTTGTTCCGTACTGTTTTGGCTGGATTTGGCATCTTGCCATTACGGTAAAAAGGCCATGGAGTGGTACGCCGCCAACAACGTGCAGGTGGTTCCCAAGGACAAGAACCCTCCCAACACGCCAGAGCTCCGCCCAATTGAGAAATACTGGGCTATTGTCAAGCGGAACCTAAAGAAGACCAAAAAAACTGCTAAGGGCGAGCAGCAGTTCAAGGCAAACTGGCTTTCTGCGGCGAAGAAGGTGGACAAGGTGGCTGTACAAAATCTGATGGCAGGGGTCAAGCGTAAGGCCCGGCAATTCGGATTTGGAAAAGCGGAAGCCTAACTGAATATTTTTCCTGAATTTTATACTAATTGAACTTGAAAAAGAAATTTAATTTGATTTTCTAAATAAACGATTTCACCGATTTACACGCGTTTTCCCTTGACCAAATTTTGACCGTATCACCCTTTATGAGGTTTTTCGTTGCGATCGGAACAAAAATCTACTGGTGGCGTTCTTGTCGCTGTCCGTTCTGGATTGGAGGCGAGTGCAATTGAAAATGAATCGTGGAACAGTGTGGAACAGGTTTGGACAGCCATTAATCTGGGCGATCGCACACTATTTTTGTGCGCATTGTACATGCCTCCAGATCGAGTTCGTGATCTTGAACTCATCGAAACTCACTGTCAATCAGTCTTCACAGTAATGGAAAGAGCGACTCAAATTGATGAGCTGTTCATTTTTGGGGACTTTAACCTAGCAGGCGTTTCGTGGAGACCATCCCATAGCGACTTCCTCTATCCAGATCCAGAACGTTCTGTATTTCATGCAGGAGCTATCGGCCTTCTCGATAACTATAGCGTAGCAACGCTTTCTCAAATTAACCACGTAGTCAACGAGAACAACTGTAGTTTGGACCTCTGCTTCATGAGCACTCAGGACAATGCTCCGTTCATTTCCACAGCACCTTGTCCACTAGTTAAGCTTGTTCCGCACCACCCTCCTCTGATTGTCACTGTTGAGGACAATCTCGTTCGTGATTTCGATAGTCTTCCTGCTGCAGTTTCTTATGAATTTCGATAGGCCGACCATCGAAGCATTGTAGATGTGTTGTCAAACATGGACTGGGAGAACATTCTCGATCATGACGACGTTGAGGCTGTTGCGCAAACTTTTTCTCATGTCTCGGCATATGTCATTAACAGACACGTTCCGAAAAGAATTCACCGCAAAGACTCTCACCCTCCCTGGCAGACGATTGAGCTGCGTAGGTTAAAGTCGACTAAGAGAGCAGCATTGAGAAGATTTACGAAGTATCGCACGCTTCCTCTGAAACATCACTACGTGAGGCTTAATCACGAGTATCAGCGAGCCAGTCGTCGATGCTTTCTGCGATTTCAACGAGGTATTCAGCGAAACCTTAAACTACACCCCAAATCCTTCTGGAACTACGTGAACGAGCAACGCAGAGAATCTGGCCTCCCATCGTCAATGAAATTGAACAGTGAAGTCGCTTCCACTCCGCAGGATATTTGCTGCCTTTTTTCTGTCAATTTTGCCAGTGTGTTCACTGATGAGAGACTAAGTGACGGCCATGTATCCCTCGCAGCCAGGAATATCCCACTAAATGGTCAAATGCTGGGTGCAATTGATGTCAACGTTGAGATGATTTCTAACGCTGCAACGCAGCTCAAATCGTCCTTCAACCCTGGACCCGATGGAGTTCCGTCCGTGTTTTTGAAGAAACATATTACTTGCTTGTTAACTCCACTTCACCGTCTATTCCGTATGTCACTCTCCAGTGGTATATTTCCATCCTCCTGGAAATTTGCACACATGTTTCCTGTCCACAAAAAGGGAAGCAAACGAGCCGTGGATAACTATCGTGGAATTACATCGCTGAGTGCTGTTTCGAAACTATTCGAGCTTGTTATTATGGAACCGTTGCTCTCTCACAGCAAGCAGTATCTGAGTGCTGATCAACACGGGTTTACTGGAGGACGCTCTACAACCACCAATCTGCTATGCCTCACATCCTACATTACCGATAGTATGACTGAACGGGTACAGACGGACGTTATATATACCGATCTATCCGCGGCATTCGATAAGTTGAATCATGACATTGCGATTGCTAAACTCGACAGGCTTGGGGTGAGCGGTAATCTCTTGAGTTGGTTCCGTTCGTATCTTACTGGTCGCCAACTTATGGTTGCTATAAGAGATTGCAAATCAGCTAGCTTCTTTGCCACATCAAGTACCTATACCGCAGGGAAGCCATCTGGGAGCGTTGATTTTTCTACTCTACTTCAACGACGTGAATCTGGTTATCGAAGGACCTCGATTATCATATGCAGACGACCTCAAAATATTTTTACGAATTTGCTCGATCGCTGACTGCCACAATCTTCAACATCAGCTTAATGTCTTCGCCAGTTGGTGTACTTTAAATCGAATGGTAGTGAACCCAGCAAAGTGCTCTGCCATAACGTTCTCACGAAAAAAGCAACCGATTGTATTCAGCTATGACCTGCTTGGAACGACACTCGAACGCGTGAATCAGGTGAAAGACCTGGGTGTGGTGTTGGATTCACAGCTAACATTCAGGCAACACATTTCTTATGTCATCGATAAGTCGACTAGGACTTTAGGATTCATCTTCAGGATAGCTAAGAATTTCACCGATGTCTACTGCTTAAAATCTCTTTACTGCTCCCTCGTACGATCGACGCTTGAGTATTATTCTGCGGTTTGGAATCCGAACTACAACAATGGTGCCGAGACAATCGAACCTGTTCAACGTCGCTTTCTTCGTTTTGCGTTTCGTAGACTGCCCTGGAGAGATCCGCTTCGGCTGCCAAGCTACGAGAGTCGCTGCCAACTGATAAACCTTGAACCTCTCCGGATTAGAAGGGACACCAGCAGAGCTTTGATTATCGCCGACACTCTACAGGGACGAATAGATTGTGAGGCTATCCTGAGGCAAATTGACCTAAACGTGCAACCCCGACCACTCCGTAACAACCTCATGCTGAGACTGCCACTGCGTCGCACGAACTACGGGGCATATGGTGCGATTTGCGGACTACAGCGTGTGTTCAATAGAGTCGCATCTGTATTCGACTTTCACCTCACACGTGATGCGCTTCGTCGGAGATTCTCATCTGTTTTTGCCGGCCGCAGTGACTGACAGAGAAAATTAGTCTATTTCCATTTATGTTTTTACATTCTGACCATGTTGCTTTGGTTTTCTTTCTGTGATTATTTGACATGTAATTTTACTATTATTATTATTATGATTAGTATTATTAACATCATTTTGCGCTACAGCCAGCCTGTTGATGTATGGCAACAATAAATAAACAGGACCGCCGAAAAAGGACAGTATGCTGCCCTTCTACGTGAAGGGCTTCCCTCCCGAACTGCGGAAAAGAAAAATAAACTTCTACATCTCGAAGGACATCTGGTGCACCGCTGTGCACAGAAGGATACAAAATGATGGTTCCGGCGTTGAACAATTACAAGGCGGTTCAGACCATGCTGGACCAAGCACAGGTGGAGTCACGAGTCGTAAAATTGCTGATTGCGACGCACTGAAAGCAATATTGACAGATTTTATGTGTCAAACACATACTTCACGTCCTCATCTTGTAACTTACAAGTACTAATTATCACTATACCATCTCATGATTTCATAATTCTGAAAAACCATTTTTTTATAGCAAGTGAGTGGAAGTAACCCTGTTGCGCAACCTGATCTTCGAGCGGACTTTGGATATTCGAGCCAAGCAAATGCGATGAAGCGACATGCTTGCCGATCGCATTTGCTTTCTCCTGTGGGCTGATTAAAAGCCGATCGTCATCATTTTCGACTCTGAGAGGTGGAACTGGTTTGGGATGAGTTTTGAGGACCTTGGCTACCTTCCAGAACGGTCTGGAGCGGTCGTCCAGATTTTGGACAACACACCAGAAACTTTCATTTTGGAGTGAGTCCATTCTGGAAGCAATCTGCCTGTTCAGATAGGCCATTTCACGTTTTTTGCTCAGATCTCCAGTCTTCAGTAACTGGCGTCTACGAACATTTCTCAGGCGAATCAAGAGTTGGGTGTGGGAATCAATAGCAATAAACTTACCCCTCACAGGAGCTCGTCGGACGCACGCCTCGTCAGCCACGGTTATGGCTTGGTGGAGTCCCTCCATCGCTCGGTCGATGTCTTCCACGGTGTCAAGCGGTGGGTTGTCGATGATGTGCCTGTCCACCACGCGTCAAAACTGGGCCCAGCTTACGCGGTGGTAGTCCTTGTGCAGGCTTGGAGCAGGGGCCACGTTGTAGCCCAGTTCAGCCACCACCGGTTGGTGGTCGGAGCTGAGTTCGTTCAAGGCTACCGACTTGGACAAGCCGGTATTTGTCAGGAACAGGTCTAGCGTCGATGGGTTGCCCGCCGATGAGATGAATGTTGGCTCATATGAAAACAAAACGGAGCACAGCCCATGCTGTGAGTGTTCGAACAGCAGACGACCGTTCTGGTTCTGCCTGTAGTTCCGCCAGGCCTCATGGCGAGCATTCAGATCTCCTCCAACTACGAAGCGGGAACCGGTACGGGTGATAGTGGACAGGTTCTTCTTGAATTTAGCCGCTAGTCCACTGCTGGCGGCACACTGTCGAGGGCAGTAGACGGCAATGAACTAGACGTATCCAGTCGACGACTCCACCTTCACATCAAGGGCCTCGATGATAGAGGTGCGGATATGGGACAGAGTGTGGTATTTTATCCCTTTCTTGAAGACGACCGCAACACCCCCCCCCCCCCCCCTGGAGCTGGTGCGATCAAGCCGAATAATGTTGTGGTCAGGCAACCAGCAGCTGTCGCCGGAATTTAGATGGGTCCCGGTTAGAAGGCCCACGTCGATGCTGTGCTTGCGGAGGAAGTCGGTAAGCTCAAACTCTTATGCTCTTACAGAGCAAGCATTCCAGGTGACGATAGTTAGCGGTTTAGACGCCATACTGGATGATGAACTTACCGAGGAGTTAAATCAGCTCATCCGCAGAGAAGAGATCGGGATTGACATTTTGTGCTGATGGTTTTCTCCAGAATCCAGGGGGATGTGGAGCTTTGGCCAGCTGAAGAATCAGACGTTTCTTGACGAGGGCGGATTGCACCCGCGGATTTGCTTGACCGTGTTGCGTAGCACGAAGAGGCGGGAAGTCCTCCACTCTGAATGCCGACGTATTGTTCTTATTTCGTCCTGGTTGGTTTCTTGTGGACGCCTGCTTTCGGATCCGCTTGAAATCTTCGCGTTTGGGGAACTGTTTGTCGGACCCGTGATGAGCGCCACCACAGTTGGCGTATTTGGCCGTTTCCGACTTGTCGACATCACACTCGGAGGAGACATGGTTTTGGGCGCATGTAACAGTTTCGGGTGCCGTGCCCAAAATTCAGGCAACGTTGACACTGGGTGACGTCGTGACGGCGGCCAAGGTATGGCTCTCATCGGACAATGATGGAATTGATAGAGCTGATGGCCTTCAACGCATTGAGCGTTACCGTTCCCTTCTGGAAATGCACCAGGAAAAGGCAAACCGGATACTTCCTGTCGTTCTCGTCACTTCTTGTCATCCGATAGACGGCATTTGGGGCTAGCTTGTAGCGGTCCTTGATTTTCGCTTCGATTAATTTCGGGTCAAAGCTCGGTAAACCTCGGATG
Source organism: Ochlerotatus camptorhynchus (assembly GCF_037179485.1). Lineage (NCBI taxonomy): Eukaryota > Metazoa > Arthropoda > Insecta > Diptera > Culicidae > Ochlerotatus > Ochlerotatus camptorhynchus. The sequence continues at coordinate 11,621,650 of NW_027040567.1, read as the reverse complement.
ACAACTTTGAAGGGCTTCTCGCCTGAGATATCGTGAGTGAAGAATTCCACCTTAGACTTCTTCAGGTATGATGTGGCCAGCTTGTATATCGCTTTCGTGCGGAGCTGAGTTTGAACTCAGCTTTAATGCCCTTGGACGCGAAGCTAGCGATGAGCGTGTTTAGAGGTGCATTTTTCACTACCAACGGTGGTAGTTTGACGTTTGCCGCACTTGAGCTGGCATTTTCGGTTTCATTAGCGATACCGAAATCGCCGATGTTGCTGACGTTTGTCGCGGTAACATCGTCGCGACCAATCGTGCCATCCGACTGGCCTCGATTCTTCTTCCTCTTTTTACTGCTCTTTTCCATCATTGGGTATTCCCATCGATGGGAAGAACAGCGAAGCTGTTCGCTATAGGTACACCCGAGTTTCCTTCACCGGGGTCCTGTTCCTTGACCGGGCTTCTCGGACGATGCTTTCCCATTTCGGGACAAGCCCACAAAAAACCGCGAAAGAGAGAGCGATCACTATCACAACGAACTTTCCGAACAACTCTAGAGAGCGAGCTAGCACCAAACTGAACTGCTTGACGGACAAGCAGAGAATCTTGAGCCTTATCGATCAACATATCTGATACCTCAATATATGCAATTAGATTAACATCCGAAGTCCATGCTATTTTTACATATTCTGCACAAAAGATACTTTCTGCCCGCCCCATTCATAAAAACAAAAACGGCGGGAAATCCTGTCAGGGGCGGGGCTTAGAAAGTATGTTTTGTGCATAGTATGCAAAAAAGGAGGGACTTTTTTTTTTGTGCAGAATATGTAAAGAAGGAGGGACGTCGGATGTTAACCTAAATGCATATACCGTGCATCATAGAGAAAGAAGTGCATGAGGAAGTTAAAACAGTAGATGTATCTCTTAGCGGAAGTGAATAATCACTGAGATTATTTCTAATAAAGTACTTTGTGGTAGTACACAAGGCCACTCTAAAATTATTACAGTGAATATTCACTTCCGCTAAAAGATACACGTATCGTTTCAACTTGGCCTGATGTACCTTAACTATGATGCTTACTATCAAAACATTGAACAGGTGGAGTACCTGTATACGAGCTTTTACTCTAACTTTGAAATTTAATAACTGAATCCCCTAATTTTCAATTAATGCTGTACTAAGCACCCACTTATTGGAAACCAAACGTTTGATTTAAGAAAAGTCACAGTATTATCAATCTTTTAAAATTGTCGAACCTCTTAACGGAATCCCTTTATGAAGAGTTTTGAGTGTGTTGATTTATTTCCTTTAAATTCCATTATAATTGCTTACATTTTGACAGATACGCGTATTTCGTCTACTACTTGCAGACCTCATCAGTGCCAAAAACTCAACACCACTTCCATCTTTTATCTACGAGTTATATACTAATCAATAGGTACTTAAAATCAGCAGGTATCCACTGCCATGTCAAAATTCACCTAACCAGGTACCTAAATTAAGTTTAGGAAATAAACCAACACACTCAAAGCTCTTCACACAGTATTCTATTTCGCATCATTCTACGAACACGCTTTAAAGTACCCCAGCAAACAATTTGAGCTGATTAAGAGCTGAATAAGCCATTTTTTAGCTGAAAAAGCACATGTTTGCGTTTGCTTCAGCTTGCAATGTTTGTTGGGCCATAATGATGATGCATGCTAATTTTATGTTAGGGTTGATCGTTATGCCCTTTCCGCCCCTACTTCGCTGACATATGAAACAACATTTTGTTCAATATTGAAAGTACCGTCTTCTGATAAGGAAAACAACTGCCTGATGCGTTGTCATAAAATGCAACCTTCACTCCCTTCTATGCTTCAGTGACCTAATTTAAAACTAATGGTGGAGCTACTGAAAAACATAACGTATTTTTTGGGAACTGTTTTATCCCAGGTGCAAATCAACAAAAAATGTGTGAGGAAACAGTGTCAGTTCCTATTGTAGTCGATGTCAATGTCGAATTTAGTGCACATTGATCACAGCAAAATAGCTCAACATTGATCAACCCAACACACTAATGTCGTTTTCGGTTATTTCTAGTGCGAAACTAGTTCCGCCCTAGATCCGCCCTAACAGCTGTCAAAACGTTTCTTTATTCGAGTGGGTTGGATCCAGATCCGCCCTGGGTCTGACTCAAACTTGAAGAGGTTCGCTCTGTCGATTTTTTGAGATCCAACCTGGGTTCACCAATACACACAAACGCTAGCTGTCAAAATCAAATGTTGTTTACATTATTCACCATTCGCGAATGTAATCGAATGTTAAACGGATTGAAAATCAGCATAGAAAAATTGAGGTAAGTGTTGTGATAAGATTGTTTAATTGTATTTAATTCGTACGTTTTCGTTACAGAACATGGAATTTATTGAAATGTTATTATCATCATCGTCAAGTTCGTCTGATGATGACTCCGACACCGAGATCTTGTTCAGTAATCTTGATTCCTCAGATGGCCCACAAAGGAAAAAACTAAGGATTTACAGTCATTTCTGCGTGTTAATCAAATGGAAGTGGCCCATAATACTGGGGTGACTGTAATATTATCCCGGATTCAAATAGGCTACCCAAAACCAACCATAAATTGAACCAATATAATGTGCAAGTAAGCTTTACACTGAGATTTCTTAAATTTATTGTGCCTTATTTGTACCTGCTGCAAGTTTAAACTGACGATTAACATGTTGGAAGAGGCGTATGTCTCATCACGTCAATCTGTACAACAATTAATAATAAGACGTAATTAATAAATACCGGAACATTATATTTTTGCATTGCATCGATATTTTTCCTGATTTTCCAGAATAAACTATGCTACGATTTTAAATTTCCTATTTATTCCCCATTTGCGACTAATAATTGGCCTTCGTCTTTTTTCTACATGCAATAGTCATCCTCAATAGTCCTAGTTCGTTTTGACGATTGCGAGGAAAATTCCAGGTTCAATTCTAATGAGTATCCCAAATAAGTTCAGACAATTCATAGTGATTTCTGAAGGAGTTCTGAGAAGAATTTCAAGAAAGTTCTGAGGTGAGATCTAAGAAAAACCCGAGATGAACTCGAGGGTAATTAGAAAGGGATTCTGAGGAAAGCTTCAAGGAATTCTGAGGATAAATCCAAGGCATTCTGAAGAGGAGGGAAACATTGGAAGTTTCCAAGGGCAATTGCAGAGGAGAATCCCAAGATAGTACTGTGCAGAATTTCAAAGCATATCTGAAATGAATTGCATGCGAAGTTTAAGTAGAATTATGAAAGGAAACTTCTGTGAATTTTTTGGCTATTCTAAAAAATTCGAAAATTTTGTCGACTGTTATTAAGAAAATTTCAAAGGAATACCATTGAAAATTTTAAGATTATTTTAGTTTTAGTGGTATTCTAAAAAGAACTCTTAGAAGGGGAATGATTCTAATGAACTTGAGAACATTCCGAAGATATTCTGCAAAGTGTTCCGAGCGATTTATCAAGGTAACAAGCAAAAAAAAATTAGCATAGACAAATTTTGAAGATTGGGCTGAAATGTTCTGAAGTCATCAAAAAAGGAATTCTTGTTTAGATTCACGCATATAGACTCATTAAAGTACACATGGTAGAAAAATGTTCCGGAATTCCTTGGGGTACTAAAGCAGGGTGCCTACTACATAAAAACTAGGAATCCTCACGGAATTTTATTTTTCCTGGAAAACCTGGAATACTCAGGGAATTTTCAAAATTACAATCGAATACAACTTATCAAAATGTATGATAAAATGGAGCATAGTAAAAAAAAAAGTAAATCATAATAATTCATTACTCATAATAGCTATAAGTATTCAACCTGAATGAGTAATTAAAGAAAATGCTATTAATTTACGTAATGAAGTTTGATTTAATCCTCCTATGGCTCCAACAATTATTGATAAAATAAAAGAAATTAAGATCAAATTACAAATTACATTTTATGAAATCAACAATAAAGGAAATTATTTTTTGTCAAGTTATTTAAATTAAACTATTAATTGAACTTAAGTCTTCTATTACTCCTGGGAATTTAAAATGGAAAAGAGCACCTCCTCTTTTTAGTAATAGTTGATTAAATTAATTAATCATTAAAATTATTATTAACTATTCAATTTTTATTAAAAATAATATTATTAAAATAATAACCTATATAACTACAGTATGAACTCAATACCTTAATAAGCTAATCTTTTTATATTTTGGTGTAAGATGCACAAAAGTTTCTGAAGCTTTTGGAAATAGTTTAATTCTATTAAATATAATAATAAAAAAGCATTAAACCTTTATGATTAACCCTATCAAGGTAATCCTATTTTTCAGGCATTTCCCCCCCCCCCCATCTTGCTGTAGCACATTCCCTTCCTCATTCAGAACAAGCTGATAGTTGGACAAATCAATTTCCGCTTCTATCATTTTACAATTTTAAAATACTGAACTTCTGAAGCACTGCACAAAAATGGGCTGTTAGGATTTCGTCGATTTCTTTACTCTGACTTTGACAGTTCGAACGATTGCACTAACACCATCATACTGACTCGACCTCAGATCCTACTCGGATCCATTTTCATTCGTTTATTGAGAGTCAGGGTTGACTCTGACCCAGGTTAAAAACCGAAAACGACAAAAGATTAATTCACAGATTTCTGTAAAATTTTACCGAAATCTCAACAGCTGAACGTTCGGTAAACAGTTTTACAGTTTTCCTGTATTTTTTTACAGATATCTGTGACAAAATCACAGATAATTGTGAAAAAGTACAGGAAATCTGTGAAACTGTTTACCGAACGTTCAGATGTAGAGACTTCGGTAAAATTTTACAGATTTCTGTAAAAATTTCTAAGTGTGAATGTAGTTATGCATGGAAAATTCTGTCAATTCTTAACCATTACATTAAATTTAAATACATTATCTCATGCGTAAGATGAACGGTGGTCTGATTACGCTAACATGAATTGTCGAGAGTTTTGAACCATAACCGAAACATTGAAATACTTGAAAAATTTAAGATATAGTATAAAAGCGAAAACATCATATCAAGAAGACTGGCAACTTTGTCAGAATCCAAGCGACAGGTAGAGCAGCGCTTCACTTGAGCGAAGGTGGAAGCAAAGCATAGAAAAATGAGCAAATACTCAAACCTATCTTCTTAGGATGTAATCTTTGCTATCAAAGGCGTTCGAAGCAATTTACCTTTAAGTGGGAAATGACGCAATTGTACCTGCCTCATAGCGGTTGTACAAGAAAATGGAAGAGTTGCCAGTCTTCTTGATATGTTGTCTTTGATAATAGGAAAAAATGCATGACATACATCAATTTTGCGTAACGTTTGCATTTAGAAAATGGGCAAAAATTGTCGATTTTTCATGGGTTTACCTTCACCCGCACGGACGAAACTACCCATGCAGCATCAATCATAGTAACCCATGAGTTAGCAGACAAAATTTGACAGCTCTATCAGTCGAACTCTAACCGTGATGGCAAAACGGACATCGTGCTGTGGACATTGTGGACGCCGGATACGCCCGTTTCAGCATCTACAACATCTAGGCACTATTAGACAACAATCAGACCATCGAAAGAAAGCCCGGTTCCGGACGGCCGATGACCCTGAGCGACAAGAAGCTCCAAAGGATGTTGAAGAGGAAGACCGAGGGAAAAGTGGCTACATCGCTGCGTGCGCTTGACCGGGAGGTCGGTGCAACCAGCCAAACAGTGAAAAGTACCTGTCGAACATGAACATACATGTCAGGAAGCGGAAGTCACGTCCACTGGTTTCGGAGCTGCAGGCAATGACGCAGCGGCAGCGGCTGAATAAGATGGTCAACTCGTTTTTCCCGGCAAATCGCGACGTGGCGGTGGTGATGGACGACGAGACCTATCTCACCCTGGATGGCAACGACTGGCAGGACACTTCGTATTTTACTTCCCCCACGAAGGAAGTGAGCTCCGAGGTGAAGTTCATTTCACACACCAAGTTCCCCAAGAAGGTGCTGCTGTGACTGACAATCAGCGAGAAGGGTATGTCAAAGCCGCTCTTCTTTCTCTCCGGACTGGCTGTGAACGGGGAAATTTATAGTACGAAATGCCTGCCGGAAGTTGCGTCGTTCATCAAGAAATACCATAAGGGCAAAGTCGTGGTGTTCTGGCCGGATCTGGCGTCGGCCCACTACTCGAAGCGATCGTTGGAGGAGATGGAGCGGCTGAATATCGATGTGGTACCCAAGTCGGCGAACCCACCGAACATCTCCCAGTTGCGTCCCATCGAGAATTTCTGGGCCAACCTGAAGCGTAAGATCTACTCCAACAATTTTGCTTAGCTTAGCTTAGCTTAGTCTGACTGCACGTATCGATAGTTGCACTCCGTGATTGATCTGAACCAGTGAAATTGTACAAAGAATCAACTGAATGGGGCTTGGTAGTAACCTGCCATTCTCAGTGTACATGTTCCAGTGACTCCTACCTTTAAAGATCAATAACGTCACCGGCCACGTCCTTGCAATCAGGTGGGAGAGGGAAGGAATGTTAGTGTGTGACTTTTGTTGTTTTGGGACCGTGTTTACCTCTGCATCCCACAAAAGTCACAGGAAGGAGGTTTTGTTAGTGGGTTAGGTTCGTTGGATCAGGATTCACCTTGATAAGTGATGCGATCTTTTGTTTTGTGTAGTTATTTATAAGTGTTTTCGATTTATGCTCTAAACAGCCGGCTGTCTAGAGATGTAGATCATTATTAGATGTGTGTATACCGATTTAAACCAACAATAAGGATACTGTTGGGGCCCCTCACAAAGTGTGATGATGGTTTATTTTATTTTATCAATGACCAAAATAATTAATTATAAGCGGTTTGAACCGATTTAAACCAACAGCAAGGATGCTGTTGGGGCCACTCACAAAGTGTGATGGTGGTTTACTTGATTGAATATAAAATAATTATTAGAACCGATTTGACCCGATTTAGACCAACGGCAAGGATACTGTTGGGGCCACTCACAAAGTGTGATGGTGGTTTATTTAGTTCGGAAGAAAATGAATATGTATACTTCTTTTTTTTTTATATAATAGAACGAATTTGTACTGATTCAAACCAAAAGCAAGGGTTCTATTGGGGCAACTCACAAAGTGCGATGGTGGTTTATACTATAAGGGCATAAAACAAAATCAAGAGCCATATCGGTTTCCATAGCTTCCTAGACACTCGGCCGCAAAATAATCTTATCCGACGGAAACGTCTCGATCATCGCTGCACAATGGTTTATTATAGCATTTATAAAGTAAATCTGAATACCTTATTGTTTATTTATTATCCATTTTGACTTGACTTGGTACCGTTCAGTTTTATGATGACAAAGTTGCCTGGAGAAAAGTGACAGTTCAAAATGTTTCGGAAGGGAGTCAGCTAGTGTCGTCCAAGTTCAAGTGCGGAAAAAATGCCATTTAAAGTGGTACAAACAATTGAAAGATGCGAAACATGCCTAACCGTAATTCTTTCTGGTTGGAAAGAAGCTGGAATCCTACACTGGCCGGAAAAAAAAAACGCGGTAGCGAAACTCTCTCAAGACGAGTTCTCCATGCCAAACCCAATGTGGGAACGTATCAATTGAGTGAAAAAAAAGAGAGTTCAAGACTCGCTTGGAGGCTGAAGCAGAATTGGAACAGATGTAGCCAGTTTTGGATACGGAGGCGAACGAAGGGAATAATCCACCACCGTCAAAGAAAGTTTGCCCCGAAGTCTACAAGTCCCCCAGTCGGAAGGGAAACACAATAAGAGACTTTAACGAAGTTTTCCTTATTCCTGGGCAGGAGGTTGACACCTGTGAAGCTGACTGTAAAATCCAGAATCAGATGAGATTATAATATATGCGACACAAATTCACTTTTTTATAGGGGAACATGTGATGTGAATAGAACCCACCATCAGTGCAAGGATTACATATGACTGCAGATACTTCACTGGTTGTAAAGTTCTGCCTGATGGTTTGTTGCAGCTGGGTGAATCAACTTCATTGAAGACCTTTGGAAGACAAACGACAAGATGTACGTCTATCAACACGTGACAAGGGACTGGCAAATCCACGAACACTTGTCCAGTCTACAAATCCATTGAAACCCTTAGGCTGCCCCCCCCCCCCCCCCCAAACCCAACATATAATAATGTTTGATTGATGAAACGTATTCAAAAAAGGGATATTTAGAGAGAACAATCTTCAACTGGAACGTACTCACCAAATCAATACATCCGGGAGCGCATTCTCGATGCTTAATTTGTAAGATCTACTCCAACAATTTTGTCACAAAAACTGAGGAGGAATTGATAAATTAAACGAAGAAAGAACTCATGTTTTCGTCCGCCATGGCGAATGTTCCGGTTAACTGCCGGAAAGCCGCTCGCAAGGGCGTAGAATTTTTTTGCAAGTAAGCTTAAATAATTAATTTCAATGGGAATTCATCAAAAGAAATTATCTGTCTTAGCTTTTTTTTATCTCCATCCGAAAAAAGTCCAAACGTTTTTCATTTTTTATTTCTAGATATTTTTCAAATTATGTTGGCTTCACCGAAATGGAGTTCGCAAAACAATCAGACCATATGCATACAGAACATCTAGGTACGGCACTGGCTCAATCGTATCATTTCCGTCTGTTTGTTTTCCGATGTCAGCACGCAGATAAATACCATTCGTTGGCAAATCGATCAATCGTTCCAATGAACCCCCCCTGTTATCTGCAAATCAACCATGCAGCGATAAATTGGCTTGCCCTTATTTTTCAATTTCACGCTCGATGGAATAATTTCCTATCCCATTCAAGCGACCCACAATTCTTTGCGCCATCGGTTCATTTGCAATCGCTCCATCGGTTGGGTGATCGAAAAGTTTTTCCCCGCTCTGAAGGAATATCCGATTAGCACCGGCGGTTTTAATTCAGCACTGAAATAAACCAATTGCTAATTGACCGGAACCTGCTCGCAATTCACCAGTTGGCTCTATTTGTTTAGTAATTAAATGTGATAAGCTTCCCAATACTTTGAATTGTTTGATAAACAAAGATGAATCAGTTAATACTTTGCTATTTAGTCGTTATGAACAATCAAAAGCTAAAACTACTAAAAGACATAATCTGCGCCCAAGCCCAATTCGAAGGAATCCCACGTGGAAAATTGATACGTGCTCCCGAAGCTTCCCCGCGGATTCAGGTTCCTTTTTTTCAATTTTCCGCATCTTACGCACTAATCCACTCCAAAGCCTTGCTTTTCACTTTCCGTTCGGTATCCTAGCTGGAATACAAAATCACTCCATCTTCTGATTAACGGCAACAACCGACCAAGAGAGGGAGAGAGAACCTCCTGGAAAGCTTGGCATTTAGCGCTGGATATTGTTTGTCATGGTAGACTAGCTTTTCGCTGAAAAGATCATCATTCCCGACGCGGTCGTTGGTGTATTGAGGGTGGTGCGGGGAGGGGGGGGGGGGGAGTGGAAAGAGGTCTGATGATGAAGGATTTTCCAGAGGAGATAACTGTCACTTTGCCTTGACATTCGAACCTTTATCCATTCTCTCGGTTGGTTTTTGCGGTTTCCGGCTCACTTCCTGCCAAGGCCGATGGCTTGTTCGTCGTTGCGCGTTGTCTGATCCCGGTATAGCCTCCCGGATGGGGTTTCACTTGGCATCAGAAGAAAAGATGATGGAAGATTTTGCATTCTCCAATATGCCGCGCTGCTTGGGACCGGCTGGATTGCGTCTGTCTGTCGTCTTTGATGAGGGATATGTATCATTTATCTTCTTCTTGCGTGGCTATGCCAAGAACGGGTTATACGGCTTATGACCGGCTAAAGATAGCAGAGTTAGGATTGAGATAACCATAATGATAATGTGAGCTTAAATTTAGAACGGAACCGGTTCGTTTGATAGAGCATGGTTTGATAGAATTGAACAGGATTGGAAATAGGACACTGTGTTTCAGTGATCCTTTCCTACGGTTATTTTTATATAAATTCGATAAAGCTTTACTACACTTCTCCATGCACAGTCATAATCCTCTTGATGCCACTGACTGTTCTCTGCTACTGATTCAATACAAACAAATTTTCCATGCTGAATCATCTTCTTCCCTTAGCAATTGTTCCCTCCGGGTAAACGTCCCATTCATTCTAGTCGGATTCATTTCGAGGTTGTAACAATAGATCGTTTCCTTCAATCAGTGTCCATCATCTGCCAAACTCTTCCCACTCTTGTTCGCACTATTGTTCCCGATAACCCCCACCACCATTATCTTCATCACGAATAGCGAAGAATCCTTACCAATTCCGGTTGTCCATTCGGATTCGATTCTCCTTCTCTAAGCTGACATTGTTCGTGTTCGTTATGCCATGCCATCTTTTCCGGAAGCTATCTTTATTCAATCGATTATCTAACTCCATTCTTCCGTTGCTAATAGAAGGTTCCAAGAGCGATTCTCTGCACAAATATTGCTCAATGCACTTTTTCACAGGCCACTGGATTTCAATGCTTAACCCTACAGCTATTATATGTACATCCAGTTGCTTTCTATTTCATCTCGCCCTGGATGGCTGGAGTTCCTATTTGTGTAGTGCGCTTTTGTATGCTTGGCTAAAGACATTCTGTACATAGAGCCCAGTTGTGCCTAATCAAATTCAAATAGATTCAAATTAAAAGCAAACACTCAACTCTCGTTGAAAATTCATCATTGGGCACCAATGTCCGCTACGCTTCCCTTTTTGCATGTCGGATCCAGATGTACTGCAGTCTCGTGGAACAATAGTAAAGCTCTGCCTTGGTGCTGCAGAGGGAGGGAGTCCGACACGCTCCAACTTGGCCAAAGTGTCGGTAATTTTGCATAAGGTGAAAATTGAGCAAAATTATTAATAATTTATGACTGAACTCATATATTTCAATTACCGTGTGTTGGCTGGTGCTGATTCAACGAGGGGCCCCGGATCAGGGTAGTCCCCATCATCCTCGTCATCATAAAATTATTCTATGAATAAATAACAACGTAGTCTAATGGATCCCGCCGGGACGTTGGTGAGGGATCGGGAGAAGGTCATAATTCATTTGGTTTGCCGTCATGTTGGATCCTATTCTGAAAAGGAAAGTGCTGCGACTGTGGAAGTTTAGTCACCGTTGGCCCACGCAAATCCGGAATGCGGGAGGTTAATTTTAACGATCCAATTGAATGCGGGAGCTTAGTTAGCGAACCGATTAATTGGAGATTTAAATTTGTTGAATTTGATCTATTTTGGTGGAATTAATCAGCGAGAATGACGGAGGGTGGTGACATGGCAAAGGGGCGTGTTCATAGAGTTTCGTAATAGCCAATTTTCCACGAAATTGATTCCATTGTCACTTAAGGTACAATGCACTTTGGTTTCAGTCAACATATTATACATTTTCTTTAAGGAAATTCTCTTAAGAATCGATTGGTGGTGGTCTCATCGGCCGGCAACTTTTGCCTTTCAATATTGAGGGCCAGCAGTAAAATAGGAAATGTCCCTATCTATCGATATAGTTTTACTTTGTTACTGGTTGTTAACATTTGATTCAGTTGGTGTAAGAGTATGCCCAAGTAACAATTCAAGCTGAACAGTAAGATGAGAAGCTGATTATTGGTTGATTTAAGGTGTACAAAGCTGATTAACAGCAGGCTGAATATATAGTTGATTAGTAGTGCGTGAAGCTTATTGTATACCCAGAACTCAACCTCAATAAGTTAGCTGATCTAAAGATTGAACTAGCCTAATTTTAGCTTAACACTACTCCACAAATCAGCAATGCACTACAAATATTGTGATATCCTGATTTGTTAAATGTAGTCAGTGTCACTCGTTGCATTTTCGGCATTTTAGTTCTTCTAAATTCACTGCCCACCTTTCTAATTCCAAGCAGCGGCAGCAGTAGAGACAAGGTAGAGGAGCTTTTTAGGAATAGCTCTAGGTAGAAGTGGGCTGTGATGACACGTCGGAAGCATTAACATTTGAGTTGCACTGACTTTTCAGACTCAATTATGGCACTAAAACAGCTTTCACATGACGATCGAAATAAATCGCGCACTTGTGTCCACGTTGTGTTAACTACAATTAAAAATGAGAGGAATGTTTTACTGTCACTAGTTATTGTTTACGAGTCTGCATTGCTGTTTAATACTCTTCTGGTTTCTGTTATTCAACTTAAATTTTACGTGTTTCAAGTTAATGATCATAACTTTTGCCACACATATGCTTAAGTGGTCCAGTAAGTATGATTGATGCCTGTGAATCGGCGACTGCCGGTTCGAATAACGAAATGCAAAGGTAATTTTTAGACTTATAATAACAATATAAATATATAAATCCAATTATTTTGTCAGCACCTTATTGCAGTCCCATAAAAATATGTAAGATATGAAGAGGTCTTCAATGTTTTTTTTTTTTCTAAATAACACTAGAAGGCTGAACAAGGGTTGGGTTGTATTAAAAAGCTTATAATTTACATAACTGTTAAGTTTTGGCTGATTAAAATCAATATATTTAGATGTATAAAGGCTGAACAAAGGTTAACGTGGTCTATGTACAACAATTATTCAAACTAAGGCTGAATTAACAACATTCAGTGTTGTTCGGATAGATAGCTCCATAACGTCACTAGGGTAATGCACAGCGATGATGGAGGTGTTTGCTGAATGGGCGAGGCAACCACTGTCCACTGAACCACCACCGACTTGTCATAGAGTAGTGGGAGCTAACGAGGAAGCTGAGAGTCGATGATGAGGTGAGAGATCGTTCGGCCGAGAGAGCGAAAGGATGGGCAGTAGGTTGCAGACTGTAGTGCAAGCAGCGTTGCCAGTATTCCAGATTTATCTGGATTTTCCAGCTATTTAGTCGTCTTGCCAGATATACAGACAGACCAAGCATATTTCCAGATTTTTTAAATATGTTCCAGATTATTCCACATTTTTAAAACATGTTGCTTCAAAAATATCACCGAAATTTATTTAACATCTAATCAAAAACTAAAAAGCCAAACTTGTTACTTTAATTATTAAAGTTCATCGACGTTGGACATTATTGTAATTTTAAGGTAATTCTGAAAATAAACTGAAAATAGTTCACAGTAAAGTGGTAGGGTGAATTCCTAGTAAAATCAAACGAGAATTTCAAGCTAATTCTGAGTAGAGTACCACGCATCTTTGTGGGCTTCGGGGTCGTGTGGCGTCACCCATCATTTAGGCGTATTGTGAGTGCCACAAAGTGAGGGTTCAATTCTTGCTCCAGCCTGTGCAAATTTTGACTACTGGATAATGTCCCTACTGGTCTACTGGGTGTGGTGTGTTGTCCGTTGTCTGGTGTTAAATATTCAGTCTGTGCAACCTCTGGTTGAAGACGGTGTCAATTGTCTTGTCAACTCTGATGACAATTGCATGGAGATTTTGTTAATAAAGGAAATACCCAGAAGAGAAATCATAGAAAATTCTTATGATGAAACTTAAGGAGTATGCCGATACGAATCATGGGAATAATTTCAATGGAATTCTGTTCAATTTTTCTATGGAGATTCATTTTAATAAAAAAAAATAAAACAGTTAAACGGAGTTATGTGCAATTTCTGGGAAACTTTCAAAACCATTTTGGCAAAGTACTTGAGTAATTAAGAAATACTGAAGAGGATTTCAAAACAATTCTAACCTTACCTGCAAAGCAGTTCAAAGAGAATTATCGGATGAGTCTGAGAAGAGCGTGATGGTCATTCTGAAGAGTGTACCAAGGAAATCATGAAGAATTTTTAAGAATTTATAAGAGATTACAAGAGGTAATGCTAGGAACTCTTAGAATGTTACTGGAAAAGTTTGGATATTATCAAGAATCTTTTAGGGTAAAATAGAACAGAAGTATGATGGAAGTTTAGCATGATTCCAATGGAACTAAAAAAAGGCGAACATATCCTGTGAAAGTTCCAAGTAAATTCTTACTAACCAAAAATTTAATGATCTGGGACCCAGGAAAATAGAATTATTTCAAGATCCAGAGACTTCAAAAATGAAGCTATCAGACTTTCATTTTAGTAAAATAATAACATTAACATTTCTTTTTATGCCAAATTATTCGTAATGGTCATGCAAACAGCGGAGTTACCCGAAGCTTAGGTAAACTGTGTGTGAGTACCACGATGTTAGACTTTGATTCCCAGCCAGGTGAATTTTGCTTCAAAATAAAATTGCCTACTGGTCTACTGGGTGTTGTGTGTTGTATGATGTCAAGAATTCTATTGTTAATCTGATCAACCTCAGGGTAATATTAGAATTATTTAGAACTAATAAAATCTTTAAATTTTGGGAATGCATCAAATAGTAAGGACTACATTGATTATTAATTTAAAAAAACCCATCCCATCAAATTTGCTTGATGCTTTGCTTCTTATTCCTTTTAACAAAGTGACAGTTTAAAAAACAATTCTAAACATATTTTCTGCACAATTTTACCCACATTTAATTCAAGTTTTACAATGCTGCGTAATGGATTTTTTAACTTTTTAGGCACACTGTGTCAAAACTTTTCAGCGTTTGGATGAATTCAGCAATGCTAACAAGTTATTTTCTTTATATAATTTATTTAAACATGTAATTCATAATCATTCTAGTACTTTGAATAAATTCTAGATGATCATACTGACCGATTTTTACGGGAGCTTTGCACATCACTTTGATTCAATAGCATTATGTTAAAAACTGGATGTTTTTAATCATTCCAGATTTTTCCAGATTTTATATTTCAACTGGTCCAGATTTTTCTGAAAATGGCCTGGCAAAGCTGAGTGCAAGAGAGTTCGTTTTTTTTACGAGATGGGTATTGTAGGCTGTGGTGCAGGTAGATTTCGTTTTTTTTTTTTGTGCCCGAGGAGTTTGTCAAGATCCAAGATATCGAGAAAAGAGAGATTGCGTTGGCCGCGTGTATTGGGATCTACAAATTGACCGCTCACCAGCCGGTCGATCCCCAATCTCCTCCATCGTCCGGACCGCCCTTGACGATCAGCGGACAACAGTCGGACACTGTGTGCCATCGTCGTGAACTGACCATCAACACTATCTGGCCATCGCCATCCGACCATCGCCGTCCATCGCTCACCATCCGGTCATCGCCATCGGGCACTCACCATCTGGCCACCACTATCCAGCCACCGCCATCCGGCCACCGCCATCCGGCCACCGCCATCCGGCCACCGCCATCCGGCCACCGCCATCCGGCCACCGCCATCCGGCCACCGCCATCCGGCCACCGCCATCCGGCCACCGCCATCCGGCCACCGCCATCCGGCCACCGCCATCCGGCCACCGCCATCCGGCCACCGCCATCCGGCCACCGCCATCCGGCCACCGCCATCCGGCCACCGCCATCCGGCCACCGCCATCCGGCCACCACCATCCGGCCACCACCATCCGGCCACCGCCATCCGGTGTTACAAAGCAATATTTTGTGCATGATATCACCTCAAAATTATAGCTATGAGCAGAAAATACCCGCTACGCGCAACACTGCACACCTCGTATGAAATTCAGCTGCGCGCAATGCAGAATCCATCTCGCATCGCTCAAATCTCCGACGCGTCAACGCTCTCACGGCAGAGTGAACGAATCTCCGCATAAACGCACAAAAGGAATCAAAATTTTCCCCATAATTCGTCGGTTGTAAATCTCTCTAATGGACGCGTGTGTAGGTAAATCTCGTAATACCTGGGCAGTGAGAAATATCTAACAACGATTTATCTATGCAGATTACACGGATTCTGGCATCACTTTGCCAAACTACAAGTTGGTAAAAATCAGTGTCACCACCGGAAGTAATCCACTGAGTTGAGAGTTAACCTATTCTGAAAGTCGTCATTAGAAACCTTCCCGTAAATAACAACCACTATTCCATTGTCGCAAAGGCATTGCGATCAAACCAGCTGAGGACAAAGGGCAGGCCATTTGTAGACGAGTAGCAGGAACAAAGGCCCTCCAAGGAGGTAAATCTGATTGTATTTTCCAATTGATCATTTGATGTCACAGCTGTTGTTCCATCAGCTGTCACAGCTGTTGTTTGCGGTGACATCTATCGGAAACTAGACACAATCTGTTTTCCTATAATTGTTCACAGAGGACACTGCAGTGCAAAACATGTCTGGTACCTCTATATATGCATTTAGACTATTATTCGAAGTCTCTCCTTTTTTACACATTCTGCACACAAAATAGCTCACCCCTCACAAAGTTTTCCGCCGAATTATATGCATGGGGTGGGGCATAAAGTATCTTTTGCGGAGAATATGTAAAAAAGGAGGGACTTCAAATGATAAAGCAAATGCATATATAGAGATACCAGACATGTTTTGTAGTTCTGTGAAAGGGAAATCACAAATCGAGTGTCAACAAAATACATGGCATGTTGAGAGATTGAGGTCGTGAGAGAGAATTTCTATATCAAATTTGAATTTTTTTGGCTCTCTGGGGACTGGTAGTAAAGCAGGTAGAATTGTATGGGGAAAAATCATTTTTATTTAATTTAGCATTAATTTCCGGGAAAAAAAAACTGAATGACAAAGCCCCTGACTAATTTCTTTAGGTTGTCGTTCACTTTTTTTGACCTGAATATGCACCAAAAGCGAATTATTCCCACTTCTCTCAATTTCTATATGGAGAATTTTATCACTTCCTACCAGCGGAACAGCGCCATCTCTGTGGAAAATGGTCGAACAAAATGATAAATTGGAAACGAGAACTAATGTGTATGTTTTCTCTATAGGGCCTTTTGTCTACACGGCTGAACACCACCACGAACGTTGTCACGGAGGACGACTACTGTATTGCAAGACACCGGTGCCGGTCGGGTCTCCTATTAATTCATCGAGCAAGTGTGTCTTCTCGACCATCGTTACAGGATGACAAAGGCGTAGACGGTGACGAGCCTGTTTCCGGTGGACGTCCCAGCTGGAATGTGCGAAGAAAACTAAGCGTGAACGAAAAGTGCTCTATACCAGTAGCGTAGTGTTCACACGGCGTGTCATCGGTGGAGAATCGCGTCGGGATCAGCTCGCGTCTAGCACGAGCGGCTATCCACGCAAAGCGAAGGAATAATCATTTAAGAGCAAGATCGCGTCGGGATCAGCTTGCGCCCATCGCGAGCAGCTAACCACGCAAAGCGGAAAGACTATCGACGTTGAGGAAAATCGCTTGGCGAGGTGTGTGCACTCGAAGGAGGATACTTTTATCAGTGTGGGTGTGTATCATCGGTATGCAGTTGCGCAATCACGCATCGGCGCAGTCAAATGTACTTGCGCGTTCACAGAACAGCGCATTCGAATACTTGCGCGTTCAGAATCGCGCAGCCATCAGCAGCGTCAACGATATCAGCGGTAGCAGAGGCGGTAAAGGGGGACGCCCGTGAAGAAGAAGAAGAAGAATAAGAATAAGAAAGGCAGGATGATTAGGCATGACCAAGGAATCAAAATATCTCCAAATGACAAAATGACAAGCGATCAACGAACCGAATAATAACGCTATGTCAGAAGTGGAAAGCAATAATGATATCTGGATAGAGCTGGAATCAGGGCCTAACAGCTTTTGTAAACAATGACTTCTCTTGATGATTTCTAGAAATTCAATGGCTCGCCCACCCAAACCAACATCCTCATCGGTTAGGGAAAGACTTTCCCTATCCGATGGTTATGTTGTTCTGCGTGGGCGTGCCTTGAATTCCTAGAAATCATCGATATAAGTCATTGTTTACAAAAGCTGTTACGCCCTAATTCAAACTCTATCTAGATATAATCTTATTCCTTCTTTTTTATGACAAGCAACCCGTGCGACAAAACTCACTCGGGGCGGTAGAATGAAACGAGCAAAATGTTTACAAGCTGCTTCACGAAGTAAAGCCGAAGATGATACACGTGTTAATGGGAATTTTTTTGTTATGTCTTTTCCCGATTCATATCAAGCTATGTCCTCATCCGTGTATATTGCGACAAAGCAGGCAAGCAATATATCTTTATCCTTCTACCACTCGGATCGAGCTATGTTACAGAGCGAGTTTGTCATGGTAGTCGTAGCAAACGTTTTGTCTGTATCGTTAGTTGCTTTATGTGTTTGGATTCGCTGGGCATGACAGGTAAAAGGCAGGAGAATACACCGTGAGTAAAATCTATGCAAATTTTGTTTACTGCTTTATTCCTGAGATGCTCTATTGTGATTATCGCCCTTGATCTTTATAACCGTATCGTTTTCCTGTTTCGAGTAAACTCGGCCGCATAGAAATAGCACCTACGAGTCCCTGTGACTATACAATAACCTGTGGACACCTGATAGCTTCCTATAGCCCAGGAACCATCGTGGTAGAAAACTGATTGGAGCAACATAAGTTTCTCATCCTATTTGAAGAACTTGTAACACCGGCCACCGCCATCCGGCCACCGCCATCCGGCCACCGCCATCCGGCCACCGCCATCCGGCCACCGCCATCCGGCCACCGCCATCCGGCCACCGCCATCTTGCCACCGTCGTCCGGCCACCGTCATCTGGCCACCGCCATGCAGCCACCGCCATGCAGCCACCACCATCTGGCCACCGCCATCCAGCCACCCATCATTTTGGGGACCCAGTGTCACATTGGCCACACCTAGCAATGTTTCGATGCCCCGGAGAAGTGGCCAGTTTCTGAATATGGCCAAAAACCATTGAATCACATAAAAATTCAACAACCAGTTCAATAGCAGTTATTAGGAATAGCCAGGATCACGCTGGCCACGTCCAGTCAATTTCCGGTAACCCCTAGGGAAGTAGCCAGTTTTAGACTTGGATGAAAATCCATTACGCTATGCCGCAAATCACATGAGAATTCATCTACTTCCTCTATGCTCTGTTTAAGAAAGTTGTGACTAGGAAAGTAAACAGAAAATCATGTTAATACGCGCAGTCCGTATTTTCGCTCGAGTTCTCGTTTCGAAATTTGTTTCGTTTTGTGCGTCGCGTTGCGCCGTGGAAGTGTCGCCACCTTCTCGCGTTCTGGCAAGTTTACTTGAACTTGCAAACATGAAACAAATGGTGTGTAAACGTGCCAATGAGTCGGCCCAGCGCGTCGCAGGATGACGCCGGAAAACGAGTACTGCAAGCCAACCAGTATGCAGTACTCCCGGAAGAAAATGGCGATGGTGACGCCGTTCCCATTGCAAGAAGAGAGTGGATTCCCCCGCTTTTCACGCCGTCGAAGGATGTTGCCAAGCTGGGTGTCAAACTGGCAGAACACAAGCTGCTGCCTCGCTTCAAGCTTTGCAGCATTGGTACCAAAATCATATGTTCCAGCCTGGAGGAGTACAATCAAATAGGATGTTTCCTGAAGGACAACAACGTGGACTTCTTCACGCATGATCTGCCATCGAGCAAGCCACTGAAGGTGGTTTTGGGTGTATTACCGTCGTTCGAGGCGACTGCGGTGAAATCCGAGCTGGAGCAGCTTGGGCTTAAGCCTGAGGCAGTGTACCCGATGAACCGGCGTTCCAACCATAACACCAGCTTCCGTGACCACCGCACGAAGGCATCCACCAGTCTTGCGGCTCTGAGATCCTAAAGCCAAAAGCTGCCACATGAAGACAAACTGCGGCAAGTGTGCTGGAACTCACTCAACTGCGTCCTGTGAGCATGATGATGACATCGAGCCAACTTGTGTCAACTGCGGTGTTTCCAAGCCTCCAATCGCGCATGTCCCAAGCGAGTGGAGTTCATGAATATCCGTCGGAAGGCTACAATCAACAATCAGCCCGGTCACCTCCGTAATGATCGTGCGCCTCCTGTACTCACGAAAGTTCAGTACCCAGCTGTCCAGTCCCGTCAACATGTTCCGAACCTAGCCCCGCTTTCGCTCAACAACCAACAAGCCAATCCTGCGAATATACAAATGGTTCCCAACAGTCGGACAGTTCTGCATCGTCTCGCTGCTGCTGCGGTCCAGCCAATTCCAGGTTCATCCACCGCCCCTGGTTTATCATACGCTGGTGCTGTCTCAGGTGAGCCTGTCGACGATTCTCCGTTCACCTCGGAGGAACTTGTGACGCTCGTGGCCATCATCATCATGCTGTAGCCGACACAGGCCGATCAATGTTAAACCTGCGGCTAAAGCACCACTCCAGTAAAGGAGAACGCAGGCCACGTTGAGTTTGCCCGGATGAGACTGCCTCTGGGCGAGTCCAATTGAAAATCTTCATAGAAAGAAGAGATCGAGCCAGCTTGACTACTACCGAATTTGATCAAGTAGAAACCTCTATTGCGAAACAGCATAATCTCTCACAACATCGAAATAATTCTGAAAAGCTCCCGGTAAGAGAATACACAAAACCCTAAACGACGTTCCACGTCAAGTTCTCCTCATCGGTAGCTTCACTTAAATTTCGCCAGGGGCGCAGCCGCAGCAATAGAGGTACGCAACATAACAGTCAAATTCCGACCACGTGGAAGACAACAACATAATTACACGGACCCGAAACAACGTAAAAATGCTTTCTTCCTCTCATTCTAATATTTGATAGGACTGATCAACAACATAACATCGATTTCAAATCAAAACATTTATTTACGAACGGAAAACGGTAAGTTGATTTTTATTTTATTTAAACTAAAGCATGCTAATGCGGATTTGTTGTGATTGTTTGTATTTCTACTCCTCTTTATTCTACTTCTCTATACTTCTAGCCCTATACTTGTGTGCGTTCGGTACAACTACCTCCTATCTGTGCTGTGTTCTTTTCTGTCTTCTCGGTTAATCCCACGACGATGCAGCAAGCGGGAAACGACGAAGCTTGGCACCCGGGTGTCTATTATTAATTGGTTGGGTGGGCGTCCATATCTGACGCTACGTGCGCACGATTTATATGCCTACACCCAACCATTAAATCATTGGACTTGTCCACATATTAGCAAAATATGCTCTTCGACCTTATGGTCGGCAAAAAAGGTCCTCCGTGGTGCCCTCGCCGGACGGCACACTTAACAAAGTAATTGGAACGGACTCACCAGTTGGTTTTCGCTGCTGTTGTTTGCTGCGCTGCTGTTATCGGCAGCGACGATGATGTTCGACCGTTGGACGGCCAACGATTTCCACGTGGGTGGACGGTGATCTCTCCAACAATGGCAGTTGGTATCCACCAAGCCTCGATACGCGATGAGAAATTTGATCGCTTTTCACCGGACAAGGTGACGGTTGCCGGGATCTTTCGCCCCGGGAAAGCAGGTGATGTCGTCGGAAGTTGGATGTAGTCGTCGGCTGTTGAAATTAATATTAAGCACAAAGCACAAATGTTGTTCGACGAGCACATTACCTGGCCTAGATTGTTTTTCTATGCACACAAAATCTAACCTATGCCGCACACTACATTTAGCTTATGATTTGCTGTAACTAAACATTCAACGATAGATTAGAATTTTAAGTACGAGTAAAACCACGTTGTTTTCACTCACTATACAAAACTATACATTAACGCGAACAAAACGACACACTTCCACTGTAAACTGCGGTTCGGACGAAAGTGAAGCGAAACCGTAACCCTCAGATTAGGAAAGGTGACCTCGGCCGAACTTAACGGAAGTTCGATTTTCCCGCGAACTTCTTCGAATGAGATCGGTAATGCGAGAGATTATTCTGATCGTTGGCCCTTCATTCAAAGTCGGGTGTAGCCACACTCTCTCTTTCCCCAACTTTCCCGAAGGTTTCCCTGGACTCGGCTCTGGGAGAAACTACGCAAGGTCGAGTGGCGTTACTCGCGAGGCATTCCAATTTTAACGTAAATCAGCTAGTGTCGTTTCGCTACTGGCATAGATTTTGGCGTATGGATTTGATCTATTTCGTGCTAATTTTATTTATGTCTAATTTAATATTTACAGCATGGAGCGAAGGCTACATTTATAAACGTCCGAAAGTTCAATTATTGTAATCATATGTCATAAAGGAATGATTAAAATTGTTTGGCGCTCGAGCCATTAATAATTAATGAAAACTTAATAAATAGTTAAACCCATTAATAAAAAATACCCATTTGAAGAAAACTGACTTAAATCATTAATGGGTACGTTTGTACGCATTTAATGAGTATATCTTACGCATTAATGAGTACCTGTTACCAAATGAGTACCCATTCAATGAGCTCAGCCACTTTTCTGAAAAATGGGTATTTTTCAAACTAGGTTGTTAAAACCGGGATAAATTTGTATCTGTCTATAATACCACAAATATGCGTACACTCGCTCATCATGCTCTTACGAATAATTCACTAACCATAATAAGGCATCTTATAACTTTCCTTCAATCAGAAAGCAATTTTCGGATACCTCGAGCAAAGTGTCACATTAGCGCTTCCTTGCCTTAAACTCATCCGCTTCAAAAAACTATCCTCCCTCATTGAAGATCCTTCTGCCGTTGATGTCATCGTTTGTCTGTTCCCCACACTCAGATTCCCGACTACATTCAACCTTCATCCATAATCAAAGGAACTCGTCGCCATCGTCGTCGCCCATGTAAACTGTATTCATATCCCTTCAATAGTGCCACTGTAACATTAGAGTCAAACGAGAACAGAAAGCAACAGGGGATCCCATTCAAACATCCACTCGACTCTCGGAAAATTGCAAGAAAACTTGGTTTCCTTTCAGCCATATCTACCTTGTACACTTTCTTTGACTAACATCTTCCTCCCAGCCAGCCCTCTCGCACCGCCGCCAAGGGACTTTTGTGCCCCACTTCCTGATTTCACTCATTTCCTTCCACTTCCACAAGCTTCTTTCCCAGCAATAATAATCGTCGACTCGAGCGGAAGCTATTCAATTTTCCTTATCGCGAACTTCTTAGTGTGCTTTATATGAGGCCTTTGATGACGACGCCAAGGAGCGAGGCGTCGTCGCCGGACGGAAGCTCAGACAGCTTTGTGTCCCTGTGCCCTCCACTTCCCCCAAGACGTGGAAAATGTCTTTCGATCTTCTCCTCGAGAGCCACTCGCACCGCAAAGGTTGGGAGTAATTTTCACCCACAGTCGAACCCAAGACATCATCTGATTTTCCTGTTTCTCAAACACAAACAAGACCTTTATTACAAGTATGACCGAGAGGCAGGGGGATGAATAGTAAATGATGCACCCTTGTATGCCAATCCAGACACGAAAATGTGATTTAGTTGAGTAAGCAATAAATATTTACGACTTACGATAACAAACAGGAACCGTGCTGTGCGTGAGTAGGTCTAGCCAGGTATGTTCAGACATATTTGCACATCCGAGTGGAAGCAGGTTCAGGGGGGGGGGGACTAGTAGATTCTGGGAATAGCTTATCTGATCTGGTGCATGTAATATGAAGTGAACGCAGCGTGTTGCGTTTGTTGGTTATGCCATTTGCTGGTGATGGTCGTGATTCGTTCTACAAGGGAAAAATGCTGTCAGATAGCAGCTGGATTCGTTCGATTCGATGGACTGATTATGTCCACACAATTTGTCGATGATGGATTTGTGTGTTTGGACGGGAAATTGACAGAGGTTTGCAAGTTTTAATCATGATTGCTCTTCGTAATGAATCTTTGGATAAAAGGGGAAATGGCTCTAATGTTGGCCTATGGATCTAAGATTGGACCCATCACTAAAAAGCTGATATTTATTAATTTTATCTAAATGAACGCGTCATTGGGACGGTATTAATGGATATTTTTGATCGCTATAGAAAATTTAGTCGATTGCTGAATTTATTTTAATTTATATAAATTAGGGGTATTTAGGTCGACATTAGATCCATTTACCCTAAATGGACGGATATTAGAGTCATTCAAAATATCGATTTCGCTCTACCAAACTCAATCGATTCCAAATCAGGTTCTGACAACTCTCCCAAAAAATAAGTTCATTTGGATGCGGATTTATACTGCCTTTCAAAGTTTATATGCGAATCACTATGGAAAAAAGTGATTTTGTTTATTCTCGCTGTACAAGCCCTTCACCATAATGATCTACGGAAAGATTTGCTATCTGCAGGAACTCACCCAGCTACAACTTTGCTGACGACCACTTTTTATTGTTTGAAGTAGAACTACGTCTTTGTAGACTATACTGGGGTGGAAATCAAAATATATGTATGGTGAAATAGTGTTAGGTTTTGCAAGCTTGTAACTTTGTCATTTAGAGATAAAATTAAAATCCAAATACGCCAATTAATAGGATATTATATATACTTTACCAATGTGCTAAAATAAATATTTTTCCAATTTTCCGTTATAAAACTTTTGAAAATGTACAAATGATAATTTTATCACTGTTTTCATGAAATAAACGTTTTCCCCAAACCCAGTCATCATAATCGAGTTGGTTGCACATCGTTCTGCTTGAACGTAAAAAGATATAAAACAGCGTGGTACTGGGTCCTGCAGCAGCAAGTCAGCGATTACATTTTTCACTACTCGAGTGTTTGAAGACCGGTCAGGTGGTGAATTTCAGAATTACGAGTTCGCGGTGGACTGTTAAGGATCATTCTGAGGATCTTGTTTTGGATCCTCTGAAGCTTTAGGTGGTGGCACTTAGCACAACTCTCCCAGATTGGCATACCATACTCAATAGCCGGCAGAATGATCTGCTTGTGGATAGCAAGCTTGTTTTTGAGGGACAGGGTGGACTTCCTGTTTATCAGAGGGTAGAGCGACCTGATCAAGATGTTACGCTTGGTAGATGTCTTTTTCACATGGGATCGGAATAGCAATTTGCAAGGTAGACTACTTCACTCGATCATTCAATGGGAGTGATATCAAGATGGATCTTGACGTTAGCAGGTGGAAGCAGCCGAGGTGAATTCGAGTGTGGAAACAGAATGGTTTGTGTTTTAGCTACATTGATACAAATCGTCCAGCTCTTGAAATAGTCGGACAGAACATCCAGGCCTGATTGTAGTTTACTCGCCAGAACACGGATCACTCGACCCTTATAGATGATGGAGGTGTCATTTGCGAATATAGACAGGATACCACCACCCGGCAGGGGAGGAACGTCTGACGTGAAGATGTTGAATAGGATAGGCCTAAGCAGGCTACCCTGACGGACCCATTAGGATGGGGCTCATTTTTCAAAATTTTTTGGGGACACGTTTTCTCATATGTGGAAAATAATTACAAGGGCCAAATGAACAACATATCCAAAAATGAGCGTTTTTCGTTAAGATTAAAGGGTGATGCGGTCAAAATTTGGTCAAGGGAAAACGCGTGTAAATCGGTGAAATCGTTTATTTAAAAAATCAAATTAAATTTCTTTTTCAAGTTCAATTAGTATAAAATTCAGGAAAAATATTCAGTTAGGCTTCCGCTTTTCCAAATCCGAATTGCCGGGCCTTACGCTTGACCCCTGCCATCAGATTTTGTACAGCCACCTTGTCCACCTTCTTCGCCGCAGAAAGCCAGTTTGCCTTGAACTGCTGCTCGCCCTTAGCAGTTTTTTTGGTCTTCTTTAGGTTCCGCTTGACAATAGCCCAGTATTTCTCAATTGGGCGGAGCTCTGGCGTGTTGGGAGGGTTCTTGTCCTTGGGAACCACCTGCACGTTGTTGGCGGCGTACCACTCCATGGCCTTTTTACCGTAATGGCAAGATGCCAAATCCGGCCAAAACAGTACGGAACAACCGTGTTTCTTCAGGAAAGGCAGCAGACGTTTATTCAAACACTCTTTCACGTAAATTTCTTGGTTGACAGTCCCGGAAGCTATGAAAATGCTGCTTTTCAAGCCACAGGTACAGATGGCTTGCCAAACCAGATATTTCTTTGCGAACTTTGACAGTTTCATGTGCTTGAAAACATCTGCTACCTTTCCCCTTCCTTTTGCCGTATAAAACTCCTGTCCCGGAAGCTGCTTGTAGTCGGCTTTGACGTAGGTTTCGTCGTCCATTACCACGCAGTCAAACTTCGTCAGCATCGTCGTGTACAGCCTCCGGGATCGCGCTTTGGCCGTCGTATTTTGTTTATCATCGCGATTTGGAGTCACTACCTTCTTGTAAGTCGATAGTCCGGCTCGTTTTTTGGCTCGATGCACGGTTGTAGACGATACACCCAGCTTATTTGCGGCATCTCGGAGAGAGAGGTTAGGGTTTCGCTTGAAACTACCGGCAACTCTCTTTGTCGTCTCAGCGGCTTCCGGTTTTCGATTTCCCCCCGATCCAGACTTCCTGGCTGTCGACAAACGTTCCCCAAACACTTTAATTACATTTGTAACGGTTGATTTGGCAACTTTTAGCGATTTTGCCAACTTTGCGTGCGAGTAGCTCGGATTTTCGCGATGCGCGAGCAAAATTTTGATACGCTGCTCTTCTTGCTTGGACGGCATTTTGACAACTGAAGAGTGAATTCCAAAATCAAAATAGGAGCAACATTCTACACACACACCTTTAAAATAAGGGGTGTTCAGGTTTTTTAAATGCAAAATTGAAAGAAATACGTCAAGTTGATATTGACCAAATTTTGACCGTGCCAGAGGCCTAAGTCCAATATATCGAACGGAGCTGATTTTCGAACAAGTCTTGTGCTTCTTTAAGTAAACACGTGATTTGTCCGTTTGGCGATATCTTTAACCATTTTAGAGATAAATGGCATAGCAGGCTTGGACTTACACCCACGACTATGATCTAGCGCAAACAGTATTCTTGGCAGTGCTAGATGCAGTGAGCGTATGAGTACGATACAGATCGAGCGAGAACGCGAGAGTGAGAGAGAGAGCAAGAGAAGAGAGTGAGAGAGAGCGAGAGACGAGAGTGAGAGAGAGAGTTAGAGAAGATATAGAGAGAGAGAATGATTAAGTAAATGTGTTCAATATATTTGTTTGAAAATGTATTAATCCATAAAATCCAATTCTCGAATATAACCTCACTATGACGAATACTTATCAAAAATAGTACTTTTCTTCAAGTCAGTTAGGTTTTTCTTGTGGAAGTTAACGTTTACAATAAGATTCTGGAAACTTTCTTCGTTTTGAGTTACATTACGATTATAATCATGAATTTGCCGGATAACCCTTCCAGCGTGGTCGTTTACGATTTCAAATTATCGACAATGTTCATACCATGAATATAGGCTTCATTCTTGATCCAGGACGATACAGGGACAGTGAGGAAACTGCTGTTCATACCTAGTGTATCAAACAATTTCGCTGTGTTTGCTGTTGCTAAACGTGAAAAAGTTGCATTCAACAAGTTTTTGAATGGTAGATCCTGCTTTCTCTGTAATTTCTTACCTCCTGGTTTCAATCGAATCGACAGTGCGAGTTTCTGTCGCTCCATGTCGGGAAGACTTTCATCGAATACAGCAAGCCCAACTAGTTCCTCGCTTAGATACCAACCCAAGTAACATTTCAAGTTTTATTGAGGTTTTGAAGAATGCTACAAGTCTAAATCATGGTCTACAGAACCCTTATAAAACCGAAATTATAAAAATTTCTTTTGGGTCTTAGGCCTCTGGCGCCACCTCTAAATCTTAACGAAAAACGCTCATTTTTGGAAATGTTGTTCGTTTGGCCCTAGTAATTATTTTCCACACGAGAAAACGTGTCCCCGAAAGATTTTGAAAAATAAGCCCCACCCTACGGACCCATGCATCAACGTTGAACGTATCAGAAGGGGAATAGTTCAAGTAGACCTGGAATGATCTGCCCGACAAGTAGTTCTTGATGATCTTCACGAGGTAGATCGGAAAGTTGTATCGATGCAGCTTGTACACTAGGTCATCATGCCAGACATTGTCGAACGCCTTGCCTTCTCGACGTCCAAAAATGCCATGGCAGATGTATTGGAAAAGGCCTTGTTCCGCTTGATGATGTAAGTAACCCGTGCGATTTGGTGGATGATATAGTGGCCTTTCCTCAAACCGAATTGCTCTTTGAGAAAGACGTTATTATCATTTGAAAACACCAGCTGACGGCTGAGTATCAACTTTTCGAATAGCTTTGAGATGGAGGACAAGAGGCTGATGGGGTGATAGCTTTTGGCACTGATAGGATCTTTGCCAGGCTTGTGTATTGGAATCGCGTTGGCTAACTTCCAGCATGCAGGGAAGTAGCCAAGCTCCAAACATTTGTTGAAGATAACGGTAAGATGGTTGAAGAAGTCAATACCCAAGTTTTTCAGCTCAAGGTTGACTACACCATCCATATCCGCAGCTTCTAACAGCTGCTATCACCTCATCAGCCAATATTCTACTATCATCATGCACTACTACGGGGGTGTCAGCGACTCTAGACATTGCCTCCAATACGACAGGCTCATGGGGGCTCACCATGGTTTGGCCAAGATTATGTGAAATCACAAAATGTTGGCCAAGAGCATAGGCCTTTTCACCTGGGGTTATGAGTAGGGATGGGTCCGAGTTCTGGTCAACAGAGGAAAGCGGAGGGATCGGTCTCGACTTATTTTTCAAAATTTTGGTTATTTTGCACAATCTGGGAGGGAGCGAATCTTGTTGGCAAAATCGTTATTTCTGAGTTCCACCATCCTGGCCTGGATAATTTTAATTAGCATTGACATTGGTCTTCAAGTGGGGCAGCCCAGAACGCTGGAACTGCCTACGAATGGTGTTACGGAGCCTGATAAGATCTTTGGTTGGACTGTCAAGGTTCAGAGTATGACTCACCTGTCTGGATGTTGGTACGTGTTGCTCCCTGGCACGGGATATCGCCTGTTTGATGGTTTGCAGACACCGACTTCGAACGACACCGGTAGGACGTCGTA
Source organism: Ochlerotatus camptorhynchus (assembly GCF_037179485.1). Classification (NCBI taxonomy): domain Eukaryota; kingdom Metazoa; phylum Arthropoda; class Insecta; order Diptera; family Culicidae; genus Ochlerotatus; species Ochlerotatus camptorhynchus. The sequence goes on along the minus strand of NW_027040567.1, from coordinate 11,592,902 downwards.
GTCGATTGCTGTGTCCACACAGCGCTGATGCTGCTGCCAGTTGACACGATGGTAATTTCGCCGGGAAACTTGAAACCTATTGGCCAAGGAACCTACTTCGGCCACCACCGGATAGGCGATAGGTTGAGAGATGTTATCGCCAATGTTGCTGATGGAGATGTCGACGGTGGCATGAGCTCCGGATCGACTCAACGGGTGGGAGTGTCCGGACGCCGGATGTTGTAGTGGGCTTCCTGCATATCGTTGTACAAGATTGTGCCGTTCTGGTTTCGCCGACTATTGCCCCAGGCTTGATGCTTGGCGTTCCGGTCGCCAGCGATGATGACATTTTGTCGCCGTCGTGTTAGCTTGACGATGTCTCTTCGGAGGTCTGCGGCCGAGCCGTCCCTAATGTTGGTTTGCTTGGGGCAGTAGACCACGATGATGGTGATTGGACCAAGCGATGTGCTTACCTCAACTCCGATGGCTTCGATAGTTTTCAGCTGGAACCTTGGTAGTAGCCGGCAGCTGATATTCCGTCTCACAGAGCGATGGTCACTCCCCTCCCCCGGAGCTGATGCGGTCAATCCTAACGAGCCGATAGTCGGGAAGGAATACGTTCAGCTCGGGCTTCAAGTGAGTCTCGGTGATGACGGCTATGTCGATGTACCGTTCGTTGCAAAAGTCAACAAACTCGATGTTTTTGCTCTTCAAGGAGCAAGCATTCTATTTACCATCTTGATGGCTTCACGGTCCATACTTAGTGACAAGGGACAGGGCAGCATGTAGCTGTTCAGATCGAATCTTGCATGTGCACATGATGATGATGACCTTGGCCACGAGTGCCACAAGTTCCACCGAGGTGAACGGAGAATCGTCGACAGACTGACCTGAGACAGCACCAGCGTATGATAAACCAGGGGCGGTGGATGAACCTGGAATTGGCTGGGCCGCAGCAGCAGCGAGACGATGCTGAGCTGTCCGACTGTTGGGAACTATTTGGATAGTCGCAGGATTGGCTTGTTGGTTGTTGAGCGGAAGCGGGGCTAGGTTCGGAACATGTCGACGGGGCTGGAGAGCTGGGTACTGGACTTCCGTGAGCACAGGAGGCGATCGATGATTACGGAGGCGAACGGGCTGATTGTTGATTGTAGCCTTCCGACGGATATTCATGAACTCCACTCGCTTGGGACATCCGCCATTGGTGGCTTGGTGGTTGCCACCGCAGTTGACACACGTTGGCTCGATGTCATCGACTTGCTCACAGAACACAGTTGAGTGAGTTCCAGCACACTTGCCGCAGTTTGTCTTCATGTGGCAGCTTTTGGTGCCATGGCAATACGAGAGGCAATTCATACACTGCGTTACATCACGATGTTGGGGTTTGTAATGCTCCCAACTGATGATGACCTGAAACAGGTCCCGGATTTTGGATCTCAGAGCCGCAATTCAGATAAATGGATACCGTGACCGCCCCTAATTGTGCGCAGTTCCTCATTGTGTGCATTTCAAGCATTCTTTCTACATTTTACGAACATTACTCATTGTTATCGCCACAATATTATTTTTCTTTGAAGCACTGTTGAATAACATATCTGAATTCACAATAACATTTGCATTTTACAGAAATTAAGTGAACAAAATTAAAAAAAAACACAATCGACAACACTGAAAACGTCAAAAAATCAGCTCCGATAGCTTGAACCCGGAACGGGACGTGACAATCGAGCTTCTCACTCTTCTTAATGTTTTTGAAGAATGCCCTTCGGAAAGTTGCGCGTGGTGTTTGAAGGAGTAGACCAATGATGCCAGGAATGTAAAATATTTTTCTATTTTAAATTTGGATTTTATCCGGAGTTTCTACCGCAGTCTAGCAGCTTGAACATCATTTTTGCTCAACACAATAAAATTAACCATAAACAAACAACAATATCCATAGCTTAAAACACGCAGTGCACTCAATTTTTCAACTCACCTTTCGTAAATATTAACAAATAACAACGCCATTGACGTCAACATTGATTCCGGCATCACTGCCAGCCAGATTGATGCGATCCCTCTATCCTTTTTATTCCACGATTGCTACTGTCAAATCGACCAATCAGAAACTGCCACGGATTTGACAGAAAATTGGCTCGAAATCGCTACCCGATTGTCAAGTCCCGTCCCAGGCTTGAACGTTCGAAGCGTTCTTTTAAATTTCGAAGTAAACCCAGTAAAAGAATTGGAATATTTACCGCAGTTGGTAAGATATATTTGCATTAATCGTATCCTACTCAAAAACTAGCGGTTACATACATAATTTTTGTGCAAAATTACGATTTACTATTGCGCAGAATTAGGCACCATTGTTTTTATTTATGTTCCTAATCATGCGCAGAGTGCTCCAAGATGAATCGTGGCCGGAAGAATGTGCAGTACAACCAAAATCACATGGTTCTGGTCATGGATATGGTCAGAAGAGGATTTTCGGTTCGTCGAGCCGCAAAAGTCCATGGAATCCCGGAGAGCACTCTTCGCAAAAAAATTGCCCTTGGCACTTCGGAAGTAATGCGTCCAGGAAGACCAACCGTTTTAAATAAGCAAGAGGAGGACCGCATCATCCAGTGGATAATCGAGATGGCTAGGGCTGGCTTCCCGGTGGACTCCCAACGTCTGAAAACGTCGGTCGCATATTACCTTAAATCCACAGGAAAATCAAGTTTCCATAAAACGCATGCTCCTGGTCGAAAATGGTTAACACTATTTTTGAAACGGCATCCCAACATTTCCCTAAGAATCCCAAGTGCTCTTTCGAAACAGCGGACGTATGTCACTGAAGGTAAAATTAGGAGTTGGTTTGAAGAAGTCGACCGGCATATTGAACAAGCTAGCTTGAAAGATGCCATGAAGCATCCGACCCGAATTTTCAATATGGATGAAACATCAGTTCGACTTGTGCCCACAAAAGAATCTGTTTTTGCGGAAACCGGCGAAAAATATGTGCACACTTCGAATGCTAATTCGGAAAAAGAGTGCTACACAGTTCTATTTTCTGCTAGCGCGGTAGGTGTACTTGCTCCACCGATGATATTGTTTCCGTACAAACAACGTCTTCCAGCAGAAATTGCCCACAGCGCACTGGTGGTTTAAAAGTGCAAATTCGTGAACTTAATTGTTTTCTGAGATGTACGTACGTTTTAGCATTAAGGTGTCTTCAGAAGATTTTCATAGTTCTGGATTCCGCACCTTTTGGAATGTTCACCTTAATTTTTCTTAAGGTGCAACTGCACTTCAAAAAACTAATTTTTTAATATTAACAGATACCGAGATGATGTCTTCTACAAAAATGTAGGGCTTTCAATTTCAAGAAACTTTGCTGAAGACATCAAGTTGCCATGACTTCATTGTATGAAGATATAATAGATTATTTGCCAGTTGCACCTTAAAATCAGTTGTTTGAGTTTTTCTATGTCTTATTCACGTTTTATCTCTTTGGTGTATTCTGCAAAGTTTTAGTTATAATTTTTAAACACACAACTTTTCTCAAGACACCAAAGTGCTATGATTTGATTGGCGACAGATACAGTGATTTTTAAGCAAAAAATCACCCTTTTTCAAAAAGCTATAACTAAGCTGGCCGCAAATTGCCGCACTTGCAACAAGTTTCATTTGAAAGCTCAGAATTTGTACTTGAAATGTTGTGGAGATCATTAGTATCCGTTAGTATCCTGGAAACTGTGGTGGATTTTAGTAAACAAAGATTTAAGATTTTTGTATGGGGCTATTCAAGTAAAAACGATATTTTGCTAACTAACAATGGTCTTGATTTTTTGTTTAATTTCTAGTTTGTTTTTACTTATTTTAAACTAACTTTAAAGTAAAATAACATGTAAGATTAATCAAAACATAACACCGAATTTAAAAGTGATGTTCTTAATACAAAAAGATTTTGACATCCTCTCTTACACAATGGACCCTTTGATATCGAGCTAGGGAGATTCGACTGTAATTTGTTTTTAAGGAGGAAAAATGATCAAAGCAAACTATATATTTTATTTGAAAAAAAAATATATATAGTTTGTCGGCTGCTGTCGTAAGACCTGTTACTGCATTTCAAGTACCAAGAGAAGATCAGAACATCGTTTTCAAGAAACATCCATCGAAAATGTCCAATTATTCATCAGGTATTGATTTTAATCTTCGTAAAACTTATTGAAAATTGTGAAACATTGAAGGAACATGCTAACTTTTTTGTTCAGTTAAAATTGATAAGCGTAAGTTGCTGCAACTCTGGAAGGAAACCCAAGGAAGTGAAATTTAAAAAGTTCGAAAAATGAGTCAAGAAGTGTATAAAGCGTACACCATTGACGAGTCCGATTTAAATAGAGATGATGTGGAGAAGGCTCTGTTACCGATTGACAAATATTTTAAAAAGCTTTATCGCAAGTTCCACCGATCCGAGACAAAAATGATCAAATGCAATATCCGCTACTTCGAAAAACCCTTCAATCTTCCCACTCTCTTGCTCTCTAAACTTCCTTCAACAAGCCGAGGTAGAACAACGACACCTTTCCGAGATAGTTCTGATGCTGTAAAACGCCGAAAGACTGCGTATCTAAGACGGGGTCATCCCGTTAGCAACTTGACTTACGATACTCAAATGAAGTTGCGTGAAGGTGGATCCGTAGATGCGGCAAAAGTAGTGAAGGAAGCAACAATGACAACCCCTACCATCAAAGATACTTGTTTCGTGGAGAAATTCTCAGGAGAAGCAGCCCTTACAGTATTCTGACCTGGAAGCACTAGCAATGATCATAGATGCCAACTTGACCAAGTCACAATACCTCAAAATCCAAGGAGAAGCAAAACTAAGAAACGTGAATATTTACCCGTCGTACAACAAAATTGTCAATGCCAAGAAACAGTGCTATCCGGAAGATCAATTTATTATGGTTGATGAAAAAAATGCCGAAGTAAATCTTCAAAAGCTTTTGGACCATACCTCAAGTAGGATTGTTTTGGCAAACAAGGAGCATCTTGAAGATTTTTCAGATGACGAGCTCAAGCAGGTTGTACCTTTTTTATTTTCATTATAGAGACTTTGAATCAATAATTTATTTTCCTCAGGTTGTACTTTTGGTAAAATGGGGATTCGATGGCAGCAGCGGACATGCGGAATACAAACAAAAATTTGAGAATGACGACGGAGAATCTAGTGATTCAAATATGTTTATTACTTCCTTAGTTCCTATTAAGGCAGATGTAAACGGAAAAGTTTTGTTCCAAAATCCCCGACCATCATCAACCCGATTCTGTAGACCTGTGAGGATTCAGCTCGTGAGTGAAACTACGGAAGTATCAATCAACGAGAAGAAACATATAGAGAATCAGATTGACCAGCTTGTTCCAACAGTAATTACGGTAGAAGGCCGTACCATTATTGTGCGCTATGAGATGGTTTTGACAATGGTAGACGGAAAGGTCTGCAATGCTGTTACGGGCAACAAATCGTCCCAAACTAGCTATATTTGTAATGCAACCCCGAAATTGATGAACAATCTTGATTCAGTAACTGAACGCGTGGAGAACAGCGATGCTTTCCAGTTTGGGCTTTCAACTTTGCATGCCTGGATCCGGTGAGATTTATTAAAATTAAGTGTTAAGTATTATGGTTTGATACAATATCAATATTTTATAGCTTTATGGAATACTTTCTTCACTTGTCTTACCGACTTGAAATTAAAAAATGGCAGGTAAGAGGACAAAATGTTCAAGCCATGAAGATTAGAAAGAATCAAATCCAAAAACGGTTCAAAGTGGAAACTGGCCTGATTGTTGACAAGCCTAAGCCTGGAGGATCTGGAACGTCCAACGACGGCAATACTGCTCGACGTTTCTTTTCCGATCCCAAGAAAACAGCTGCAATAACTGGACTGGATGTGACAGCACTGGAACGTTGTGGTACCATATTACAGGTAATAAAATGGAATACTGAAAAACCAGATGTACATACAAACAATACAATATTCTTAGGTATTAGCGTCAGGGCACAAAATCAACACGGAACGGTTTTTTAGTTATTGCATTGAAACAGCAAAGTATCTAGTGGACCTATACCCCTGGTACTACATGCCAGCTTCAGTGCATAAAATCCTGATTCATGGTGCCCAGGTCATCAATCATTTCACGGTTCCTATCGGACAGCTTTCTGAAGAAGCACAGGAATCGAGGAATAAAGACCTCAAACGATACCGCCGAGACCACACTAGAAAATGTTCCAGAACGATCTTGAATCTTTATTTGATTCGCCGTTTGCTAGTGTCTTCAGATCCACTAATCTCAAGCATGCGGAAAAGCCCCAAAAAGGAGACAAAAAATTTGTCTCAAGACGCAAAGTTCTTGTTGAGCTTAGATGATGGAGAAGAAATGGATTCGGAGGATGAACATGCTTTTTCAGATGATTTTGAAGTTTAATTTGTTTATCAGAAATTTTTAATTGTTACTTTGGTTTTATGTTTGGATTAGTTTAACATGTTATTTTACTTTAAAGTTAGTTTAAAATAAGTAAAAACAAACTAGAAATTAAACAAAAAATCAAGACCATTGTTAGTTAGCAAAATATCGTTTTTACTTGAATAGCCCCATACAAAAATCTTAAATCTTTGTTTACTAAAATCCACCACAGTTTCCAGGATACTAACGGATACTAATGATCTCCACAACATTTCAAGTACAAATTCTGAGCTTTCAAATGAAACTTGTTGCAAGTGCGGCAATTTGCGGCCAGCTTAGTTATAGCTTTTTGAAAAAGGGTGATTTTTTGCTTAAAAATCACTGTATCTGTCGCCAATCAAATCATAGCACTTTGGTGTCTTCAAAAAAGTTGTGTGTTTAGATATTATCTAAAAAAAGCAGAATACACCAAAGAGATACAACGTGAATAAGACATAGAAAAACTCAAACAACTGATTTTAAAGTGCAACTGGCAAATAATCTCTTATATCTTCATACAATGAAGTCATGGCAACTTGATGTCTTCAGCAAAGTTTCTTGAAATTGAAAGCCCTACATTTTTGTAGAATACATCATCTCGATATCTGTTAATATAAAAAAGTAAGTTTTTTGAAGTGCAGTTGCACCTTAAGAAAAATTAAGGTGAATATTCCAAAAGGTGCGGAATCCAGAACTATGAAAATCTTCTGAAGACACCTTAATGCTAAAACGTACGTACATCTCAGAAAACAATTAAGTTCACGAATTTGCACTTTTAAACCACTGTGCAGCGCTCCGGATGGTTGGTCCATTGGGAAGAATGCCTCCGGGTGGATGACACAGGAGACATTTTTTGAGTACCTAAAAAATGTTTTTCACCCATGGCTACTACGATCAAAGGTTACGTTGCCCGTTATAGTTTTCGTAGACGGTCATAAGTCTCACGTTTCTCTCCAGACCACGGAGTTTTGCCGGGAAAATCAAATCGTATTAATATGTCTATACCCAAACTCAACGCACGTTCTGCAGCCTCTGGACGTCACATTTTTCAGAGGACTGAAAGTAAAATGCAATAAGCGTCTTATTGATTGGCGTACTTATCGTGCTGGCGAATCTTTGAAAAGGCATGAATTTGCACCATTATTGAAGCGAGCTGTTGATGATATGGGCAATATATGTGCAACGTTGACCAACGGATTCCGACCACTTTTGACACAATGATCGGTTTACCTATATTATTAATATATTGTTTCGATTATTATATATATTATCAATACATTCTACTAAATAATTAATTTAAATGTCATTTTAAAATTTCTAATGTAATGTTTAAATCTCAAAAACATCTTAACAGCGCACAATATGGTACCTTCACGGTACCAATGGTCGTTTACCTAACACAGGCGAGTGTTGTCGTCGACCGAGTATGAGATACATTTCCAATGCTAACCATGTAGCAGATCGTGAAATCTTCGGGTCTCAGGCACGAGTTATGGTTAGGTTACCGTTGGACGTGAGAGTGGTTCAAATATATATATTTTATACCCTGAATCATATCAAATTATTATTTAATGTGTAAGGTGTAGCATGCCACTATAAATATAAAAATCAACCCATACTAACACCCTAAACTAAATTAATAGTTTTGTTTATAAAAGAGGGCGGTGAATGCCCCATTTAAATACTTACTATTAATAACGGTTACACATCCTAGATAGAGTTACTAACAAAAGTGGCGTCGGAACCATTCTCAAAATAAATTAACCCAAAAGTAGTGAGGAAATATTAACCGTCGCCATCAGTGAGCTACGGAATCTGCTGAATCGGCGAGAGACTGTCGATGGTGATCCTCCAAACTTGGCGTCTGCTGAATCTGTAGGAAAAAGGAAATGGGCTATTTGCAAGATTTGGAGAGAGTGAGTGAGTGAGATGCTGGAGAAGTTCGAGAGCGAGGGAGGTATATAAGGCATGTGGACATGCGGATCGGGGCTAGTCGTGAAGACAAGGATAGAGAACACTAGTTTACGGTGATCGCGGTTTCTCGAACGAACTCTGAAAAGCAGAAAAAGTTACTATCGGGCGTTTTAAATCCAATTAAGTGCAGTGTATCTGATTTGTTTCACTTCGTGTGAATACTTTGATGAGGAATTATTTAGTGAGTGGTGTCCTTAGTGACCGAAAAGAGCGCCGACTCGACCGGAAGCCCAGGTCTGCCCAAGTAACAATTTGAGTTTTATGAGGCTTCTGTAGATCATTATTTAGACCTGTAGAGTACTTTAAAACATCAATAAAACTTGCAATGTTACTTGGGTGGTGTAGTTAGAGGTCGGTCGGTCGTCGTATGCCCGATATAAAATTACAGTACAGTTTTTTTGTTTAAAATATAACCTCTCCGTAAATGTAGTAGTTGCATAATAAATTTGCATGCACCTCAATATTCGACATTCGTAAATTAGAAGAAGAAGTCCAACTAAATGATTGTGATGCTCTTCATGTACGGGTAAGTGCCAATTTCTCGATTGTTTCCTCTAGATTTGCCCTGAAAAGCGAGTGTGTGGTAGTGTTTGAGCCGTTTCTATAAGATTGGTATAGAAACGCGTAACAAGTTGAGCAAAGAATGTGCAGTCAAACTTTCTACGTTTCGCTTACTTAAGCATTTGGATTGTCATTCTATGCCCCTCTTTTTTTTTCTGTATTTAGCTGATGTAGGTGAATTAATAGAAAAAAATGCTATGTCCACGTTCTAGCGAACTATTTCGAGGCTGACCCGTCCAACGTGCAACGTTGAATGATTATGCGGCTTCGGCTTGCGGTCGAAGAAAATATATGAGAAATTTGAATGTTTCCATACTTCTTAATTTTCAGCTATTCAAGTATTTAACATTTAAAATGTGTGGCATACCACAGAAATTTTAAAAAAACTGCGGAATCGATCGACATGCAAATCATCAAAATTCATTGATTATTGACCAAGTTATTAACATTTGAAGTCTGACCAATTTTCGTTGCATTTCCCTGGATTGGCTCCCTTCACAAAAGACGTAGTGCTACGTCCATATGTTACGCGATAAGGAACAAAAAAACATTTTTTTTACGAAATTCCAATAACCACTATATCGTTTTGCTATTGAATGGCTGTATAGAGAAATAAGCATTCCGTTAGAATTTTCATTTTAGGAAATCCTATACCAGATTTCAAGCCTTCTACGACCATGCACATCAGACAGGCAGAACAGATAGAACAATTATTACCCGCTTCATGCCAATCTAGTTAGAGTGCCCATCTCATGGTAAGCTCTTTGGCTTTCATATCCACTTTCCCAGAAATCAAAGGCACACCAATAAATCGCTTTCAATCAAATCGATAATTCCTAATTTGTTTTGGCCCAATCAAACCAGAGCACCGGGATGTTTGGCATTTGAGACGTCCGATCGATCGTTCGTCCGTTCTGTTTAGAGCAGCAGCAGTAGCTGTCAGTCGTACTATCGTCCTACGCCACCACTCACCACTAGGTTGGCTCTTCCTGTTGGGGATTGTCGGATTTTCACTCAGCGTTGTAGTTGCCCGATTTGACGGAGACGCACATCAATGCTCTTTCTCTCTCTCTCTCTACCTGTTTGGAACCATCGTTCTATAGGACAGATTGGCCGAAGGGATTTCCTTTCACTCGATGGCTTGATTGACGTTCAGGGTTAGACTTGGGCTGCTAGCAATATGCAGGTCGGTACCTACGTAGCAGAAGCCTGTTCTCGGTGTGGAGTTTACTCTTGCGGTCACTTCCGGCGGGCAGACGATGCGATGTTGTGTGTGTGCGAGGGACGGTCGGTGGCGGCGCTTTGATTTATTCCGACCGACGACGTCAATCAGCCCTCCAGGCAGCAGAAGGCAACACTGTACCGATTCTGCTACCCGGAAGGGAACCCGGCATGTTGCTATTTGAAGCGAGTTTAATTTTAAATCCGTGCTTTTCCCTGGCTGCCGGTATCTACCTGCTTGCCAGCTGCTCCGGAAGTGACGGAGTGATGTTTGGAGCCAGAAATCTGTATGCACCGACATTGTGACGACGGATTGGCAGCTTGAAGTATTGAAAGCTTTTACGCTTTTGCATTAAGCTTATTAAAGTAAGTTTCGGCATCGGTGTGTGGGGTTACGTGGGAGAGAAAGAGAGACAGCGAGAATGCTACCATCTCTGTTGGGAATGGACCGCTACGATGATGGGGCTGTTGCGTTTCGAAACGAATAGCTAGGTAGGGGAAAACCGCCCAAAATGCACCGCGGGAAACAACGCCCGATGCGGTTTTTCATAGCATTACCGGTTTTTAATTCATAAATTTGATAAGCCACAGTGTTAGTTTAATACTTAAATTACAGCATTTCGGCAAAACAAAAAATCCCAGAATTAAGAGTGGAATAGGTATGACAAAACAGACGGGCGTTTTGCCCGGAGTGCATTTGTCCCCTGTTCTAGCTTCACGTCCTAACCCGGTGAGAGAATGGGAAGCGTTGAAATATGTTTTGGATTCTGGCGCACTTGCTCTCGCATTGTTGAATGATTGTAAGGTAATTTTACGCTTCTATGCCTTGCTGCTGTAGAGAACAATGATGCAGATTGGCAGTAAGACCCAATGTTAGCAACAAAACAGCTTATACAGGCCAACATTTGCTGCATGTGCCAATATTTGGCTGTTTGACTGCGCTGCAGCTAAAATTGCTAGTTGGGTTGATGTATTATATAATGCATTGACTTAGGGATACCATCCCCAACAAACATTGCATGCAGAATAAGGGCTTATTCAGGCAAAAATGTGCTTCTTCAGTTGAAAAATTGCTAATTCAGCTTTTAATTAGCTCAAATTGTTTTTTGGGTCCGTTCTGATTTAGCAGGACATGTCCTGATGTTGAGGACGCTTTGGAGCATCCCGGTCTCTTTTTAAAATTTTACAATTTGTCCTGATTTTCTTGTTTGCCCCACAATAATTTTATAATTCACATGATTCAACATTTTAAGTTTCAGAAAATAAATCATTTGATTTATAGAAAATGTAAAAATTAATTCATTTTTGACTGAAGTTGTGTGAGCGTGTACAATGTCACAGTTCTCTTTGATAGTTTTTAATTTATTTCGTGAAGTTCGTGTGCGGGTTACATAAACATATCGATAAAAATGTCCAAACGGAAGTGCCATTTCACCGATGAACTACGCCTGAAGCGATTGTGAGGCTAAATGATGTGTGTGTGATTCGGCCAACAGCGGTATTTATTTACATTTTATAGAGATAATATACTCAAATAAATCATGAACTTCCTCAGGTAAATTGAATTATGAAAAGCATATCCAAACACCTTAACTTAAAAATGGTAGTGAAAAAGTCTACTCCAGCAGCAGAAAGAACTCTTGCATTTCACACGGTAATGCACCACAACAGCTTCAAATCGATGTACGCCCGCTTTGTGGCATATGATGTTCGACGACTCCGAAACTTCCAGAAAGATTACGCTCGTACTAAGGCAGAAGTCATCATCACTAGAGATCTTATGCCGCACTCAATCGACGTTTCTTTGAAGAAACTCTACGGAACACCTTTCGTTAGTGTAAGTAGAGACGGGAGCAACCACGGAAACATCCTAAAAAACAATTCAAAGTCAGAAATAAGCATACATATTGAATAAATGCTGTATAACAGTGTTCAATACTGAATAAAACAGGATGTCGAAATATGTTCTGAAAAAAGCTCATTAAGATCGATAGATTCTGCTGCTGATTATTCTGCTGTTTCTTTCTTCTTCTTCTGGTTCGCATTTCAAGCTTATTGCTAAGCACATATTAGCTTATTGCGTGCTCTCAACTTGTGTTCTAAATGCACTTCCACAGTTATTAATTGAGAGCTTTCGATGCCAATTACCAATGCATGAATTTGTATATTGTGTGGCAAGCACAATGATACTCTATGCCCAGGGAAGTCAAGAAAATTTCCAACCCGAAAGATTCCCTCGACCGGACTGGGAATTGAACCCGCTAACTCCGGCTTGGTAATACTGTGCCTTTACTGACTAGGCTATGAGACCCCTATTATTCCGCTGTTTGCTCTGATATGAATAATTTACTCATTAAAAGCTTTATAAACGTTGACAATCTTCCTGATTCAGAACCAGAAGTTTGATCTAATAACAAACTGAATAAGTGTCATTTGCACATACATTGACGCTTTAATTCAACGGCCTTCAATTGATTTAATAAAATGCTTTATTAGACGTCTAATGAATTTTTTCTTGCTCCATTATTAGATTTCACTGCGTTTCTTTACAATATTGCTGTATAAAGGTTTATACAGTCAGTCAAATAGCTCTTATAAAGGGTTATACGGTCAAAATTTGGTCAATATCAACTTGACGTATTTCTTTCAATTTTGCATTTAAAAAACCTGAACACCCCTCATTTTGAAGGTGTGTGTGTGTAGAATGTTGCTCCTATTTTGATTTTGGAATTCACTCTTCAGTTGTCAAAATGCCGTCCAAGCAAGAAGAGCAGCGTATCAAAATTTTGCTCGCGCATCGTGAAAATCCGAGCTACTCGCACGCAAAGTTGGCAAAATCGCTAAAAGTTGCCAAATCAACCGTTACAAATGTAATTAAAGTGTTTGGGGAACGTTTGTCGACAGCCAGGAAGTCTGGATCGGGGGGAAATCGAAAACCGGAAGCCGCTGAGACGACAAAGAGAGTTGCCGGTAGTTTCAAGCGAAACCCTAACCTTTCTCTCCGAGATGCCGCAAATAAGCTGGGTGTATCGTCTACAACCGTGCATCGAGCCAAAAAACGAGCCGGACTATCGACTTACAAGAAGGTAGTGACTCCAAATCGCGATGATAAACAAAATACGACGGCCAAAGCGCGATCCCGGAGGCTGTACACGACGATGCTGACGAAGTTTGACTGCGTGGTAATGGACGACGAAACCTACGTCAAAGCCGACTACAAGCAGCTTCCGGGACAGGAGTTTTATACGGCAAAAGGAAGGGGAAAGGTAGCAGATGTTTTCAAGCACATGAAACTGTCAAAGTTCGCAAAGAAATATCTGGTTTGGCAAGCCATCTGTACCTGTGGCTTGAAAAGCAGCATTTTCATAGCTTCCGGGACTGTCAACCAAGAAATTTAACTACTTTATAAACGACGTATTAGATTCATTATTCCATAACACTGGTTCATTCTAACAACAAGACGAAATCAGTAGAGTAGTGATTACCGTTTCCACTTTCCAATTAGAAGGCCGTGAGTTCAATCCCAAGCTCAACCCTTTTTTATTTGTGTTCTAAATAGTAATCATCGTTCTCACGACGACGAATGCATTGATATTGTTAAAAAAATAACCAAGCATCCATTCCTTGGAAATGGAAAAGATGAAGAGGTAGAATTGGTCTCATGTAAAACAACGATGAATGAATTAATGATTCCCACTGGACCTTGAGACGATCGGGAGTGCTGATAGGTATTCAGTTTCAAGCAAGTTTTAATTAAATATTGAGCAGTCTATATGATGTATTCTAGGATAGCTCAGATGGCAAGGCAAGCGGTTGGTGATCGGAAGGTACATGGTTCGCAACGCATGCAACAACTGACATGTATATGTATGTAATAAATTTTCAAGATCTGTGTGGTGCGTGGTTCGTCAGAAATACAAAAAACAATGGTTTAAGAAAAGACAACTCTGTCGGTATCTACCGCTCTTTATTTTCGGGTTAATCGTTTAATAAATGTATAATAGTGTCTAATATAAACTTTTCTTCACATGATAATCATCGCTGTTTAAGGAACCAAAGGTGTCCAATTGAACGCAGAATAATAAATAAATATCGATTAAGCTCTGTTACAACTCATGGAATTCGAATAAAAGCTAATGGACACACCTTAACCAACACCATGTTGTGGTTGAATAAATTCTCCAGATTTGTGTGAATAAAACCTGAACAGAAGTTATTATTAAAAATTGTACAAGTTGAATAAAATCGTCAAGAAGTTGTTTCTTCAATAGGCGATTGTTTGTTGGGTTTGTTGTTTGGAACGAGGGTAACGCTTTGGCCACGACCTAGACATCCAGAATGCATGTATATTCAAAGTTGTTTCAGTGTACAAACAAACAATTCGTATAGAATGCAAAAAAGGGCTTATACCTTCAAAAGTGGAGGCCATAGACGGGTAAATTTTTTTTAAACGAGTTTATTTGACACTATATACGATTAAATCTGTAATAAAAAAAACTCAATTTAAAAAGCCTTACGATGTAATCCGATTTTATTTTGAAAAAATAATTCATCGCATATACCTAAGTCGGAAATTTGCATTCTATACGTTTTAACTTAAACATAGTGGAATCCATATTACGGACTAACCCGGATAGGAGTGTACAGGAGAAAAACAGGTGTCTGATCGGTACAAGCATCCATCTTTACTTATTACGACCACAGGCTCACGCACAAAAAACACCACTAATCCAGTTCTGTACCACTGCGGTCTTCATAACAAAAAAGTTCTTGGCCGAACTCCAGAATTGTGCGTCCTCGAGTCTGACAAGGGAAAGAGAACTGTGGTAATGCGACGCCAGGACTATGATACAAAAATGATGGAACTACTAGATAATCCAGCATGAGCATGAACATGATTGACCGCCCACGGTTGCTACTCTGTTATTGCCAGACCAGCTGTAATTACACAGAGAACCAATAGACGATGCTTGGGACCAGCAATCATCCTCAATATGTAAAAACTGGTGATCTCAAACTAGGCAATACCAGCGCCGGCCGCGCCCGAACACAGGTCAAGAAAGGAAGGGGTAGGAATGTGTTGACGTGACACTCGCTTTGATGGAAGCCGAGAACACCTCTGCACTTCCACGAGGAATCACTGGGATGTTGGGTAAAAGGGTTGGGTTAGGTTTGCAGAAGGGTTCGTTTTGGTAAACGATAAGCTGAATTGATGTCCTAACAATCATATAACGCGAAGGAGCTTGGGATTGAACCCACGGTCTTCTGCTCAGTAAGCAAAAACGTTTGCCACTAGGCAGACGAGCTCCTTTTTAATCATCGAGTTGCTGTTATTACCATGTAGTCATGTTAACAAATAAAACGATTGACGAATCTTGAATGTGGATGGGCTTGAGATTAGACTCATGATGTTCTGCTCAGTAAGCAAAACCGGTTGTGCTAAGGCCACCGAGCCCCTCATATCACATTATAGCGTTACTCAAGTTTTTATGACTATTCAGACCCGGCACCGACGACAACGAAAAGTTTTACAAAATACATGATAAACAAGCGATCTAACCATACATTTTTAATATGAAAGGATCTGGGACCGCGTTTTTCTGCTCAGTAAGCAGGCCACTGCAACCGACGATCTTTGAAATCCTTAAACTAAAAGCTACGAAAGAGGCCTTTAAGATCCATTTTCACGCGACGTTAAATGTTTCGATTTTCTCTTTACGCATGGTTCAGGTAATCATAACAAGCTATGACCGACGTGACGATTTTTTAAGACCTAGTTGAACAAGCTATTCAAATGAAATTACGCTCTCGAATTTTACTTGGCATGCAATGAACAACATAAATACACGATAATTCATATTTTCAGCGGTTGGTGGTTAATTTTAAATATACTAACGGTACTGCCTACGACTACGACGGCAGCGACTACGACGGCGCCTACGACAACTATATGTCACTGTTTGCAAAATATCTAATAACAATTACCTTCCAATACCAATACTTCCTGTATTGTCATGGTCATCTGGGAGGAGGGTCACATCTAGTGCTTTCCCCAGGAACCGTTCACGGCCACCAGCTACTGCCCGTCCAGTCTTGGGCGTATCCAGCGAGGCATCCTAAAGATTACTTACAATCTCCGACACTCAATGCAAATCGCATAATCCAATGTACAAAGTGCTGCAAAGGGATCCAACCAACACCCTTTAACAGACAACCAACAACATGGCTAAGCGTTTAGCAGATCTAAAGCTGATCGACCAATACACCTGCCGCACACTCGAAACACAAACACCTACCTGCCCGTGGATGTATGGACAACCTAAAGCCCATAAACCAAACCTTCCGTTGCGCCCTGTTGTCCCCAACATAACTGCTCCAACATATCAGTCCAAGTTCGTAGGAGGAATACTACAAAGCTCCTTCAAAAACGCATACAATATCAAGGATAGTTTCACGTTTGCAACCTACATCAACTCTGTTACACTACCACCTGATCATGTACTCGTATCTTTCGATGTAATATCGCTTTTTACCAATATTCCGAACAGTTGGCCGTTGTCGCCGATTGAGGAAAGACGTATTTTTAATAACCGCCGCGAATCGCGTGCAATTGGTATCATATATCAATTGCAGTATAATCGTTTTCGAATACGGTGAACCGACCATTGACACAGTTTCGCTAACTCATAGTGCAAATATAAGAACAACTTAATCTGTATAAGAAGTTTTTTACCAAAATGCCGCCAATGGGCGGCACAAATAACAGCAAATCCCGTCATAACGGGCAAATTTATGATAGTTGAAAATGCAGACGTAAATCAAAATCTAGGTAGTAGACGTTTCTGCTTTTCTTATTGAAAAAACAGTCACCAGTTTCTGTGGTGATGTGGAAAATATAAAAAAAAAATTCTGGTTCTAACAAAAAGTGCAAGATCTGCACAAAATTTGCTAAAGCTTGAAGCCTTAGGCCAGTGCCGTGTGAAAGTGAGCAAACATAAATCCCTAAATAAGTGTCGTGTGGTTGTGTCATACCGGGAAGTGATGTGAGAAGAAGAATCAACGATTGCTGATAATCTGAAACCTCAAGGTGTCACCAACGTAAGACGAACAATGAAAAAAGTCAACGGAACGTCGACCAAGACTGCAGCCCTGGAATTAACAATAAACAGTCCGAACGAACCAGCAAGCATAAAAATTGATTATATGCACGTTCCAACGCGACCCTACTACCCGAAACCACGTAGGTGTTTTAAATGTATGAAACTCGGTCACATCGCAGCTCTATACGCTTCGCAACAGCTATGCAGGAGATGTAGAGGAATAAAATGGCGAAAACTGCGACAAGACTACCAAATGTATTAATTGTAACAAAGATGACCATACCTCCACAAGCAACAAGTGTCCTCTATGGATCAATGAGAGAGACATTATCAAAATCAAAATCGACAAGAAAATTTCTTATGAAGAAGCCCGGAAAGTAATAAATGAGAAAAATAAAATGAACTACGCTGAAACCATGAAAAAAGGCCTGGAAGAAAAGTTCCAAAACGAGCTAAAGAAGCGGGATAGCAAGATTAATCAACTAGCTGATTTACTAGAAGCAAGCGTAAAACGCGAGCAAGAAGCTGCTAAGCTTGCTGAGCAGTTTCACGAGACAATGTCAGCGCTGGAACACAAGCTCGAAAAATGCATGAAAATGCTAAATGAAGAGAGAACTGCCCGAAAACACGCTGAAACGGAATACGACTCACTATTAAAATACGTTACAAAAATCGAAGCAAGGCACCAGAAACATGATAAAGTGGCAAAACAAAAGTACACAAAAGAACAACACGACCAGAACATTCAATCTCCATCTAGGAAAAAGAACAGATCAACTGAAAACAACACGATAGATATGGACATCTCACTATTGACCACGAGCAAAACTGACGAAAACGCACCTAGTAACAATGACATTTACCAAATAGAATTCTGTGACCTCCCGTCGGGCTCGGAACAAATCTAGCCCACCAATCAAACAAAATTATGACAGAAATTCTACAATGGAACTGCAATGGATTAAGGTGCCAATTTGAAGAACTTCAACTTCTAATCAACATTCCACGTTCTGCTAGCGAATGAGCAACATCAGGGTCTGTTGTCTCGTCACATGGCATTGCATTGAAAGTATTTTTTCACCGCGAAAAGTTTTTTATTTGCAAGTAGTTTTGTGCCTTAGGTGACTCGCGCATTTCGGAAGGAAGCAGCCGATCCTGGCGAAGCCTACGGTCGGTCTGTTCAACTTTAACCCGCTTCGACGATATCGAAATTCTTGCCGCATCATTAACCATAGTTAGCAGCAAGAACGGTTAAACAGTGGCAATCACACGGACTGGAAACAATAACCAGCAGAAAGCAGTGAGCCACCGCACGGACGGTGTGTATACGGCCGGCATCTATTGTGGCAAAGCAGCAACAGTATAAGCAGTAGAAACGGTAAGGGCAAATAATAGCACGTATCTGTTTTTTTGTATACCCATTCCTCTGACTGTTTGCTTGTGAATCGTCTGTCTCTCCCCCAGTGGAATCGTTCCACATAGGGTGGTTCTTTAATAAAAAATTAATTACTTCTTAACGAAAGTTTTCAATTTCGTATGGATGAAGGACAGGGGGGCGTCAAGCCTCCCAATGATAAAGTAAGAAAGCGTCATTACCAGGCGTCTTCTGCTTCGCCTTGGGTTGTCTACTTTCGGCAGAAAGAGAAAGCCCTAAACTTCTTAGGGATTAAAAGAACGTTGACGCGTCGTTTCCCGGGGACCGAATTTCATCAGGTCAATCGGAACAAACTGCGTATAACTGCACTCACATATAAAGTCGCAAATGAGATTGCTGACGACGAGGGTTATAATGAAGAGTATTACGTCTACATCCCATCTCGAGATGTGGAGATAGACGGCGTGGTCTCTGCAGTGAGCCTGACGTGTGATGACGTCATGGAAGGTATGGGGCGCCTTCAAAATGCTGCTACATCTACCGTGGACGTTTTGGGTTGCAGGATATTGTATTCAGCGACCACGGTAGATGGTCAAAAGACTTATTCCCCTTCAGGCTCACTACAGGTGTCTTTCGCTGGATCGGTTCCCCCAAAGTTTTTAGAAATTGAAAATGTTTTTTTCCCGGTGCGACTTTTTGTACCAAGGGTATATAATTGTACCAACTGCAAAAAGTTGGGACACACAGCTGCTTTTTGTGACAACAAGCCCCGTTGTGGCAAATGTAGCCAAAACCACATGGAGGGTGCTTGCCAACAGGAAGCAACTAAATGTGCTTACTGTGGCAAAGAACCTCTTCATGCTTTGCAGGACTGCCCCGCGTACAAGAAGCGTACCAACAATGTGAAGCGTTCAATAAAAGAACGCTCCAAGCTGACGTTTGCAGAAATGGTTAAGTTGCAAAATGGAACCTCTGTTTCGTTGGCATCAGCCGCTCAAAATGAAAACACTTTTGAGATTTTGTCTTCCGATGAACTGGACTCTGACATAGCAGATGAGAGTGAGTCTCCGGAGGTACACGCCCCCGGTAAAAGGAAGCCGACTAGCTCCCCGGGAGTGCGCCGGAAAAAAAATAAAACCACTCTCAAAAGCATGCAAAAATCTGAAGGTAGCGGGGATTCATTGAAAAAGCCGAACAAATCGGTAATTGCTGCTCCATCTGATCCTTGCTGCAGCTTTTCCACCCCGCCGCTACCTAATAAAGGTAATCGTAAGAGATTACCAAAAATAAACACCACGTCTACTCGCAATTCAAAGAAAACTCTCCCGTCCAAGCGAGGAAAGATTAAATTTAAGGACATTGTGGATAACATTTTGAATGCCCTCGGCTTTCTCGACGAATCGCCACTTCGAGGGCTTATTGACCTGCTTGTTCCTATAGTCGGAAACTACTTCAAGCAATTGACTGCATCATGGCCCCTCATTGGTGAACTCATATCTTTCGATGGATAATTCGTCGAGTGAGGATCAAGATATGATCACTTTATTACAATGGAACTGTCGTAGTTTAATACCTAAATTAGACTCGTTCAAGTATTTGATTCACAATCCTGATTGTGATATATTTGCACTCTGTGAAACTTGGCTTTCTTCTGAAGATGAACTAAACTTCCACGATTTTAACATTATCCGCCTGGACCGAGATGATTCATATGGTGGCGTACTTTTGGGGATCAAAAAGTGCTACTCCTTCTATAAAATCTCAATCCCAATAATTTCAGGCATTGAAATTGTCGCTTGCCAAATAAATGTGAAGAACAAAGATCTTTGCATAGCTTCTGTATATGTCCCTCCAAGGACTTCCATAAACCGCCGTCAGCTTTGGAGTTCAGTTAATATCCTTCCATCTCCAGTTCTAATACTGGGCGATATGAACTCACACGGTACTGGTTGGGGCGAATCATACGATGACAATAGAGCGGGTATTTTCTATGATTTGTGCGACGATTTCAACTTGACTATCTTGAACACTGGTGAAGCAACACGTATAGCAAATCCTCCTGCTCGAGAGAGCCGTCTTGACATTTCTTTGTGCTCTAACTCACTATCATTAGATTGTCTGTGGAAGGTTATCAATGATCCCCATGGTAGTGATCACTTGCCAATTATTATTTCAATCAAAAGTGGTCGTCTAAAAACAGATCAGTCAATTCAAGTTCCTTTTGACCTCACGAGGAACATTGATTGGCAAAAATTTGTATCGGCGGTAACTCTTGGTATTGATTCTACCGATCCTCTACCACCACTGGAAGAGTATCGTTTCTTTACCGAGCTAATCTACAAAAGCGCATTAGAAGCTCAGAAACGACGTGTTCCAAGTGCATCCCTCAAAAGAAGACCCGCCACCCCTGGATGGGATGACGAATGCACAAAGTTGTATCTTGAGAAATCCGATGCCTTTAAAGATTATCGTAGACATGAAAGATCTGAGCTTTTTGAAAAGTATCTAAAGCTTGAAAAAAAGCTTAAAAACTTACTAAAAGCAAAGAAACGAAATTACTGGCGCACTTTTATCGAGGGACTTTCTAGAGAAACCTCGATGACAACGCTTTGGAAAAAGGCTCGCTATATGCGAAACCGCTCATCTTCCAATGAGAGTGAAGAATACTCCTCCCAATGGATATTCGACTTCGCTAAAAAGGTTTGTCCAGATTCTGTTCCAGCACAACCAACTTTACGGGATACAGTCCGAAGTAACGGTTCTCTGGATGAACCATTCACAATACTGGAATTTTCAATGGCTTTTCTTTCATCGAATAACTCTGCTCCGGGAAGCGATATGATCAAATTCGACCTTCTAAAAAACCTCCCCGATATCGCTAAAAGACGGTTACTCAACCTATATAATTCATTTATGGAATTCAATATAGTTCCACCAGCATGGAGACAGGTTAAAGTAATAGCTATTCAAAAGCCTGGGAAACCAGCGTCTGATCACAATTCTTACCGTCCGATCTCTATGTTATCATGCCTGAGGAAATTATTAGAAAAAATGATCCTATTAAGACTTGACCATTGGGTTGAATCAAACAATCTACTTTCAAATACGCAATTTGGTTTCCGGAAGAGTAAAGGAACAAACGATTGTCTAGCGATGCTTTCATCTGATATTCAACTGGCCTTTGCGCACAAGGAGCAATTGGCTTCAGTCTTTTTGGATATTAAGGGCGCATTTGATTCGGTTTCCATAGACATACTGTCAGACAATTTGCACAGTAGTGGATTACCTGGTATTTTGAATAATTTTTTGTATAATTTGCTGTCAGAAAAACAAATGACCTTCAATCTAGGTCAACTGACAACTTCTAGAATTAGCTACATGGGCTTACCCCAAGGTTCATGTTTAAGTCCCTTACTTTATAATTTCTATGTCAAAGATATTGATAACTGCTTAGATAATCTATGCACGCTTAGACAGCTTGCAGACGATGCCGTGGTTTCCATGAGAGGTCCACGTGCGGAAATCTTGCAAAGACCATTGCAAAATTCCCTAAATAATCTGTCTTTCTGGGCAAGAAATTTAGGGATCGAGTTTTCACCGCAAAAAACTGAATTGGTAGTGTTTACAAGGAAGCGGTTTCCAGCCCAACTGCGTCTAAATCTTTTGGGCAGAGACATTACCCAATCTTTAACCTTCAAATACCTTGGAGTCTGGTTTGATTCAAAATGCACTTGGGGTACCCATATTACGTATTTGAAACAAAAGTGTCAACAAAGGATCAACTTTCTACGATCAATTTCCGGGACATGGTGGGGTGCTCACCCGGAAGACCTCATTAAACTATATAAAACGACTATTCTTTCAGTTCTTTAGTATGGCTCTTTTTGCTTCCACTCGGCAAGAAAAAGCCACCTAATCAAATTGGAACGTATTCAATATCGTTGTTTACGTATTGCCCTTGGCTGTATGCATTCAACACACAATATGAGCCTAGAGGTCCTAGCGGGCGTAAAACCCCTGCAGAACCGTTTCTGGGAGCTCTCATTAAGAATATTGATTAAATGTAGTGTCAGTAACAACCTTGTGATTGAAAACTTCGAAGAAATGCTCGAATTGAGCATCCAGTCTAGATTCGTGCGAATCTATCTTAATTATATGTCATCGGATATTAGCCTTCCTTGCTATAACCCCTCTCGTGTATGCTTTACTAACTACAGTTCCCCCATTGACTATGATCTCTCCATGAAACAGGCTATTCAAGGAGTTCCAGATCAACTTCGACCTATCTCAATTCCCCGCATTTTTGCTGAAAAGTACCAACAAGTCAATTGCAATAGAAGATTTTTCACTGATGGATCACGCATTGATGGATCCACTGGCTTCGGCGTCTTCAATGAATACTCAACCGCCTTTCGGAAACTTCAGGAACGTTGTTCCGTTTATGTTGCTGAGCTAGCAGCAATCAACTTCGCATTGGGGATGATTTCCGATATGCCCATAGACCATTACTTCATCTTCTCGGATAGTCTCAGTTCGATTGAGGCTATTCGGTCGATGAAACAAGGTAGGCACTCATCTTATTTCCTTTCAAAGGTAAGGGAGCAGATGAGTTTGCTGGTCGAAAGATCATATATGATTACCTTTGTATGGGTCCCCTCACATTGCTCAATCCCAGGCAATGAGAAGGCAGACTCTCTCGCAAAGGTGGGCGCACAACAAGGCGAGATTTATGATAGAAGAATTTCACATGATGAATTTTTCCCACTAGTACGTCAGAGTTCTCTTTTAAGTTGGCAAAACGATTGGACAAATAATTCTCTTGGGCGGTGGTTACATTCCATTATTCCAAATGTTTCTTCGAGAGCGTGGTTCAAAGGTCTGGATGTAAGTCGGGGATTCATTCGAGTGATGTCAAGACTTATGTCCAACCACTACTCGCTAGACGCACATCTCTATAGAATAAACCTCGTTGACAGCAATATATGTAGGTGCAGAACCGGTTATGATGACATCGATCACGCAGTTTGGTATTGCCCGGGTAATGACGCCTCCAGAGCACAACTATTGGATACCCTAGTGGCCCGAGGTAGACAACCCTTCCGTGAAGTAAGAGATGTATTGGGAACACGAGATCTTCCCTACATGCAAGCGATCTACGAATTCCTTTGTTTGTCTGATGTTAGAGTTTGATGTGACTATCCCCTCCTTTCCAAACAATTTTCCGCCATTGTGTCCCAGTCTTATTATCCTCCTGTTCCTGTGCTACTTGCCCCTGCCCAGCCAGGATTTGGTCAACCGTCCGAGAGTAGTATCTGAAGGAGGCTTCAGAAACCAGTTTCCTACCTAGATCCTTCCAATTGAAATTGTTACCTATTAACCTCGAGCCCGCCACGAGTAATTGGTACCCAATACTAACCTAGAAATACTGCTATTTAAAATGTAAATCAAACATTACTGATTTTGGCTCCGCAAAGTGTCACACACGACTGAGCCTAGTAAATAAACGAACTAGTTAAAAAAAAAAAAAAACTTCTAATCAAATAACATAATCCAAAAATCATCGCACTACAAGAAACCAGAACGAATCCATCAATCAATCCTAACATCAAGGGTTACGAAATCATTTTCTCCCACCGGCCATCAGGTCAAGGTGGAGTAGCAATTGCAATAAAAACCGGAATCAAATTCAATAAAGTGCAAATAAATTCAAATCTGGAAGCAATAGCAGTTGAAGTAAATATTCCACGAAAAATGACTGTCTGCAGCATATACTTATCGCCTAACCAGCAAATCAACAGAACTGATCTAGAAAACATCTTGAACACGCAACCCAAACCATTCATCTTATCAGGGGATTTTAATGCTCATCACAACCAATGGGGCTCAAAAAAAGACGACTCAAGAGGCAAAATGATCGAGGCTCTTATAAATGACCAACACCTTATCACTTTAAATGATGGAAACCCTACTTTTATACACTCAGGAAACATAAATGGAAATAACAATATAACTTCATATATAGATCTCACACTATGCTCAGCTGAAATAGCCGACAAATTAAATTGGACAGTAGCAGATGATCAACACGGCAGTGATCATCTTCCAATAATGATAGGCTCTGAGCAACACCGCCAGAGGTCCCGAATCGCCAGATGGAAAATTGAAGAAGCCGACTGGAATATTTCCGAAGAAGAAATCGAAAATCTTATTCTCCCAAGCTCTAAATACTCAATAGAAAATATAACGGAAGCCATAAAAACAGCCGCCTTACGATCAATACCCAAAACTTCAACAAAAACTCTCCCCAGAGCTGTTCCATGGGGGAACTCCACAGTAGCTGATGCCGTCAAGAAAAGAAAAAAAGCCTTAAGAAAAAAAAAACAAAAATCAAACCCAAGCGACCCTCTATATCATGTCATCCACACTGAATTCATTTGAGCTAGGAATTTTTGCAGAAAAACCATCAAAGAAGAAAAGCAGAAATCGTGGGAACAATTTGCATCGTCCATCAATGAAAATACACCCACAAAGGAAATCTGGAATCGCATTCGCTCAATTTCGAAAAATGGATCAGCATCATCAAAAACATGGGCCATCGCCACAGAAAATGAAATCATCTCTAACCCAATGGACATCGCAAACCATCTAGCTCAACACTTCCAAAAAGAATCTTCCTATGAGGCATATTCCTCCAAATTCATGATCAAGAAGAACAGAGAAGAGCAACGCCCACTGATCTTCAAAAACAACCGGAACTCAAAATTATGCCAACCTTACTCAATGCACGAACTACTGCAACAGCTGGACAAACTTACAGGAACCTCACCAGGCCCGGATGAAATTCACAACGCAATGCTGAAACATCTACCATTCTACATAAAAAGGAAATTATTAGAAGCTTATAACGAAATATGGACACTTGGAGAAGGCTAATCCTACAAAAACTAGCAAAATCAGGAATCTCTGGACACATGGCAAAATTCTGCAGCCTATTTCTGGAACGTAGAGTCTTTCAGGTACGATACGAAGACCAGCCTGCCGATACAAAAATTCAAGAAAACGGAGTCCCCCAAGGATCCGTTCTCTCAGTTACCTTTTTCCTACTGGCAATTAACAGTATCGAAGACTTCCTTCCTAAAAATACATTCATCAAAATATACGCAGACGATATCACCATTGCAGTCATATCTAATTCAGCTAAATGAACTCGAGCAAAAGTACAAAAAATCCTGAACTGCATACAAAAATGGAGCGATGCAACTGGCTTCCAGATATCACTGGAAAAATATGCCATCATGCATGTTGGAAGGAGACGAAAACTTCAGAATCAACCACCACCATTACTAAACCAAAAAAAAAATAGCGCTGATAAACAATCAAAAACTCTTAGGGGTATGGAAAGACCGCAATTTTAATTACAACTACCACACCAAAATCACCCGAGATGAAGTTAAAAAGCGCCTACGCATCATGAACTGCTTAAGCAAAACCAACTTTGGCGCAGATAGGAAATGTTTACTGCACATCCTTCAGATGATCATTCTTCCAAAAGTCCTATATGGAGCACAATTACTAACGTGCGCAAACAGTAACAACGTACAAAAACTTGAACCACTTCATCACCAAGGAATACGATTTGCAACAGGAGCATTTCACTCTAGTCCAATAGAGAGCATCCTTTCGGAAAGCGGTCTTCTTTCACTAAAACTAATAATGGACAGAAAAACCATCAACTACTCCATGAGACAGCATGTCAGAGGAATTTTAAATTCAGACCTTCACATTATTGAGGTAACAAAAAACCTGATGAATGAATACTCCATACCTCTCACTTCTATTGAAAATGAAGAACCAGCAACTGAATACAGGCATTCCAGACAAACTCCCACCAGAAGCCAAACGAATTAAATTTAGAGAACTCTGCAACACAAGCTATCCCCATCATCATTATATATACACCGACGGGTCAAAAACACAGGATGGAGTTGGTTGCGGAATCTACTCAAGAAACATGGAAATCTCTGTTTGTCTACCTTCACACCTATCGATCTTCAGCGCAGAAGCATTCGCCATCATGAAAGCATTAGAATTCAGCTCCGCTGGACTAAACGTTATATTCAGCGACTCCAAAAGCGTCCTTGAAGCTGTGACCAACAATAAGTCATCTCACCCTTGGATAATCAAAATAAGGAGAACGCTACACGAAAAACAAGGAAACACAGCCCTCTGCTGGGTCCCAGCACATGTTAACATAGCTGGTAATGAAAAGGCAGACTCATTAGCAAAAGAAAGTTCATCTCAAAAAAGTTTTGCGAAATCAAATTTCTTCGAAAAAAGAAAACTCGTTATTTGGGATTTACTTCGTAAAAAGAGGGATGTAAATTGAATATTACGTAAAAAAAGACTTCGTAAGCGGAGGTTTCAGTCCATTAATTTTGGAGTACAGCTTTTATAAGAGGAGCAAATAATGGTCGATATTTCTGCACCCAGATGTATTAAAAATAACGTTTATAAAAAAAAACCGATTTCAGAGCTGGTTATTAATGAAGTAACCATGAGTAACCAGCATGACAGGCCTGGTTGCATCAAGCTTGCTTCTATTTGATCATCGGAAAAAAGGAAAATAACACCGCGTTAAATAAGGGTTGGTTGCATTTAGAACTATCTAGTTGTTATTTTCTGCGATTCAGCGGCTCTTGTAGAGGTCGATTAGCTATCTGTTATAATTTAATTATTGCTGTGGTTTACCAGCAATAAAAGCAAGTCAATCATGAACCCGTCCATTAAGGAGCTCGGTGGTCTAGCTGTGACCGTTTTTGTTTTTACAAGAAAGTGGTGATAGCTTGTTAACTGACTTGACAATGAGCAAATCAACAAGCGGTGCACGAAATACGCGAATCTGTGCAATTACTCTAAAAGCTCTTTATGATTTCACGTGTTTCTGCTCCCAATCTACAAATCATGTATCGAAGTTCAATTTTCAAATCTTTAAAGCCAATCCCTTCCGTAAAACCTCATCCAATATTCTGAGCAACTGAAACGATCACAATGTAATTCAAAACCATCCATCCTTCCTCCTCCTCAGTAGCAAACCAGATTGTTCTGTCGGTCTGTCTGTTTTCCTTTCAACGATAGCTATAGCAGGTTAGTAAGTAAGTTATGCCTCCATCTTTCCGCACCGGAAGATGAATGCTCAGTAGTTTTGCTTTTTCGTAGGTCTGTACAATGTGATTTCCCGCCACTGGATATGATGCCGGATTATATAAGAATATCAAACAACCAACAATGTACGGCTGGTTGATGACTGACAGACCGACAGAGCGGAGAATGCGTCTTTCCAAAGCCGGTGACATGTTGAGGGACGTGGCCATAAGCAGTCCCATAAAAGTGATCAAAATCAGAGGGACGGCAGCTGTCTTGGTCGCAATTTCGTGTGCTCCATTTGTGTGTATCTTTCCAAACTGAATACCTACCGGATATGCCTAGTTTTTCCGAGGCAGAGATTTGATGAAACATGAAAGCTGGACTAGGATTTAGGACAAATCCAAAGCTTACCTGAAAAGAAGGAAACGAGAACAAGAATACATTATTAGGGATTGTGTGTCCATATCAATGCGTTACATCTAGAGGACTGGATATTATTCTGAGGTACATCATTGTTACATCAATCTTCCGGAACATCATAAGTACAGTTGCAGTAGTTTTGCTTGAACGGTGCCCAAATAAACATGTATCCTCGAGAGGGAACAAGGAGATGGAAGAACCCCGCCCGTGCTTCTGCGAACTCCCATCAATTCACGCTGTCTACGTAAATCATAACTTCTGCATTGAAGCTGTATGCGAACAACCGTAGATCTACCATAAACATGACCAAGTGAGAGCAGCTAGCAGCAGTAAATTCATAATACAATGCATTCGGAATGACGACGACATCGGCGGGACAAAGGCAACGAGACAAATGATTAGTACCTATGCAACCGGCTTACGCTCAGTGCTTTACTGTAGCTGTTCCACGCCAAACAGCGAAAAAGTTAACGAATTTCAGATTTTACCTCTCCCAATTTAATAAAAGTTCGTATAATTGTTTACTACGGCGAATGAACAACGTTTGTGCCGGAGATCGGCCATATTGACAATTTTTCGAAATGGCGTTTTCGATATTTTTCGAAAAATCATAACTGGAAAACGGCTAATCTAATCGAAATGTCGTCTGATATTGAGATTCAGATGATTGAAACTGGATTAACTTTTTTGATAAAAAAAAATTCGTATAAGTTTGAAGCCCTCGGTTTGACGGATGTGGCTTGTTTTTTACTCCGCTTTGGCTTCTTCTGCTTCTTATATGTATAAACAGCCACTCCATAGCAAAACGATTTAGAGGTTCTCAGAATTTCGTAAAAATTGGAAGTTTTGTTCCTCAAGCCTGGTACGCAGCTGAATAGAAAACGGAAAAGTAATTTTTGAGAAATATTCCAAAAGTAAATTTGACAGCTATAGGGAGGTGTCTTTTGCTAAATTTTGAGATCATAGGGGGGTGTCGTTCAATTTTAAATTCAACAATTATCAGTTTTTATCTTGTTAAAACTCATACAAAACATCATTTGTACACACTTAGAAAAATTCATGTAAATTTAGGTGCTCTGAGACTGACATATACGAGCGTCAATTTTCACATAAAATTAAGTCATAATAGACGCGAGATTCAGCTCAATCAAACGTACTTTTCATCGAGTAATGAACTTTTCAGTCTCGGAGCACTTAATTTTACATGACATGTTTGTTTACGTCTCATCCCTTATGTCAAAGATGGTTTCCATCACATGTAAAATTAGTTATTTCTAAGTGTGTACAACAAACGTTAAAATTACCTAACGGAATAATTGATCAGACCATTATTCCGCAAGGAAAGTGAAATTGCATTCAGTATGCGCCACCTTCATGTCGATCACGATACTAATTTAAAACAACTTTTCTCTTTGGTGGTTTGATATAATCTGTCTTTATTCAAAATATATTTTCTATCGCTAAGTTCTCTAAATCTAGTACTACGATCTATTTCTAATGAGTGGGAGATGCTTGGATCGGTAATTATGTATTGATCGACCAATCGGGTCGAACCAAAGTATGCATTCTATGCGGCACGTATGTAGGAAGAGGAAGGGAACAAATGCAGTATTTGCATGTGTGGTATGTACAGCGCTTCGCTGCATGAGTAATGCGCGATGCGCTTCGGATGGCAAGAATGGTTATTGCTAGATGACATAGTTATTTTTCGTAGAAGGGATGTTGGTTAATAGTCTTTAGGTGTTGATGACACGGGTGAGAGTTTGGACCTGGTTTTCGATTGAAGTGTGAACTGATATATGCAAGATTAGGAAATATCCTCTATGAGCGTGGGATCCGTGTTACGGGTAAGGTTTTCGATATGGAGAAGAAAAGGTTTATGAAAAGGGATTGGTAATGATTTCTTTGGAACTGTTTGGTGTGCTAAGTCAAGTGGTTACACTTGAGACTTGAGCGTGAGAAAGAATGTGGATAGGGTTTCTATGTTATTGGATTCTAGGGTTTTAGCTAACATCGGTATAGTACACTAATGTGATTGATCTTTCCTTTACCGATTTCTTTTGAACTGCGTACTGGGTCAAGAAATGCTAAAGGAAAGTAATTTCCTTAGCAAACGAAATTGTTAGTTTACCCTTCCTCAGACGTTCTGCTACTATCCCGAGTAGTCGAAAATGTTCCTCGAGAGTCTCCATGGCGATCACAATGTCGTCTAGGTAAACAAAGACAAAAGGTTGAAGGTCGAACCCAATGACTTTGTTCATCAACCGACACATCGTGAAAGGTGCGTTTGTCATTCCAAACGGACACACCTTGAAACGGAACAGCCAGTTCGACGTCCGGAACGCAGTGTAGTTCCTGTTCTCTTCTTTTAAAGGAATCTGGAAATATGCATCCTTTAAGCACAGACAAACAGACGTAACTCTTTGAAAAACTTCTTCTTGAAAACATAGTTTCTCAAAACTTATAACCTCAGTAATGACATCTCTCTGGCTTCTCGCGGAAAACAAGCTTGCTCGCTAACTCGTAAACAATATTGCATAAAAGTTCTATAGAATGTATAGAAACGTCAAAGTGATCTGCAGCGAGTAGTTCACGGAACTGATAATATTCAAATCAACCGTTAAATGCATGAACGAAGATACACAATGAAGAGTTACGTCTGTTTGTCTGTGCTTTAAGTCTATAATCGTGTAGTATTTTGCGTGGCCCAGTCTGTGGAAGATATTCTGCATGTTTTGCATCGGATATGCGTCCTTTACGGTCATCGCATTGATCCGACGGGAGTCAAGGCATACACGAATCTTCCCATTTCACTTTCTCACAGGAACCAGCGGGTTAGTTCTTCAATTGCGTCCAGCTCCCTGAAACGCTCGATCTCTGCATCAATATCTTTCTGAATGAAAGGAGAACATTTGTAGATTGGTTTGTTCCTCGGCTTAGCATCCTCCTTGAGTACGATCTCATGTTGGATGAGGTCGGTTCGACCTAGCTTCCCAGGAGCGGTGAACTCGAACTGCTTGATTGTCTCGATTAGTCTGCTCCTCTCGCTCTTCGACAGCTCGTGTTCCGTCTCGATGTTTTCCGGAACTGGTTCTGTCGGCACGTCAAATGTCGGTATGTCAAGTGTCTCATCTGGCTCTGTCTTTTCCCCTTTCGGTAGCTCCCCTGTCGGTTCTATATTGAAGCAGATGTATGGTTTCAATTCTCTCCGGTCCATTTCCGACATCAATCATCGGTTGGATTCCAAAGCTTTCCCAAAAATCCGCATCTAAGATGAGAGATCTAGAAATCTTCGGGACGATAATCGTCGGAACTACCCTAGTTATCCCTTTAAAAGTGAATGGAATGTTGAGATACCCCGAACACTTGTACTCTGTTCCATCTGCAGTGCTAACTCGGACTGCGGCTGGAAGAACCTTAAGCCCGTACAGTTCTGCCAGATTCGAGGAGTTAATGACGCTATGCCTGCACCCGAATCCAAAAGTGCTTCTATCTCCGTCTCGAAATTAGTTTTGGGAATCTCGTTCGTTGGAGGAGTGGTTTGATTCCCTTTTACACACCCCATACCTAGTTTTCCTGATTCGCGGTTGTTCTATTCATTGTCGAACACCGTTCGCAGCAACGAATAGTTCGTCCCAAATTTCCGCACCAGTGGCAAAAAATTACCTTGGGTCTGGTACATTCTCTCCAACCGTGACCTTGCTGTTGGCAGTTCCAGCAGGCTCGTTGGGCTGATGGCTAATCATTTCCGGATGTCGGTTGATTCTGTCGCTGGGTTTGCTGAGTTTGTGATTGGTTTTGCGCTGTTGAAGTCATGTTCTCCCTGGTTGGTCGCGGTCTCATAGCGTGAACCGCTGCTGACTCGTCGCTGTTGTAGTCAGATTTCTTGACTTCCACGTTATTAACCGTTCGCCTTGGGTCCCCGAGCTGATGGAGGGTTGGATCCGCTGCGTTTATCCGGTGGTTCAACTTGACCAGTTGTTGAAGTTCTTTCACGTCAACGATGGATATCTTCGAGCGTCTCATGTTGTCCCAGACCAATTCGAGCTTCCTCGTTCTCAACAGTGGCTTAGATAACATCCGGTTCAGCTTCTCAATTTCGGTGACGAATGCGATAAACGTCTCACCGCGATGTTGCTTCCTCCGGATTTCCGAATCGGTATTTGATAAGTCTCTCGAACGTAGACCAATCCTCGAACTCGTCCACTAAGGTAAAAACACCAATCGGATGCCGGCTTGTCTAATAGCAGGTAACTGTCCCTCAACAATTGTCTCTTTGAGACGTCCTCTCGCTGTGCAATCATTTCCAGTTTGTACAGGAAATTCTCTACACCTACTGATCTGGAATCTCCCGTGATCTTCCATTATCCCACTCGGTTGAGATGATCCCTGACCCCATGCTCTCGTCTATCATTGTGACGGTATTTTCAGCGGCCTCGGATGTCCGCTATCTGATCGATTGTTACTGTCGACGGAACTCTCCGAATCGTTATCGGTAGATCCCCTTTTGTTACGGGCTGTCTCATAGTGTCGCTTGCAACGTTCAGGTTTTTCCTCTTCACCACTAGAGCTAGAATCGTTTTGAGAAAATAATCCAGAACAGTGAGATTTCTTGATCACACGTTTGGTTGATCGCATTTTCTCGGTTGGCGCTTCTCGTGACTCCCGCTCTGTCAGCAATTACTCTCAGCCATACTCTCGAGCATTCGCTTCAGGTGGTCTATCCTCTGCTGCGTTTCGTCGCTTAGTTCCGATTCCTTAGTCCCTGTGCTGTTTTGCTTTGGCATTTTCGATATTGTGTCTGTTACCTTCAAACTTGTGGGTGTACTATTTCCCCGAGCCCCTGGCTGATCCAGACCTACCCCACTTTTTTTCTGCTTCGGTTAGCATGTCGTTGATTCGCTCAATTGATCATTTTGTCAAGCTTCTGCATTCATGTTCCATCAGATGTCACAGCTGTTGTTTGCGGTGACATCTATCGGAAACTAGACACAATCTGTTTTCCTATAATTGTTCACAGAGGACACTGCAGTGCAAAACATGTCTGGTACCTCTATATATGCATTTAGATTATTAGTCTCAGTCCCTCCTTTTTTACACATTCTGTACACAAAATAGCTCACCCCTCACAGAATTTCCCGCCGAATTTTATGTATGGGGCGGGGCATAAAGTATCTTTTGCGCAGAATATGTAAAAAGGGAGGGACTTCAAATGTTAAAGCAAATGCATATAGAGGTACCAGATATGTTTTGTAGTGTCAGGTACTCTATTTTGTAATCTGTGAAAGGGAAATCACAAATCGAGTGCCAACAAAATACATGGCATGTTGAGAGATTGAGCTCGTGAGAGAGAAAATCTCTCTCAAATTTGAATTTTTTTGGCTCTCTGGGGACTGGTAGTAAAGCAGGTAAAATTGTATGGGGAAAAATTATTTTTATTTAATTGTAGCTTGTTTAACAATAATTTCCGGGAAAAAACTGAACGACAAAGTCCCTGATTAATTTCTTTAGGTTGTCGTTCACTTTTTTTCACCTGAATATGCACCGAAAGCGAATTATTCCCACTTCTCTCAATTTCTATATGGGGATTTTTATCACTTCCTACCAGCGGAACAGCGCCATCTCTGTGGAAAATGGTCGAACAAAATGATTAATTACTGGTGATGCTGGTGGCCCTATTTTGCACTATTTCATCCACTCTTCTATGCGACGTACCAACTCTCTCCGAACTTTTTTTTCGTCTGCATCCCTGGCAAAGCCTATTGACGGTAAACCATGAAAGCTGTCGCTCGGCTTCAGGTTCTCCCGGGGGCACACCGATGGTTCCCAGAGCGGCCAACGTGGTCAATGATTCACTTTAAGGTACCACTGGAGCTGAACACTGAAAATATTGCCTAAACACTGGCAGCACTTCCGATGAATGCAAAATGTAATATGCGCATGCGCAATTATAAAGTTTGCCATGATCATAACGTAGAACTTGTTTGCCCTCAAACAAAACAAAATTTCAAGATAACTTGGATCAGTAAACTAGTTCCTGTTTTAGAGGAAGGGGAGGTCTTTTTTTATAGAAACAATGATTTCATCATACAAGTATGAAGAAGGATAATAAGATATGATTTGTTTTATTGTTTGCTAGCGAGCGTAGGTGCATGAACGGTAGATAATTGTTACACCTGACGATGTCCGTCTCCTCTACAATATCTCACGAGGTCGGAACAAGGAAGAACCTAAAGATGCCAGTAAAAGAAGCAACTAATCATTTTCAAATTGAATCTAGCAGCTGGTCTAGTTGAACTAATGTATCAGCTAAGGATGTACCAGTTGCGTGAACTCCGATGATCCATCATTGCAAAATATACAAGCAGCAATATGCTCAAAGCTATCCACGCAAATGTTATTCTTCAAAATCTGGACGCTACTATTTGTTGCACACCATCTTAGTGAAGGTCCTGATAATCGGGATCTGGTTGTGTGTGACAATAGGTGATTTATCATGTAACTGCGAATTGTTCTCAATTTTCTGAACAAATTTATCTTGAATTGAATACAGAAGAAGATCGACGCAACTTTGGATTCATTCCGGGAAGATCTTGGGCGTACCGTATTGTTACGCTTCGTATCATCCTAGCCTACGGTATTCATTGACTACGATGAATCTTTCGAAAGACTCAATCACGGATGAAATCATCAACCTCACCGAAGTGCGGTATGAGGCTTTCAAGTGAAAAGTTTTGCGTTATAAAGCCTTGTCCGACCCTATCCAGGTCGCCTGTGCTGGGTGTCACGAGCAACGGCAACAAGACCAAATAGTTAAATGTTACAACACGGACAACCCTTTCAACTTCATGGTAGCTAGCAGTGGATAAAGGTGGAAGTATCCAATATCTCTGCAGACAGAAAGCGCCAGACGATTAGACCAACAGCGGCATAAATGCAGAATCAGCACCAACAGTGGAATTTCAAATGCTGAGCAGTTTCATTGATGCCAACAGAAATTGGCAAATGTATGTGGAGTTGACTCGGCCACATTCAACGAAAGGGTGGACACAAAAACTACAAGCAAGGGCTGGATAGGAATCCGGCAGACCATCGCAACAGAGGCCAGGCCAGGAGCCATGTAGCGAAGCCCCACCAAAAACAAAATAAATCTGACTTGGGTCCTTGTCAGAGTGAAAGCAAGCTGCCACCAAGGTAAAAAATATCACTTTGTCTCTATGCATATGCTGTAGGAAAATCAAAATTTCGGACAAAACCAGCAACATTTTTCAAAGTATCGTGGCATTTACTTACGAAGGTTAGGGTACGAGATCTTATCTCTGCCTATACTCCTAATTTATATTAGTGGATGTTCAAAAGAACGTTTCTAAATGCTTGAGTTGTAACGATAATCCCAAATATGCAGGATCTGTTTCCAGGTTTATTGTGGGCAAATTTTCCAGTATTTTAAAAGTCAAGTAGTAGTCAGCCACTAATATTGCATCATTCAACTTTTCAAATTGATTTTAAAATCTGTGCTCATTTATGGAAGCCATCGAAACGTGGTGTGTATCAGTGAATCAACCTCGGATAGTTTCATCAACATAATAAACCACTTGCACTAAAATGGATTCTCATCACAATCAACCAATGATTAAAATGTTCAAAATATCAATATGAATTCCGAATTCAAAATGTAAAACAGACTCCCTTGTGTTATAAAAAAAATGATTTTTTATTACTATCAGATTGCTTGAATTCAATAAAAATTAATTATTCACAGCATCGATCTCGTGACATTTATATTGTTATAAACCATTATCAATCCATCTGAGCCATCAGGAATGTGTACTGACATGCTGCTCCAATGCATTCAAGAGTTATTCAAAAGCCTACTGTGGAGAGATAAAAGTCAATTCTCATACCGGTGTAATTCATTTGTTCATTCTGTTGGTCATGAATTACAAACATTTATTTTTACTGCACATGCGCATACCGCCAGCATTGTTTTAATTATTTTCCAATGAATGCAACCGCCCTCCTAGTGCGTGAGCTCGCTTGTCTAGAAGACGTTTGATAGACAAATGATAATTGTAATTTTACAATAAGACAACCTTGAATATTCAGAATAATAATGCTGGATATAGATTTATTATGTATCAGCATTTTTAGTAATTATTTTCCAATCAATGCAACCGCCCTCCTAGAGCACGAGCTCGCTTGTCTAGAAGATGTTTGTTAGTCAAAAGATAATTGTAATTTTAGAATAGGTGCAATCAATGCAACCACCCTCCTAGTGCGTTAGCTCGCTTGTCTAGAATTTGCTTGAGCTTGAGCTTGAGCTTGATTGACCGCTCACGGTTGCTACTCTGTTACTGCCAGATCAGCTGTAATTACACAGAGAACCAATAGACGATGCTTGGGACTAGCAATCATCCTCAATGTGTAAAAACTGGTGATCTTAAATTAGGCAATACCAGCGCCGGCCGCGCCCGAACACAGGTCAAGAAAGGAATGGGAAGGACTGTGTTGATATGACACTCGCTTTGATGGAAGCCGAGAACACCTCTGCACTTCCACGAGGAATCACTGGGATGTTGGATAAGAGAGTTGGGTTTGCAGCAGGGTTCGTTTTGGTAAACGATAAGCTGAATTGATGTCCTAACGATCATATAACGCGAAAGAGCTTGGGACTAAACCCACGGTCTTCTGCTCAGTAAGCAAAAACGTTTGTCACTACACAGCAAAAAAATAATTTTGATATTACGTCAAAGTGGATGCACTACAATCATGTCGAAAATATGGTGTAATATTACTTGCTAAAAAGGACAAAATTATCATTAATACAATGCATGAACTGACATTACGCTGCTTTTACTGCATTTGTTTATTTATGTGGTCATAAAAATTGCATGAAATTTTCGACATGATTGTAGTGCATCCACTTTGATGTGATATCAAAATTATTTTTTTGCAGTGTAGGCAGACGAGCTCCAAACAAATAGAACGATTGACGAATCTTGAATGTGGATGGGCCTGAGATTAGACTCATGATGTTCTGCTCAGTAAGCAAAAACGGTTGCTCTAAGGCCACCGAGCCCCTCATATCACATAATACCGTTGCTCAAATTTGTGTATCCATTCAAACCCGGAACCAACGACAACAACGAGTTTCGCAAAATACACGATACACAAGCGATTTAACAATAAATCTCTTTGATATGTAAGGACCTGGGACCGCGTTTTTCTGCTCAGTAAGCAGGCCACTGTAACCGATGATCTTTCAAATCCGAAAACTAAAAACTACGAAAAAGTACTTAGGCTTTCATTAAGTTCCACTTTCACGCGACGTTCAATGACAGGGTCCTATCCAGGATTACATCTGAAAAATCCAAATCTGGCCAACGCCCACCTAAACCTGTTCTAATCCACCTGAAATGACTAACGAATGGAAGACTTTGACTACCCAGCCATGCAATAGTCTCATTCCGTGCCTTATGGCAACTTGATGATTCTATTGCGCTCATCTTTTGGCACCACCCAGAGGAGACTTGGTCCTGTACCTAATGCTTAACTTATCTCCATTTCACTCAGCTACTCGCAATTTCTTGTGATATAGTGGGCGGAATATTATTATATGAGACAATTCAATGCAGACGTCTTTCCAAATTTGGCAGATCGACAGGTAATCGGTGAGTTACCACGATAGTTGCTATTCAACAACTCGACAACGTCCCATCGTCAACGCCTGCTATGAGAATCTCCCATTGCAGACGCCAACGAAATGACGTCATCGAGCTATCGATCAACTACCCTGGTTATCGCCTGGTATCTTATAGCACGATGCTAGGAGGCGAACCGGAAGAATCGATGAGCTACCTCTCCCCCTAGCTCGCTTGTCTAGAATTTTCACCTATAAACACAACGATCCAATCCAAATAAACGAGCAATGGGTGGAAGATTCTCATGACTTTCAACTAAACTGATTCCTGTAACATGATGAACGGATCACGGTTAGTGATACAACCAAGGCATGGAATATTTGAAAGTGCATTCTCCGCGGCATCATTCAATTAGTTTCCAAAATAGGAGCCAGCATCACTTTACATTTGTTCCAGACGACGACAAATTTAGTTTATCTAGCAACGATGGTAACAATCTAACGCTAAATATTTCTTAAGTATTTTTTAAGTATTTTTATGTATCTTACATATTAGTATGCACTTTCTATGTACAACGCGAGAAATACAAAGTTTAGAGTGAGATGCCCCTAGTTTTATTCTAAATATTCTGAGATACATCTGATTGAAAGAGCGGCACCAGTGGTGAAGTTGTAAGCGTGAATACCTCTCACCCCAGCAA
This sequence comes from Ochlerotatus camptorhynchus, assembly GCF_037179485.1. NCBI lineage: Eukaryota > Metazoa > Arthropoda > Insecta > Diptera > Culicidae > Ochlerotatus > Ochlerotatus camptorhynchus. Next base: position 11,554,313 of record NW_027040567.1, on the reverse strand, counting down.
GCCTGGGTTCATAACATCTCTGATCACGCCTTGCTTCGGAAGGGAAGTCGAACCGTTGATCCCCGGTTCATGAGTTGATGGATTCAGGCTACTGTCAAGTACGCACCCAGTAATACCGTTTTTGCGTGGATACCCGGCCACTGCGGAATTCCCGGAAACGAGGCAGCCGACCAACTCGCTGGAACTGGACCGTCGGGTCCCAGATTCACCGACAAAGTTCCCCTCCAGGACGTCAGACGGTGGATTAAGGCCACCGTTCGGAAGGCATGGACCGACCAATGGGCCAGCACTCGAGGGCCTTTCATCCGGAAAATCAAGGGAACCACGGAGGCATGGACGGACCTCCGAAACCTACCGGACCAGAGGATACTCTCGAGGCTGAGGACTGGACACTGCCGTCTATATCTCAACTTCGGCGGAGGACCCTTCCGCAGGAGCTGCACTATCTGCCACGTTCCGGCAACCGTCGAACACCTACTGTGTGTCTGCCCGGAATTCCAGGACCTCCGGGAGACTTACGGGATCACCTCCAGCATCCGGAACCTGCTCGGAGAGGACTCGCCTGCTGCCGACGCCCTCCTGGTATTCCTGAGGGAGGCGAATTTGTATCATCAAATTTAGTCCGTTTTTGTAGTCAGTTGCTAGTTTCAGTTTTTTGTTTGTTTGTTTTCTGCTAGCTGTCGGGACGGCACCGGACGGGATGAGCCTTTGGACCTCGTCACGGTGTCGTCTCGTTCAGGTCATCGTTCCATGTGTTTTAACTTGTTTTTTCGCGAAGAGCCAGGAAAGCTGTATTTTACAGTTTTCAGTAGCAGGAGGGACACCACATGGGATGAGTCTTTGACCCTCATGATGGTGGTCACCCTAGATAGTCATTAAGGAAAACGATCAAATTGTTATTCTAAAACTCTGTCAAACAACTCCGTAGGAGGTTCTCCTTCTGAGGCCTCACCCATGACTAAAGAGATGAACTAGCCTCAGGCTAAAAATCTCTAAAATAAAGAAAAAAAAAAAAAAAAAAACATGAGTTGATGGGTCGTTAGGTAGGGTCCAGGTGTAGGAGCTGCTACCCTGGGGTCGGTACCATTGGTGCTCAGCACGGAAAACAAGATCACCGGAAAACAAATCAAAGGAAAAAAAAACGATTGAAAGCGTACCGATTCCAATTTGTGTCAGACATAGTGCGCTGTATTTGCAAAATGATGCGCTGTAATGCGCATTATGTCCGACGTTATGTTTAACGTACTGAACGAGTGTAAAATCGAAAGTCGCGTTTAGGGTTTTTCGGTGTCTGACATGACCGACAGTACAGTTCTTATGGTAATAGAGTATCACCATTTCTTGAAGTTTCAAAGGGTTGCTGAAGTTTCTGGAGTTCTTGGGATAAAGGAAGTTTGTTCTATCAAATGGTGGTGTTAGATTGCGTGGATGGGGTTTAATTCTCGAGAAATTTGTGTTCAAAGCCGTTGTTTACGATTGGTTGTTCCGCCCATTTCAATTGTCAGAATAATACCTGGTAAACCAGCTGTCTTGGAGAAAAGTATTCAAATATTTTTGAAGGGATTCTTGATCACCTAAACATGTTTGGAATAATTCATGATCTTCATAATAATAACTGATCAAGCTGAATCATCGAAAAAATATCCAGGTAACTTTATGAAGATCTATGATCCCCTGAACGTATTTGGAATAGTTCCTGCTCTATCTGCCTTTTTCTGAAAAAATCTTAGAAACCGGATTTGAATTCTTGGATATTTGAAGATGTATAGACTAATACGTGATCAACGTCTCGAAAAAATATGAAAAGGACTTTTTGAAGATTTTTTTTATCACCTAAAGATCTTTGGAATAATTTATGGTAGGGTAAATGTCGGCTTCGGCACCCATTGACTGTTTTCGGCAACCAAAATTTAAACGTTAATTTCACTATGTTTTCCCATCAACACACTTCCCTGAATGCATCCAAACGATTCTTTAGTCTTTCAGCTTCAATCTGATTGTATGTGTACGTCTGAGCAGTCCTGTTATGGCAGATTTTTCTTCAAATGAAGCATACGTACTCTAAAATGGGGTTGATTTCAAGTTGCCGATAATAGAACAGCTGGTTAACACGCAGTTCTAATGGGAAGGTTGCCGAAGAAAACGAGGCTGCCGACAATAGTCACACTCACCTGAGAAGTTTGGAGCGTTGTAAAAACGCTTTCAAACAGTTTTGAAGAATTCTGTCGATTAAAATGGATAGAGAAGCAAGCAGCAGATGAATGTAAACCAACAGACACGTCATATATGTGCGTGACGCTGAGAAAATGCTAATAGAAGTGTGGACACTGCTTAGATTGACGAGAATACGTAAATTCCCCTATATATGCTATCTTCTGATCTGAAAAAATATGAATTGCTAGACAATGTAACTTCCTTATTTATATATCCTACCCACCGCTAGTGGAGCATCAACCAAAGAGAAAGATTTCCAACCTGTGCAGCTGCTCAATTTTGCCATGACCTAGGCCCATGTCAGATTATATCTTTAGTTGAGACTCCACCCTCATGAGTCCATGGGTTTGCCTCTGCTGCGATGTCCTGCCAGGGTTCAATCCAACACATGTTTGCAGATTTAGTTTCCGCCCCTTCGTTGAGTGTGCTCTAACCACCTCCACTTTAGTTCTAGAATTTCTGTTGATTGACATTAACGATGGCAGTGATGTATCAGGACTGAATGAAACCAGGGGCGTGCTACACAGGTACCAAGTCAATAAAAAGCCTTTTGATGAAAATCCATGAGGAAAAGGCTGTCGCACGGCATGTTTTGAAAGAATGAATGATCTGACCGTATTCAGAATCCTCCATCAAAACCGATTCCAGGGAAATGACTATATCTCGGTTGATTCTATGCCGATTTTAGGTCTTGGCATATCATTCGCTTTGAAAATGGTACTTCTTTCTGTGTATACACTAAAAGTATAGGTTTTCATCGGCATACTTTTTTTTAATTTTATTATAGTCATTTTAACACTCTTGGGTCATTCGTGACTTGTCCGAGGATGATATTTGAGCTCGTGACTCTGGCGTTAGAGGTATCGATGTTAACCACTACGCCGGTGTCGCACCCCAGATTGGCATCCTTAAGCCAAACGCATCACAAATTTAGCAAGTTAGACATATCCCCCGGAAACCCGAAATATCTCCGGTATCTGGTTAACCATGAATATTTTCGTGGCCTCACCATGAGATTTATTTTCCAGTCGAATGCTTCTGGAAGAATTAAAATCGGACAATGTTTACGAAGTTATAGCACTATAAAGTTGACCAACAATTTGCCTATCCTTGTTATTTTGAGTATCCCCTGGTCGTCTTTAGGCCCATTGTTGCCTTGACCCGCTGGACGTGACTCTTCGAGGATCCCACTTTTTTAGCCACGCCTCGAACCTAAGCATTTTTCTTGTGAGTGAAAGCTTGCACGATTTTCCAGTCCAGATTTCGGTCAACAGGCACACGTCCAGATTTGTGCTTGTTCTGGAAAGTTACTTCATCATATTACTTCTGAATCGCGTTTCGAACGGCTCCGATGCTTACACCTTCCAATTGCGCTAATTGACTCAGAGAAATGTTGGAGACCATTTGCGCTTTTCCGGAGAAATGCTTTACATTGTCACGGAAATGTAAAGAACCGACACTTGCGACACACGAAACTGTTGTTCGAAATGTAAACAATGATTCAGCATGATAATCAGCTGTTTAAACATCATCTGAAACTAACAGGGGTGTTCCAAAGTCGTGCTTAGACATTCTGGGACACCCTATATTCAAAGACTAATTAATACACACTACGAAAAAGCCATGTAAATTTCGGTTCCCTGAGACGGACACATGTGAACCGCATAAGAATCAGTTGAAAGAACCAAGAAAATCAATTCAATCCAACGTTCTCTTCGGCGAGTCGCTTATTTTTCGGTTTGAGAACACCTAATTTTACATGAAATGTTTGTTTACGTTCCATGATTTACATCCAATATGGCTTACGTCTTGCGTAAAAGAAGATATTTCTATGTGTATAAACAGTTTCCCAAATGATATTTAAGCAGCTTTTCTAGTGATTCTGGGTAAAACCCATTAAATTAATACGCGTAAACGAAGGCTGTTGGTCATATTAACCCATGGCGCGTATTATGCACCTTACCGTAGTTTTTCTTAGACATCATTTCGATTCAGTGTTCACTCGGCTGTCGACAGAAGCAAACAACTCTCAATGTCTGTCACGCGATCGTCTGTTTACTAGGCAGCAACCATTGTGTGGTCCTTCTCATTGTTCTTTATCAGCAGTTCTTTCAGTCGATGCGTCATCGACTTTGGAAAGCAACCGTTTCGTGATGAATGTGTGAGTGCTGACCACGTTTTGCGTCCATTGTTGCAATGGAAGCGCTCTGCTCCTCATGCGAAGTTTCATGAAATTCGTGAGAGGGTCACATGAAATCGATTCGTCAGTTGGCGTGGATTTGCTCAACTGTGGCGAGGAGCAACAACCATTCGTCTGCTATTTCCGGTCGGTGCTTTTACCGGGAATCCGTTCCGAAAGCGAAAGCCAACCCGCTGCACTGGAAGACACCGGTGGTGGAATGACGGTTGGATCGTTTTACACATTGCACACCGACCGGATGGTTTTTATGAGGTTTATGCTCGAGTGGAATTTCCCTACTACGAGTACAGTGGAGATGCAGTGCAAAGCGTTTTTGTATTGCTCTTGGAAGAAACAGAAGCTGTGTATTGATTTTTGCTTCGCTATCAAGTTCCATTTGTGTCAACCCCTCCAAGATCCCGACCCGACGGTGGGAGGGACGATGCTGATGATTAAGTTGTGAGTGCATCTCGAAACCGATAACGATGAAGACGAAGACGATGAATATGATGAGAATCAGCATGGTACAAGGTGATATAGAACTTGACGGCAGTGAAAGGACTCATTAGGGAGCATCCAATAAGCATGGTCCATTAGAGAGAAAAACTTCAAACCGAGAAGGACTGTGTTTCCCGTAATTCCATTTACGTCATGCGAAATGAGGGATTTTTATATTTTTTTTCTATGAAGCAGATTCTTATTATGGTTATTCTGTATTTATTGTGATAAACCACTGCCGAGGATTTTAATGAGCACCGACGACCGATAGGAATATCACGGTTTCGAGGAATATACGACGCGACGGATGCAAGCGGTGCTTGACTTGAACATGGACGATTGATTTCATACTAATTCAAGAGAAATGAGGGAGAAAATTGTTCTTCTGGTAATGATTGACGGATATACAGATGCTTTTGTGTTGATAGACGATTGGGCACCGCAAACAATATTGATTCAACGGACATTGATTTGGAGGAGTCAGTGCTATCCGATACGTCAAATGATTGAGTGAATTCAGGCAAGCCTGTGCTAGTCTAGACAATGTCTACTTCTTGTTCTTCCCTGCCTATGTTTACTTCTATTTCGTCGCAATTTTCAACCGAAATTTACTGTCGATTTCTTGTGTCGTAAATTATCGGATGTGGTCGGACGCGTGATATTAGGCTTAAGGTGATACGGCACGTTATGTAACAATGGCTGTCGCCACAATCATTAAATAAACGTGTTTTGTTATGCGTACGAAAGACATCTTCCTACAAAATAGTAAATTACTAATTAAATACCTTAAAAAAATGGGCCAAAATTGGATCTGGAATATCTGGATACATATTTGTACACTTTCTCAACAAAATATTACCAGTTCATTCACGGATTCGCAACATTTCCATGAAAAAGTACGATCAGTTGATTTTGTTCTACTCTTTGGCATGTAATTGAAATAACTGTTTTCACTAGCTTCCACTTTTCTGAACCACACTAAAAACAATTACGACACGTGCTTCTACAAGCACTTTCAATTTAATTCACTTTTAAAGATGATATATACTTAAATAATATCATTTGCATCGTTAAAAACGTGAGCTGCGAATAATTTTGTAAGCTGAAATTGTTTTATTTACCTTTTTTCTACACACCACATTACGAAGGTGTGTGTACAAATCATCTATCATCGTCATCGTCCAGTGTTGTCAATTAAATTGAAACAAAGTGTTTATAAACAATGCTTTTATTGCTTTTGAAGGTTCTTCAACTGTGTTCAATTTAGAAACCATCACTAATAAATATTAAAACAATATATTATATACACTTTTTAGCATACTGTCATTGCTTATGCTTGGAATGACTCTGTGAACCTTCCGCCGTACGAAGATCGTTGTCAACTCCTGGGTCTTGAAACACTAAAACATAGGCGGACGATTAGTCAGGCCGTGTTCGCAGCGAAAATACTTATTGGTGATATCGACTCTCCAGGAATCTTGGCTGAATTCGAAATCTACGCATCCGAGGAGTTTCCTGCATCTTGGACCTCGTGCTGCGAACTACAGCTTGCATGACCCAATACGATTCATGTCTGGGCGTTTCAACGAGTTTTACGAGTTTTACGACTTTAACTGTGCAGCGGAAACCTTTTGTCACCGTATTCAACGCAGACTCCTGAGAAGGACTTCTACCTAATTCACGGACAACTCTATGCCATAGGAGGATAACTTTTTTTATTCTATGGACTTGATTAATGTTCGTTGTAATTGTATTGTATTATTGTGATACATGTAATTCGAAAAGATATGGGGTTTTTCACGCCTTTTCCCATCAGGCTTCATTTAGACACGTTAAGTCCGATGAAATTATTAATAAATTAAATAAATAAATAAATAAATACCCGCTCGCTATCCCTCTTCCGAAGCAACATCTGCCAGCAAGCTTTGACGTGTCGCTTATCTAAGCGCTGCAGGACTCCATGCGCTTTCGCATCCTGACCGTCATGTAGTGAGGTATTGTACGGTGAACCAATTTTGATCTGCTTACTTTCTCAACAACATGGATCTTTGTCAACCTTGCACGCTATCCTTGAATTATGGACTGTTCAATTTAGCTAATTTTATTTATTTTTTACTCCGGTGGTGGTTCATCTTCTTCAATGGAAACTGCTTTCAGACAGCCAATGGGATTGACAATTTAATCCCATCGACAATGTCGATGATGCTAGTTCGTCAAATGGTTGCAATAGTAGGTCTACAATTGCTGCAATGTTGTTGCCTTGGTGGTTGGATTCAGCTGAAGTCACTTCAGATGGTGGTGATAGCACCGAAAAACCGATATGAAAGCCCAATAAAAATCGCATTCTCCTTTCGCATGCACACTGCGTCGACAAGTACAAGGTTAAAACAGTGCGCATAGCAGTGAACAAACAGTATATTGCTCTTGATCAATCCAAGTAGTAGACGAAATACGCGTATCTGTCAAAAGAAAATAAACCAACACACTGAAAGCTCTTCATAAAAGTATATTGCTGTTTTCGTCCTTGCACTTGGCTTGTACCGCAGCAGTGCTGTCAGCCATTGGGCTGGCACCGTCAAAATATACTTTCAACACCTGCTCCCAAGAAATCTGCATCGCTGTCAGGACCTCAGCAATAGTATTGAAGATGTTATACCTGATAACAATCGCCAACTGCTCGTGGTGGCCACAATCGCTCGTCTCATCTGCAATGATTACCACTGGTTTTCCTCGCAAGGATTTCGCAATGTTCCGCAACATTACATTCCCAACTAACATTTTCAGCTTTGTAAGCCAACTTTTCCAGCGTTGTACTGTAAAGTAGCTGAAAAGAAGCTGCAGATACAGCTACAAGCAAAAGCTAGCAAAATAGTTTTGGAGAGCGTTTACTCAACTTTCTCACAACCATTATTCAATTTGTCAGTCGCACTGAATAACATCAGCCAATAAACGCTAATGTCACTTCTATACACACACTAATCAACTTTCAACTTGTAGCGGCAAAACAAAGCTAACAAAGTGAATATGTTACTCATTTGATGGCTTCTACACAACCAACCACTCTTGCTGAATAACATAAACATCAAAAGTGCTTTTTCAACAACTACACAACCTGTACTCAGCTTATAAGCTTTGTTAGAGCAACTTCGGAAGCATTTTCACAGTCAACTGGGTTTATTTTTAGACGTATGCAGTTTTACAGCTTTTACTCTGCTCTTTTATAACTAGTCGAGAAAAGTGATTCATGTGCACTATTATAAAGCCTGTACTCAGTGATTTTGTTGTGGAAGGGAATGTTGATTTGTTTACATAAGTTCAAAGTGTTGGCGTAGCACAGTTGGTGGTGTCAAGGTTTGCCAATAATGAGGTCGTCTCGAGTTCGATTCCAGGTTCCTCCGGTGCAGGGTAAATAACTTGGTGATGATTTGTAACTATTTCGATTAATTTGATTCACAGCAAAATAAACTCAATAAATTCCTTCATCAAAAAGCGTAAACAGTATTTAACCCGGCTTCAAGAGAAAGCTGTGTAGTGATTATTGGATAACCGGGAAAAGGTTGAATAAGCGCCTTTCAAGTTCACACACAACTAAACAGCAGGATAACAGCTGTATAGAAGCGTTAATGGATATCCAATAAGAGCTTCTCCCGACCGTTCCAACAGCCATAAGTAGCTGAGTAAGTTCGCCAGATTTGCTTGTATAGAGGTTGAGTAAAGGTTTCTTCATATCGTGTAACGTTTGAATACAGCTTGAGGCTGTATAAATGAAATAAGTAAAGCGTTTACGTTGTGAAAATTGTTAGTTGGGATTGTGCAACGATGTAATCATGTCATTTTGGATACGGTTACTTGAGTACTGGCAATTTTTGACACTTTCCGCGAAGTGTTTTTCCAGCACATGATCGTAGTTATCCACCACCTGGGTGGCATACTTTCCGCTCCTTCCGAATGTTCACGAAGTGGTTGGCCACCTTTACAAAGTATGCGCATAATTTCGATGAAACGTTCCATTATATAGCGATTTTGTAACACAACAATACACCAAAGTTTAATGGCAAACTAATATCCACTTTTCAATTAGGGAATCCAAAAGCTGTCTTTAGACTTTGTACAGTTGCAAAAAAGTCCATCCTCAGAATTCCATGAGGTTCTTTTCAAAATTTTTAGAAATTCTTCTAAGAAGTTCTCTGGAATTATTTTTAGAACCCTTCTTGACTTTAACTCAGAACACCTTGGAACTTAAATTCCCTTGGAGTTTCAGAAGAATTTCATCAGTATTATCCAGAAATTATTCTCGGAATGAGCTAGAAATAATCGGTACTCTCTTGAAATTTTCCTCAAAATCCCTTTAGAACTTCACTCAAAATTTAATCTTCTCGGTTTTCTTTTCGAAATTATGTTGGAACCATCTGCAGGATTCACTAGAAATTATTCGCAGAGTTTTCTTGGAATACTCCCCAAGAAATCCTTTGGAACTGTCCTCAGAATTCAATATCCTTGAGGTTCCTCACGGATTTTTTTAGAACTCTACTAAGAGCTCTTTTGATATTCTTCTCAGAAGTCCACTGAAATTATGCTTAGATCTCTTCATGATTTTTTCTCAAAACACCTTGCAACTCAAACTCCTTTAAAGTTTCAGATTTTTTTTTTCCTGGAATGAGCTAGACATTATCCTCGGAATTCGCTTGAAATTTTGTTTAAAACTCCTTTGGAACTTCACTCAAAATTTGATTTTTTTGGTATTTTGTTCGAAATTATCTTGAAACTATCCGCAGGATGCACTAGAAATTATCCGTATAGTTTTCATGGAATTCTCCCAGAAATATTTTAGATTTGTCCTAAGAATTCAATATCTTTGAAGTTCTTCTTGGAATATTTTAGAACTTTTTTTTTTCTCAGAACACTTTGGAACTGAAATTTACCTAAAGTTTCAGAAGCATTTCCTCTGTATTCTCCAGAAATTCTTCCCAGAATTTTCTAGAAATTATCCTCGAAATTCCCTTGGAATTTTCCTCAACATCTTTTTGGAATTTCATTCAAAATTTGATTCTCTCGGTATTCTTTTCGAAATTATCTTGGAACTATCTGCAGGATTCACTAGAAATTATTCGCAGAATTTTCATGAAATCATCCCCAGAATTTTTTTCTTTCGGGAATGTCCTCAGAATTCAAAACCCTTTAGTTTCTTCTTGGAAATAAAGTTTAATTTGTCCGTCCATTCACCAAAACGTTGTAGTTTTCTACCAGAAATGTTCAATAAAACTTGCCCCTCCATTCACCAGCCCTGTGCAATTTTTAGATCAGGAATTTTCAATTCAGCTTGCCCCTTTATGCACTAGAATGTTGCAAATCATCACCAAAAGCTTTCAATAAAAAATTGCCCCCAGAAAATTTTACACCAGAAAATTTTACACCAGAAAATTTGAATTGACCAGAACGATGCAAATTTTCCACCTTTAATGTTCAATGAAAATTGCTTCTCCAATCTTTTGATTGGTGCCGTTTTCCTTTTTCCATTTTCCACCAGACATTTTCAAATAAAGCTTGCCCCTATTTTCATATTTTTCATCATAAATTTTTAGCTAAGCAGCTTTCCTCCAATCATCAGAATGGTGCAAATTTTACACCAGAAATTATCATTAAAATTTGTTTCTCTATTCAGCAAATTTAAGAAAAAACATTTTCCGAAAAGCTTGCCCATCCGTTCACCAGAACGGTGCAGATTTTCACCAGAAATTTTAAATTTAGCTTAATTTTAAATAAAGCTTGTGCCTTCATTTACCAGACTAGTGCAAGTCTTCCACCAGAAATTTTCTGTTCATTCCATTGTCAATTGTCAATAGAGTATGCTTCTCCATTCACCAGAACCGTGCACCAAAAATTTTCAGTGAAGTTTGTTTCGCCATGCACCTTTGTAGTGCAATTTTCAGGCTTTGCCTCTTCATGCAGAATGGTGCAAATTTTCCACCATAAATTTTCAATGAAGCTTGCATTCATCAGAACGATGCAAATTATGCACCAGAAAAATTAATAAACCTTGCTTTTACATTCACCACAGTGTTGCGAACTTTTCACCAGAAATTTTCAGTTCTGGTTCTAAAATTGAATCGCGCTAAAAAATTGGAGGTGCACATTTAACCTCCAGAACCAGAAATATTCAATAAAAAGCTTTTTCTTCGATTTACCACCACGAAGGTGAATTTTTTATCCTTAAATTTGCCTTTTCCTTCTAACCCTCCATGAACAAACTTGAAAAAAAAAATTACAACAGAAATTTTTTGTATTCACCGATGTGGTGCAATTTTTTGACCAAAAAATTTCATTGAAGTTTGTCTCTTCATGCACCTTTGTGGTGCAATTTTCAGGCACCATATCAAAGGAATTGACGCAATAAAAGGGTTTTAATTTTACCTTCAATTCGAGTTATCAAGAAATCTAGATATTTTTTATCATAACTTTGAAAACGTTGAAATAAAAATCTTATCTATAAAGGTGGGGCAATTGCACCAACTTGCCCCACCCTGTGCACGCCAGTGATATTGGCTCTCTTTCTATTGGTCATTAGATCCCCTAAAAATTTCATACCTCTATTGAGGCGTGATTAGCTAATGTTAGATGGCCACACTGGAGAGACACATTTAATCTCAATTCTCTTTGTGAAATGAAGAGAGAGCTTTGGGTTAAAAATACGATCAAAAGGTTAAAGCAAGAATTCTCTGAAGGTTTCGATGACGATTTGACCGAACCAATAAGAGATGTAGTAGTAGATATCAGAATAAATGACCATGTGAAGCCTATTGTTCATAAACCATACTCAGTAGCATTCAAACACCGATAAACAGTAGCTAAACACTTAGAAGACTTCGAAGCCAAGGGTATTCTTGAAAAAGTAGAATATGCTGAATGGGCATCTCCCATTGTAGTGGTAGTGAAACCGAATAAAAAAGATATCAGAATATGCATGGATGGCTCAAAAACAATAAACCCACACATTATTACGCATCATTGCACTCTCCCAGTGATTGAAGAACTAATAACTAACAAGAGCTCGCTCTTATTGATCTTAGAGGAGCATACCAGCAGTTGGTTGTAGAGACAGAACATTTAGATACGATCAAAATTGCATTGAGCAGGCTAACGAAATATAACGTAAAGATCAATGCCGAGAAGAGTGAGTGGTTTGTATCCCAAGTGAAATATTTTGGTCACATTCTTTCGGTGGCAGGAGTATCGCCAAACCCGGAGATAGTGAAAGCGATTACGGCCGTGGCAGTGCCAATATCAAAAACACAGCTCAAAGCATTTCTCAGCATGATAACGTTTAACACAAAATTCGTTCCAAAACTTAGTTTGGTTCTGTCTCCACTTTACAACCTTTTGACAAAAGAAAGTAAGTGGAAGTGGGATTCCAGCAAAAACAAATTGCAGCCAAAAAAATACTCACACATTTTGATCCTTCTAAATCTATCACTGTGATTTGCGATGCAAGTAACGATGACATTTCAGGTGTTTTAAGTCATACGGAAAATAATAAAAAAATTCAGCATGGCCAAAGCAAAACAAAAGTACCCTATATTACATCGAGAAGCATTAGCTATCGTCTTCGCAATGGAAAAAAAAATAAAAGTACGTGCTTGGGCAAAAAGTTTCCACAAACCTTTATTTTACCACGTAGCAGATATTATAGAATGTCAACAGAGGTCTTTTAATGGATTTAATTACTTGGTTGATGATCGAACGGTTAACCTAAATGCGAAAGTTAGCATCATGAAATCTGCTAGGGATCCACTGATATCTACAGTATGAAACTATGTCCAAAAAGGCTGGCCAAGTCATGTAAAAGATAAAAATATCAAAAAAATATTATTCAAAAAGTCATGAACTAAATGGTGAGTCAGGGTGCCTAATACTTGGCGAAAGAATAGTCGTTCCAAGTGCCTTAAAATTGCATTCTCTTCAGCTATTACATTCGAACCATCGAAGAACTCAAAAAATGAAGCAAATGGCTAGAAGATTTTTCTACTGGGATGGATTTAGAGCAGATATGGAAAAATACGTAAGGTCAAATTTTTGGAATAGACAGAACTCCTACCATATGCGTGATAATGTTTGCACCATTGAGCAATGTCAAAATTTAAAAAAAAATCTCAAAAATTTCGTTTTTGAGTTTTTTTTTTTTATTTATTTAAAGGGGGGATGTTTCTCAGAGTCTTGAACTATGTTAATCATCGATCGAGTTTCCAATTGCTACAAATACGGCCTCCACACGCTTCCGGAATGCACGACTGGTTCTAATAATCTGGATCTTTTTCTCTCCAGGTACACGCGCAAGGCAAATGGACGAACATTCAACTCTGAAGCTATTATCATAAACAAATTATCAAAGTTTTTCATATTTAATTGATATAAACGGCGACACGCGAACAGCGCACAACAACCAGTTAAAGCGCATTTCAAAAACAGCATTTGTTTTAAAAAATTACATAGATTCTGCTCCAGTGGCACCAGAAAACAAAGAAATAGATGCAAAATCAATCACAAGGAAGAACTCTTCAAGAACAGGACCAAAGTTCAAACAAAATCTATAGCAAAGCGTATTAAGACGTGTTTTCCAATAGTAATCCGAAATAATTAGAAAGTAAACTCTCGGTCGTAACAGGTATGAGCGTAAACATCAACAAGTGCAAGGTAATCACGTCCAGTCGTAGCTGGTCGTGCCTATTATTCGCGATTTGGGTGTTATAATTGACCACAACTGATCGCAACGCTTCGCAATTCACTGACGTTTATGCGTTGAAAGCACTGTTCTGCGCGTTTGTGCGTAGTATTCTCGAATACGCTTCTCCGATTTGGGCACCTTATCATGCGGCCCAAGTGATCCGCATTGAACATGTACAAAAACAATTCGTGCCATTCGCTCTCCGTTATCTTCCGTGGAACGGTCCTGTTGATCATCCTGAGTATGCGCACATAACATATGTGGAACTCGATCATCAAAAATCAACCCCATTTCAGTGATTTCAAGTTATATAGATGGACATCGATCTGTCAAATGGATTATACCAGCTGCAAAATGAGAAAGGGGATCAAAGGGCTTGTCAATTCATTCAAATAATTCTACCGTGGTTTATAATTCAATGTGTTCCTAGCACTCCTGAACTCATATCTTACTATTTCCTTAACCATTTATAAGCTTTATTTATAATTATATAGCTAACTTTAACAAATTCATAACCTTGATTCACACAGCAAAACTGTGGTAAACTTAGAAGAAGCATGTAAAGGGCGAACACGAAATTATTGCGACATTGAAAATGTCATGCCAATTTTCTTATAATGTTTAGAATCAAACCAAAATTTTAGGGTAGTTTTATACATATATTTACTTCAAAAATCAAAAGAAAAGTTAATCGATGGAGCCTTGAGTGTAAAATTGAACGCATTTTCGCTTGATGCCCTCCATCAAAGTCTTTACAGTGTCATCCGGTACCAGTTTCTCAGTTTTTTTTTTCATTTTCTTAACATGTCCTTCTCGTCTTTGACTGTCTTCTTGCTCTTCCGAAGTTCCCGCTTCATTATTGCCCAGTACTGCTCCACCGGGCGCAGCTCCGGACAGTTTGGCGGATTCATGTCCTTTGGAACAAAATGGGCAGAATTGGCCTCATACCACTCCAGGACACTTTTAGAATAGTGGCATGATGCCAAATCTGGCCAAAATAGCGGAGCTTCGTCGTGCTGCTGCAAGAACGTCAAAAGGCGCTTCTCGAGGCACTCAGATTTGTAGATCTCGCCATTTACTGTGCCCTTTGTCACGAAAGGCTCACTCCTCAGTCCGCAAGAGCAGATGGCCTGCCAAATGAGATATTTGGAGGCGAGCTTCGACCTTTTCTTCTTCTTAAATTTGTCGTTCACATCGAACTTGCTCTTGCCGGTGAAAAACTCCAACCCCGGAATTTGCTTAAAATCGGCTTTTATATACGTTTCGTCGTCCATCGCACAGCAGCCATATTTTGTCAGCATCTTCTCGTAGAGCTTCCGTGCCCGAGTTTTAGCCGTCGATTGTTGCCGCTCATCGCGGTTTGGGAAGTTCTGTACCTTGTATGTATGTAGTCCAGCTCTCTTCTTTGCATTCTGGACGTAGCTCTGCGACATGCCGATCTTTTTAGCCAAATCACGGCTTGAGACGTTGGGATTTGCTTTAATCATCCGCTTCACCTTTCCCTCCGTCTTTTTGTTCTCCGGTCCCGGTTTTCTTCCAGCTCCTTTGCCGTGGTCCAACGTCAACCGCTCCTGGAACCGCTTCAACACTCTGGAGACGGTTGAATCAAAGATGAATACTAAGATGAAACTGTCGGAAGAAAAACTTTCTATATTAGTGTCTTCTTTCACGGTCCCTTTCATCCAATGAGAACCCCCCGTATTCAAGGTAATTTTGTGGTTTTGCTGCCCCCTCGGAAGAAATGAAATTTTGCGCTCATTTTTATCAAAACAATCACACCAAAATCAGAGATGTCCCATGTTTTAATTACTCGATTAACAACTAATCGGTTATTTTTTGTTCGCTGTGCTGCCATTTTTCCACCAATGAGAGTGCAGCACATGTTTGAAACGATCGGTGATGATCCTGTGGAGATGTTAATGCTTATATCGGCATGATCTAACCGATTATAAATAGTTTACTTTTCGGTTCGTTAATCGATTAAACGATTATTCGAATGAAAATCGGACATTACTAGACGAATGTGAAACGTCATTTCAAATATAAGGCCGTTCAAAAATAATGATACAATTTGAAAGGGACCGGGTCTAATCACAAATTACGTCTCCATGGTAACTGAAATAAACACGAGTGTTCACCGGTTGGTTGAATGGTGAATGTTCAACATTTTTCCCAACTGCCGGTGCGACAGGTCAGGAAATTCCAGGTGTTTGGAAAGAATTTGTTCTCTCAACTCGCGTTGGTTCACCTCCATTTTCGTTGAATCGAAAAACACGACTTCGAGTTTGACAGCATGTACACAATACACATCAATGAGAAAGTGTGCAAAATTTGGTTGATTTTTACCCAATGGTAAAAAAGTTATGCCCTGTTGAATGTGTCGCAATAATTTCGTGTTCGCCCTTTATGTAACATTCCCATATTTGTACATTTTCTAATTTTTTTTTAATCAATTGCATCAAACTTTGATTTCATTAGGTTTCGTAGGAGGAAAAACACAACCACGTAAATTTGGAATTAAGTGCTTACATTTTGAAGTCCAGAGAGAAGCAGCACAATTTGGAACAAGAGTCAGAAGTCCTATTTGAAAAATATGCAGTGTTTTGAGCTGACTTTGCATCGTTTCATTGGCAAGAATTTTGCAAGCAGGTCGATAAATGATATCGAGCGCTTATCAATACCTGCAATATCCAAGATTTCAACACTCCCCATGTTTCTCAATTGTCTTCAATTGAAAATTTCTTCAAAAAGACGTTGTAAGGTTGATCCTTGTTGATCGAGAAGGCAAAAGAGAAGCTACACACAATCATAACAATTTTTTTTTTTTCGAGCACTATGGCTAAGGTCCCAGGGTGGGACTCCCAACTAGATGTATCAAAGTTAAGAACTATTTACTAACGAAAATAATCGTTAATATGCATCCACATGCTGTTATCATAAGTTGACTCACTGGGGGGCGACCCCGGCGTCTATACCTCTCACGCCAAAGTCACGAGTTCAAATCTCACCCCCGGACAAGTCACGAATGACCCGAGAGCGTTAAAGTGACTATAATAAAAAAAAATAATAAGTTTACTCACTAAAAGCACAATTAACAATATTTCAACATACCACAGACATTATGATAGTTTCACACCTATTCGGCATAATCATCAAATCTTCGAATTGTTTGCATCAAATTACATGCAATTAACACAATTTCCGTAATGAATCCAATGCAAACCAAAAAGATCAAAGAGACGAAGAAATATTGGATCTGTAAATAGGCAATATTACTGAATAACAACGCTCTTGATTGGCTTCTAACCGACTTGAAAATTCTAGTTAAAAATCTTTTGAGAAGCTCCCTGTCGAACTAGACTAAAAAAGAATGCCCACATGTCAAACTCCGTCCAGCATTTAAACAGCGGAGGAACAAAGGAGACGACAAATTATCTGGGCCTCATCTGTTTACATCTCATTACGCATTACCGTGGCTATTGGAAATTCGCCTCTTCGGTCACTCTGTAACTCTACGGTAAAATCCCATAAGCAAACATCAGTCTGTGCGTGAAACTTGGTGAAAATTTCCTTACCCTTTCACTCCTATGAAAATCCCATATGATTCTGTCTATCTTTGCGTGAAGAAACGGCGGCTTGCTGGAGGAATGAAGAGATAAGACAAAGTCCGCTAGATTTCATGCATACACTCAAAAAATTCCACACGTCATCATCATGTGTCTCACACTTAATTTTGCGCATATTGTGAAACACATCCATTTCATGTGTGAATTTTATGCTATGAACCATGCCCGAACACTATGGATTTGAATTGTAACACTCTTGGTTTCTATGTGCCTCATATGGTGATATCAATAGCTTTGCACATCATAGTTCAATATTCTACAATATTCTACTTTATCGACTTCTACTTTACCGACTCTAAAAATGAATCGACAAATATATAAACAAAACTGATGGATCTGATTTGGGATTCGATCATGGACTGTTGGGGTGAGCTGCTGCCGGAGTCTTCGTTCGATCTCACTGTGCCACGGTTGTCATCATATATGAGGCGGGTTGATAGGATAAAGTCACAACTCTTGTTTCCGATGTTTACCTTTCTGAGCAAGCAATTCACATCGTATTGAAATGCAAAACACTTGAAATCCATCTGTTTTGAACAGTAGTGTGATTCAATGTGCTATACACTTAAATATATAGTGAATGATTTTCAACATTTCAAAGTTTAAAACACCAGAAATTGACGTGTATAACACATTGAACCAAGGTGAAATACACTTAAAGTAAATGTGATTTTGCATTTATAAAATCAAGTGTTTAAACACTTCGATCAAACGCGTGCAATTTTTTGAGTGTAGATTGTCAGATGCTTATGGGATTTTACCAGGAGTAAAGAGTTGCAGAGTCGCCGTCAACGTCAATGCTTACTTTCATAAGGACCAATGCTGCAAACGCAAACAATTACTTTTTGCGTGAATTTCTCGAAAATGAGAACTTACTCAAGAAAACCAACACCATGAGTGTGTACAGAAAGAGTCCTCCTATCCGATAAAATTAGTGGCTTACTTGGATTGACTTTGACGAGCGAGACATTTACAAAAGAAGTCATTATTTATGTTTTCGACATTGGTCCTTATGAATGTTCTGTCGATGTCACGAAAATTTTATTTTGACAGATAGATGTCCGAATTTCTCGAGAATGAAAGTAATCCACCACGATGATTGTGTAGATGGAGAGTCCCCCTATCCCATAGAATTGGTGACTTACATGGATTGACTATGAACTACGTTAAATTTACGCCATTTAGCCACTGTTTACGTTTTCGACATTGGTCCTTGTGAACGCTCAGTGTCGATATCAAGAAAATTTTATTTTGACAGATCGATGGCCAGCTATACCAGTTATACCACTGAGGCAAAACAAAAAAGGGGTCAGCTTTGAGTCAGCTTTTTGCATGAAGTGTCACATATGTTATGTAGTATGCGGCACGCTGTCAACTATTTGACCTTATAAAGAACAACTTCGATTGCTCGGACTTACTTCAGCAAGTTTCCTTCAATGTGCCCCATCGTCAACTTAGAAACTCGGCCTTCCCTAGTAGCACGCTTGTCACAAATTGGTTGTAAAAACTTTTTCACAACTTATTTTAGTCGTTAACAAGTTGCTGCTACTTTTTGTGACGGAAATGTGCTACTCGGGTTAATTACTGTTCCACGACATAGGACTAGTTACGGGTACAAAGCCCATTTAGCTCCTGCCTCAGGCAACATTAAAGACTGTTTTTACTTTAGTATAACTAAAAATTGTTTTAAAAATAGTATTAGGAACGTAGGTTAGTAGTAGTTGGTGCAACATAGTCGAAGGCGAATGACAATAAATAAATAAATATCGGAAGTACTTCAAAACCTTAGAATTATTTTCTTGAAGACCACTTTGCGGATCATTATCAAGCTGAATGGGCCATTAGGCCTAACTAACTTTGTAGTGAGAGAGCATCAACGTTTTCCATTTGCCACTTACTAATATAATGAATTTTCATTACCTGAATATGAACGGGAATTTCAGTCAAGTAATTGCGCTTTAAAACATAATATGATGAAAATGCAGGGGAGCAGGGGGGTAAACCGCGGAGAAATGTGTGCTGAAAACATACTCCACCGTGATCAGGAACTTTTTTTTTCTCAACTTCATCCTATTTTCGTTGTTTATTATTCCCGATTCTGGTTTGTGGGGTGGGGGTCGGACCGCTTCGTATATTTTAGGGAAATTTTAACATTCACGCATCGACTTTTTCGCTCGAAGGTAAATCGCCCCGCAGCCTACGGTGTGTGTGTGTTTTTTTTTTTATTTCCCATTGGTGGTGGAGATGGCAGGGGTGCCCTCCTATAAAAAGTAAACAGAAAGACCCTCTCAGTTGTAAAAATAAAACAAAGTTCGTCTTGAAACGACCTGCTTCCACAATGAGGCACGTCGTCGTTATCCACGCGAAATTTGGCGCACGTGGCTTGAATGTACTTCGCACACTGTCACATACGCGCGTGACGGTGGTTGTTAATCTGAATATTGAAGGACGATGGCAAGTTTATTAGTATTCCAATTCGGCATTGGCAATGAGTTTTTGTTGACTTTATCTTTCGGTTTATGTTCCGAGGCATAACATTGTGTGGCGTACGCTAGAGCCCAGGATAGATGCTAGATGGTCGCGAAAGAATTAATCATGTTGTCGAGCGGTTTTGAGACTGTCTTCTGTAAGCGATTTTAAGAAGATTAGCATAAATATGCCCGAAGAAACAAAAAAAATAAATATTGTTCTACTGCAAAATTCGAGTGGTAGGAAACCAGTGCTGATGTTGTGGGGTGCTATTGACTACTTAGCACTAAAACCAATAAATTATCAATTGGACTGATGCGTGGTATTTATATCCTACACAATTAATATACGCTAAGAGAATACAATTAGAGATAAGGAAATAACACAACTTTTAACTGGAACACATTATATGCTTTAATACTGTCTTTAATATCATGTCGTTTCAGATGGCTAAATGAAATTCCCTGACCGGAGGTTAACAATACGAAAAAAATGTTTTAAATGCGTTAAACATATTTGAGCATGATTGACCGTCCGAGGATGCAACTCCATTATTGCCAGATCAGCTGCAATTACACAGAGATCCAATAGAATATCTCTGCACTTCCACGAGAAATCACTGGGATGTTGTATAAAAGGATTGGGATTGTAGCAAGCAGTAAGCAAAAACGGTCACCACTAGGCCTCCGAGCTCCATGTATCACAAAAAAGTTTTCATTCAACTTGTTGCTACTAGGTTTCGATCCGGTTGCCGACCTCACCGATGACGACAACAACTGCTCTAGAGAAGGATTTGATATGGACTTTCGATCAAGAAGTCTTTCGTAAATCTCAAATATCACTTCTTTTACGTTGGAAGTAATTTCATTACGTTTTATATCATACCGTTCTAATTAAAACCTCGGACACATTCATATTCGGGGCCTCCCTTAGCTTAGTCGGTATAGGCGCAGCTACTAAGCAAGACCATGCTGGAGGTGGCTGGGTTCAATTCCCGGTCCGGTCTAGGAATTTTTCGGGTTGGAACATTCCTCAACTTCCCTGGGCATAGAAGTATGATTGGATTTGCCACACAATTATACCGATGCAAAAATGGTACAGGCATCGAAAGCTCTCAATTAATAACTGTGGAAGTGCATCTAGAACACTAAGTTGAGAGCACGCAGTAAGCTAATATGCGATATGCAATAAGCTTGAAATGCGAAGAAAAAGAAGAAGAAGAAGAAGAAGACACATTCATATTATAAACATTAAAATTATGGCACACTTGTTGCTTTAGTCGCCGCTTTGTTTTACAAGCATTTTTATAGATATTACCCGTGTATCCACAAAGCGTCCCAAATTTGAAAATCGGCAGCCCTAGTTGAATAACACTTATTCTTGAAAAGTTTGGATTTTTTCATTAAAATATCATCGTAGATAGCTCAATCAAAGGATACTGTTCCCTAACGGAAACCAAATCTTTCAAAAGCAGCTGACTTGTTTTAAGCAATGCACAGTGGTCCAGAGCGGAAAAATACATGGAAATTGGGTTTTGCGCCAAATCTACTGGTTTTAGCGTTTTGATGTCTTGAAAAGAGTTGTTGGTAATGAAAAAGCGCATCTTTTCATTGGATCAGTCATTAGGGTGATTCAGTTTCAGGGTGACTTCAAAAATCTAACTCTTCAGGGAAATTTGTGTGAATTTCTTTGACTCCTTCAAAGTTGTAGAGGATGCAAAACCAAGCAACTTTGTCGAAGACGTCAAATTTTTATCTCATCATCTACGCATTCTACGAACTGAAACAACTAGAAGGTTAGGGTGATTCATGAAAAAACAGTTTTTTGACCATAACCTTTTTTGCCTTGTATTTAGAGAAAATTGTTCTTCAGAACACTTTTAGAACTTTAAAAAACACACATTTAATAACCTAAATATGACGTTTGGACTAATGAATCAAAAGATTTAGTCATTTTAAGGTAAGAAACAAGTATTTTTAAAACTAATATAACTTTAAAACGCGCCAGCCAATTTCAAATCTATTGAAAGTAATGGAAAGAAGAAATGTGGTTCTATATTTGCTGAAAAAATGGCAGAGGTATCATTTTTTTTAACTTGAGATATTTGAATTAGAAAATTGTAATTTTTAAGGAAAAAAGCCATAGAATTTGAATAAAAGTGGCAATAACCGGTCATTCACCGAAGTCAGTAGAGTTTTACCTGGTTTTTGAACAGCAAATCAAGTCTAAAATTTTCCAATGACCGTTAAATGTGATAAATCAATAAATTTGACAAAATTTGCTAAATGGGGTAAACTAAACAAAGTCTGTACAAGTTCGGAATACATTTACTAATTATTGGAACAAGTTCTGTAGTTCAAAATTTACCGATCGGCAGAGGCCTGGATTAGTGTGCATATCAAATGAACTATTTTTACCAATGAAATCAAATGAAAACTATTGTTGTTGATATTTTATGTAGCTGGTTTTGTCAAATTTGGTGAAAACAAGCTTTCCGAAGACTTAAATGGGCAATAAAGCAATGTCTTTTACATTTTTGTATAATTTTATTCATAAATATAGGGGTGGCACTCTTTTTTTTTACTAGTTCGTTTATTTACTAGGCTCAGTCGTGTGTGACACTTTGCGGAGCCAAAATCAGTAAATTTTGATTTTACATTTTAAATAGCAGTAGCTCTAGGTTAGTATTGGGTACCAATTACTCGTGGCGGGCTCGAGGTTAATGGGTAACAATTTCGATTGGAAGGAGCTAGGTAGGAAACTGGTTTCTGAAGCCTCCTTCAGATACTACTCTCGGACGGTTGACCAAATCCTGGCTGGGCAGGGGCAAGTAGCACAGGAACAGGAGGGTAATAAGACTGGGACACAATGGCGGGAATTTGTTTGGAAAGGATGGGATGGTCACATCAAACTCTAACATCAGACAAACAAAGGAATTCGTAGATCGCCTGCATGTAGGGAAGATCACGTGTTCCCAATACATCTCTTACTTCACGGAAGGGTTGTCTACCTCGGGCCACTAGGGTATCCAATAGTCATGCTCTGGAGGCGTCATGACCCGGGCAATACTAAACTGCGTGATCGATGTCATCATAACCGGTTCTGCACCTACATATATTGCTGTCAACGACCAATTATAGGGAATAGTTATATCTTCTTTGTTATTGGTGTTTCAATTATTCATTATTAGTGATGCCTCAATGCAGGAATTGTAGAAAACATTATTGGGAAATTCCAAAATCCTTATTTATTGAAGTCTAATTATTATAAATAATTTCTATTTTTGGCACATCACCACAAAATGTTGTTTTGTAATTTTTGTAATACTTCATTTCGGACAAAACTTTCTATAATGCTGCATAGGAACACCATTCATAGTTTCATGGGTGAATTAGCATTGAAAACATGTTTATTTTCAAAATTATAGGTGGAGGTCGATCGAAATACGGGGTGCCCATTCGAACAACTTTGCTGATGGCAGGAAACTTCTATCCGGTTTCGATGCTGCGTTATTACTAGATGAACTTTATTTGTATTCTTGCGCCAAATAGTGAGTTAGCTCCCAGCTAAAGGGTGCTACGATCAAACTTTGGACGACTTAATCTAGACGCATTTCTTTGAACACCCCTCATTTTGTAGGTGTGTGCGTGCAGAATGATACTTCTGTACCTGTGGCTTGAAAAGCGATATTTTCATTGCAACTGGTACCGC
The DNA here is from genome assembly GCF_037179485.1 of Ochlerotatus camptorhynchus. Classification (NCBI taxonomy): domain Eukaryota; kingdom Metazoa; phylum Arthropoda; class Insecta; order Diptera; family Culicidae; genus Ochlerotatus; species Ochlerotatus camptorhynchus. The sequence goes on along the minus strand of NW_027040567.1, from coordinate 11,530,897 downwards.
GAACCAGGAAATTTATGTGATCTAGTGTCTGGAAAAACATCTGCTGCCTTTCTTGAAGAAATACAATTGTTCCGTGCTATTAAGGCCGGATTTGGCATCCTGTCATTACGGAAAAAAAGCCATGGAGTGGTATGCCGCCAACAACGTGCAGGCTGTGCCCTAACACAAGAACCCTCCCAACACGACCCGCCCAATTGAAAAATATTGGGCCATCTTCAAGCGAAACCTGCAAAAGACCCCAAAAAACTGTTGTTCTGCGGCAAACAAAGTGGAAGAGGTGGCTGTACAGAATCTGATGGCAGGAGTTAAACGAAAAGCCTGGTAGTTCGGTTTCGATCAATCGGAAGCATAGCTGAATTTTTTTTTTAATAAAAAAATAATCAATAATCGCATTCTTGTTTTACCAAATTTTGATCGTAACACCCTTTAAACTGTTTACAACTGAATGGATCTTGTCCATTCGAAAAACTTTACTAATGACACGAAACTGATCATAACGTTAAGAGATAGGAAAACATGTTTTGCCGGTAGAGGCTATTGTACCGGCTGCATCGTTCACTGGCTGCAGCTCGATCGATGATTGTCATGTTATTGTTTGAAACAATAAAGTTTGATGATGTTTGAAGTTGACGTCAAGAGTAATGTTTGTTTTGAGTTCGAAAATGGTAGTGCGAGACCAACCTAGGGTGAAATTGTTGATTTCGTCAATGATCGCTGGATGCGAATGCTACTGAGATAGAAACAACATGCCATAAGTCGGTGAAGAAAGCGCTATTCATTAAGTTCAAGTTGGAAGTACTTGCACATTTATTATTTGCTAATAATGTGCTTTAACTAACTGGGCAATCAAAGGCCAACAATTGTAATAATTGTTATATTTAATGCTTTTTAGGCGGTGTGAGGTTTATTTTGCGTGTTTAATGTTATTTTAGTGTATTTTAAATCCTCCAAGATCCTTTAAAAGGACTGCTGATAATTGCTGTTATTGGTGTTCAATTTTGTTTAAGTTCATTTTATTGATAACCTTGATCGTTATTAAAAAATTAAACATTAAATAATTGCTCAATCACAGCAACTAATTCCCTTTAATTTGTTTGTATCCAAAATTTCAGCTCAAAACTAGTTGTCAAAACATTTTTTGTTAGCTAACAGCCTAGATTAGTTGTTACTATTATTTTATTATAGCTTTTAGCAGAGTTGGTTGGAAATGCTAACATGAAGCTTTAGTGTGATAATTTATTAGCTAGAGAATGATCTTTAGAAGAGGGTAGGTGGATAGTTCCGTTGGAGTACGGCAGTATGAAAATTGAATAGAAGTTGAAAATGAGCGAAGGGCCATTAATGCGATAGTTTTTTTTTTAAGATAGACGCACATACTGCTTTCTCTCTGAGATGATCACGTTGGTCATGACGAGAGGAGCAACACAATAGTCGGGTAAAGAAGAACTGCATTATAACACACCATCGACTGGAAATGCTCTCGCAACGTGGGGCTTTAGGTAGTGATGAAAACGTCGCAAGAACTATTCCACAGCCGCAGTCAGTTTATGAGCAAAAGAGGGACGCACATTTTTTGCCTGTAGACTTGGAGACATACTTCAAGTCTCCGCGTACATCGTACGGGTTAGGCAAAAGATGTGCGTCTATCTTTAAAAAAAAACTGTCGCATTAATGGCCCTTCGCTCATTTTCAACTTCTATTCAATTTTCATACTGCCGTACTCTAACGGAACTATCCACCTACCCTCTTCTAGAGATCATTCTCTAGCTAATAAATTATCACACTAAAGCTTCATGTTAGCATTTCCAACCAACTCTGAAAATCGCTAACTTCGCGTATGAAGTAACATAAAAACACTTTGAAAGCTTTTAGCAGTTTTTAGGAAGAATGACCGGTTATTGCCACTTTTATTCATGTTCTATGACTTTTTTCCTTAAAAAATGACAATTTTCTAATTCAAATATCTCAAGTTAAAAAATGATACCTCTGCCATTTTTTCAGCAAATATGGAACCACATTTAATCTTTCCATTACTTTCAATAGATTTTAAATTGGGTTGCGCGTTTTAAAGTTATATTAGTTTGAAAAATACTTGTTTCTTACCTTAAAATGACTAAATGTTTTGATTCATTACTCCAAACGTCATACTTAGGTTATTAAAATGTGTGTTTTTTAAAGTTCTAAAAGTGTTCTGAAGAACAATTTTATCTAAATACAAAGCAAAAAAGGTTATGGTCAAAAAACTGTTTTTTTCATAAATCACCCTAACCTTCTAGTTGTTTCAATTCGTAGAAGGCGTAGATGATGAGATAAAAATTTGACGTTTTCGACAAAGTTGCTTGGTTTTGCATTATCTACAACTTTGAAGGAATCGAAAAAATTCCCAAAAATTTCCCTGAAGAGTTAGATTTTTGAAGTCACCCTAAAACTGAATCACCCTAATGACTGATCCAATGAAAAGATGTTCTTTTTCATTACCAACAACTCTTTTCAAGACATCAAAATGCTAAAACCAGTAGATTTGGCGCAAAACCCAATTTCCTTGTATTCTTTCCGCTCTGGACCACTGTACAATGGTAATTTACTTACCATGTTTACTTAGCTTCCAGCAAACGATCCTGATTCTCCCCTGAAAATACTTACCGTTTCGTTGATTGATAAGTAAGTAGCTTATCAATCATCAGCAATATTCTCAAAGCTTGCAAAATGTTCGACCGCTCACATAGCACCTAAAGCTTCATGTTGATTTTGGGCGTACTTTTTCTCAGTGACCGTCAGAGCCTTGGACGCAAAACCAATTATTCGAGGGGTACGTTTACCATCTTTCTGAACAAACACTGCTCCCAAAGCATTAGGGAAAGTATGTGTAAAACAGTTTTGTCATCCTGCAGGTATAAAATAGACCCCAACACCTCTGTGGGCGTTGTCACTTAGCCTATTGTCCAGTTACTTTTATCCCTGCCTCCTCGCGGTGCCGACTGGGGTACGAGTAACCATAGGAAAGATCGGGTAACCAACCTCGGTGGGACCTTGGTCATATGCTGGCAGGGAATGGAGGTGCGGCTCAAAACGGCGTCTGTGTCAGCGTGGGACTCTAAACAGTACGATGGTCCTCCAGCAAGACAATGGGGGTTGTTGAAGGCCCTACAAGCCAGTCGTAAATAAAGTAAAGTACAGGAAGCAAGAATGTGTTGTAATATTAAATGCTGTATTTGGCCAAAAAATCTTGTTTATTACCGTTATAAAACTACTATAAATCAGAGTGAAATCCAAAAGGCTGTTGAATAGTTACTTGGGAATGATGCCTCATGATAAACACTTAATGACTATTACATGTTTACTCAAATTTCCAATTGAACAAATGACCCATTAGACCCAATAACATTTGACTTAGTGACGTTAGACTTAGTAGCAAGTGACCATGTGTTTCGTTTTGAAGTTTTATGATTTCATGCTCAAACTTTGACCAAATCACGATTCGAATATTTTTCAACATATGTCTAAATTATATCAGCGCTCTACCCTTCGTTTCATCATATCAACTGCTCATTCACAGTTGGGACATTTTCAATCGAAATGAAACGCCGCATTCCATTGTTAACGTAGCACAGAAACATATGCAAATTGTATCACTTGTCGAAAATCAAATCAAGCCTTGTTACTGTAACGGTACACATTTTCAGTAATTTCATTCCGAGTTCACCCAATTTCGCGTTGCTACCGTCCAAAAAAAAATCATTTCCCTCGCCGCACTAACGAAGTGGATGCAAAAAAGTTTCATAAAACTCAAAACATAACCCGCAAATCGGCCTGCTCTAATTGAGCAACCCGATGTACGAAACACTGAGGCCTCCCAATCGCTCAGTCAGGAAGGGATTCGGCATGTCATGCCGTAGGTGGCGGGCTCGATTCTCCGGTGATGGTTTGTGGAACTTTTTTCGGATTAGAATTTCTGTTCGACTTCCCTCAAGCTGACCGAAGGTAAAAGTTCCGGTTTGGGACGTCGTACTCCAAGAAGAACATACTTGGAACACTAACTGGCCGGGATCGTTAACGGTCGTACTTACTCTTTTTTGGCTTTATTACGACCCTACCGGGACTTTACGCCGGATCGCAACTTGGTGCTCTTCGACCATTTCCACAGTTGTTAATTGAGATGGAAAGCAGCCAGTACCATTTTTGCAGGGAAGTCGATAAATTTATCAACCGGAACGGAAATCGAACCCAGTCGCCTCCAGCATGGTCTTGCCTTATAGTTGCGCCTTTACCAACTGACCTAAGGGAGACTCCAACGGTCGTTAAAATTCAAATTAAGTGCCAACGTGCCTGGAATGTGCAAAGGATGGCGTCCTAAAAATAGCAACACTCAATAGCAGATAATGTGACGTGACCATTAAGCTTGCGGCCGAAGGAAGGGCGGTGGCGAGAAAACAGTCGACAGCCGTGTTAGGGCTTTGAAAAATTCAATTTAACTCCCATTGAGAGGATTAAATTTTCACACACACACACACGCGCGTGCACTTACTCACCTGCTTTGGCTTGGTCCATGTTCGAAAGGAGAGAGTAAAGGAAAAAGAAAAGCATAGAGACGAAGGATTAATAGCTGCTGCTGCTACCGAATTCAATTTTCTAGCCACCGGCTTAGGGCGGCTTTTTGGATGCGGCTTTGTAGCGAGCCGGCAGCATCCACCCGACCAGGATCGGGGGAACCACAGCAGACAAGTTATTTTTTTTTTGTGGATGACATTGTGTCTCCACATCAGTGTCAGAAAAATACATTTAGCTTGGACGTTTTGTTCTCATCCAGCACGAAAATGTCCCTCGGCCGTTTATCGGTGGTTCGTTTTTTTTCGAAAGCCAGGATTGAATTTTGCGGTTTGTATCATTTGAAATGGGATTTTTTTGCTTTTGAGGATTCACCGCTTCGAACGATTTGTGGGCGTGTAAATCAGTTCTGATTTGCGCTCCAGGGACGTAGTAGTTTATCGACCTTGGCTAAGTAACATTTGTTTTCTTCTAGCAAAAGGACTAAAACTGATTTCGTAACACTCTGTTATTTTATTTATTGCTTCTACTCCAAATTCAGTCCTATACTCGTCAATCGCTTCCCATTAACTGCATTATGCCAACACATGTGAGGTCAATCCCGGAGTCGATGATACCACGCAAATAAAAAGTACAAGAGCCTGTGCCTAGATGTACGAACGGAAAGTTGACGTAGGACTGCGATTGGTCGGTACAATTATAATTGCGATTAGTTCTTTTAGTTTATTAAAATCTATTATCTTTAATCTATTTAAATATTTCAAATGGTGGCCAGATGTGTGAAAAGGGCCGATTCAATAAACGAAATGAAAGGGATACCAATAGCGTTAAGAGAAAACAAACGATCTGTCCATTAAAAAGCGATTATCTGCCCTGAGGAACAAAACTTTTGAAAATAATGTTTCTAAATTATACCCAAGTTCCAAATCCTTTTGGAAACTCACAAAATTTTTGAAAAAAAAATCCTCACAGCCTATTCCAGCGTTTATAGCAGGTAATAACACAAATTTGGAAAAAGCTCAGAAACTTGCTAAGCAATTCGAGAGCTCCCATAATTTCAGTTCGGGTCTTACTAGTCCTATTGAGAATCAGGTTGCTCGGGATTATCTGAATATTTTCTCTCGGGAAAATATTTTTGATGATTCCTGGGGTATTGATTTGGACGAAGTAAGGTCTATAATTAAATTTTTTCATAATATGAAAGCTCCAGGTGATGATGGAATTTTCTATATCCTCATCAAAAAACTCCCAGAGAGTACCTTGTCTTTCTTGGTAAAATTATTTAACAGATATTTCCAATTGGCATACTTTCCTGATAAATGGAAAAATGTAAAAGTTGTTCCAATTTTGAAGCCGAATAAAAATCCAGCTGAAGCTTCTAGCTACCGTCCAATAAGTTTGCTTTCTTCAATGAGTAAACTTTTTGAAAAGATAATTTTGAATAGAATGATGCTTCACATCAATACGAACTCAATTTTTGCAGATGAGCAGTTTGGATTTCGCCATGGGCATTCAACTACTCATCAACTCTTGAGAGTTACCAATTTAATTCGTTCAAACAAATCTGAAGGCCACTCAACTGGAGTTGCTCTTCTAGACATAGAAAAAGCATTCGACAGTGTTTGGCATGAAGGTTTGATTGTGAAATTAGTTCAAAATTATTTAACTGACCGAACTTTGCAGGTAAATTATCAAAATTCCAAATCTAATCGACTACCTGTTAGAGCAGGAGTTCCTCAGGGTAGCATTCTTGGGCCTATATTGTATAACATTTTCACTTCGGACGTCCCTGATTTGCCTCAGGGTTGCCACAAATCTTTGTTCGCTGATGACATAGGCATTTCCGCTAAAGGAAGATGCTGTTATATTGGCAGTGGCCTGCAGAAAAGATTAGATATTTTCTCTTTTTATTTACAACAATGGAAGATTTCTCCCAATGCTTCCAAAGCTCATCACATAATATTTCCACATGAGCCTAGAGCTTAGTTTTTGAAACCTAGTAGTAGTCGCATAGTCACTTTGAACGGAGTGTCAATTTCTTGGTAAAATCAAGTGAAATATCTTGGATTAGTACTTGAACAAAAATTAACTTTTAAAGATCACATTGAGGGCATTAAAGCTAAATGTAAAAAATGTATAAAATGTGTGTATCCTCTAATAAACAGAAAATCCATTATTTGCCGGAAAAATAAACTTCTAATTCTTAAACAAATTTTTAGACCGGCCATGCTCTACGCTGTGCCAATATGGTCTAATTGTTGCACTACCAGGAAAAAAGCACTTCAAAGGTTTCAGAACAAAGTTCTGAAAATGATTTTGAAGTTGCCTCTCTGTTACAGTACTACCGAGGTAAACAGAATTTCGAATGTTGATACGATAGAAAAAATGTCCAACCACATTTTTTATAAGTTAAGGCAAAAATCGTTGCAGTCCAGAGAATAGAATACCGAATAAAACTCCATCCACAAACAACGGTACCTCCCTGTGGTAGGCACAATGGCACAGTATGTTATAGCCAGTAAAATGAAGACTTTACGCTCGAAGACACCGGCATCTCTATGGTGCAATGCCACCATCGGAAGTATCAATGTATTTTTTTTTTTTATAATTCGTTTATTTTTCCAGGCTCATTTGCTTTAGCTTTGCGGAGCCAATATTCATTGATTAGATTACAAAATTACTTAAAACTAACGTTAGTAAAGCGGGGGCCGATTACTCGCGGCTATCTCGAGGTTAGGGGTGACATATTGTAACAAACGGATGGCAGGGTAGGGATTGTGAACACAAGGTTTGGAGAGCAATGTGCTCTTGATCTCGAACTAAGCGACACTCTGATGAAAAAGACAAACATGGGGGTACACCGATGGGCAGCTAACAACTTGGGAGAACACAAGATGACACTAACTACTAAATCCTCAGATCTATCGGTTTTAAAAACACATAAATTAAATTCAAATAGTCGAGATCTCGGCTCGCCAAGACCTCTCTAACGGGTATCGTGGGTTGTTTTCCTCGGGCCCTGAGGGATGTGGATAACTCAGATCTGGCAACACGGTGTAAGGTACATGACCAAACAACATGCTCGATATCGTGATAGCCACTGCCACACGCACATAAATTGCTGCCTGAGAGCCCAATTCGATAGAAGTGCGAGTCTAACGAGCAGTGATTGGACATAAGCCTTAATATAACGCGTATAAAGTCGCGGCTCATGTTCAACCCTTTGAACCATGGTTTGTTCGACACCTGTGGGAGAATAGAATGTAACCATCTTCCCAATTCACCATCATTCCATTTTTGTTGCCACCTGATGAGGACTTGCTGACAAGCAATGGAGAAAAATTCGTTGAAGGCGATTTGTCTCTCAAAAATATCGCCTTCCATAGCGCCCACCTTAGCCAACGAGTCCGCTTTCTCATTACCCGGAATTGAGCAGTGAGATGGGACCCAAGCTAAGGTGATAGTATAGGAGCAGTTAGATAAAGCACTCAGTTTAGTTCGTATTTCAGGCAGGAAATACGAGGAGTGCTTCATCGGCCTCATTGAACGAATAGCCTTCAATGAGCTAAGACTATCCGTAAAAATGAAATAATGGTCAGAAGGTAGTGAGGCAATTCGCTCTACTGCGTAAAATAAAGCCGCGAGCTCCGCAACGTATACGGAGCATGGTTTTTTTTTTTTCAGTTTGTAGGAGGCGCTATGAAATTGATTAAATACACCAAATCCAGTGGAAGCATTTATGGTTGACCCATCTGTGAAAAATCTTTTATCGTTACTTACATGGTGGTACTTGATTGCAAAAATTGAGGGAACAATCATCGACCGATGGTGATGTGGTATTCCATGGATTTCTTGCATAATGGTCAGATCAACATTTTCAGAGGAACTATAGAAGGCTTGAAAGCAATCACGATTGGAGATTAATGAAGAAGGACCAACCTCCAGCGTCATGTACTCATAGTACAAAGTTACTACAAACTCATGAATCTGAGGATTTCAGTTGAGCAGCTTCTCAAAGGATTAATTACTTCACAACGGATGAAAAACCGGAAAGTCAGCTCAGCGAAACGATCTGTCAGTGGGAGGACATCCGCGAGTACTTCGAGGCTCATCGTATGAGTCGAGTGCATACAGCCTAGCGCAATACGAAGGCAGCGGTATTGAATCCGTTGCAGCTTAAGGATGTGTGTTTTTGCTGCGGATTGAAAGCAGAAGCTACCGTACTCTAGAACCGAAAGGATGGTTGTTCGGTACAACCTGATCAGATCTTTCGGGTGGGCCGCCCTCCAAGTTCCGGTAATTGTACGAAGAAAATAAATCCTTTGCTGGCATTTTTGTTTCAGATACGCAATATGTTTTCCCCATGTGCATTTGGAATCGAACCAGACACCTAAATACTTAAAAGAAATACTTTGAGTGATTGTTTTACCCATTAGCTGAAGCTGTAACTGTGCAGGATGATGCTTCCTAGAAAAAAACAACCAACTCAGTTTTCTCCGGAGAGAATTCGATACCCAGCTTCATAGCCCAAGTAGACAAATTGTCTAAGGTATCTTGCAATGGTCCTTGCAGGTCCGGTGCACTTGGTCCTATAACGGACACAACGCCGTCATCTGCAAGCTGCCTTAGCGAGCAATTTTCATCAAGACAACCATCAATGTCTTTTACATAAAAATTATAAAGAAGGGGGCTTAAACATGAGCCCTGGGGGAGACCCATGTAACTAATTCGTGAAGTTGTCGAGTTTCCATGAGAGAAGCTCATATATTTCTCAGACAACAAGTTGCTCAAATAGTTGTTCATAATTGGTGAAAGCCCACTATCGTGGAGTTTATCCGAAAGGACATCGATACAAACAGAATAAAAAGCCCCCTTAATGTCCAAGAAAGCTGAACCCATTTGCTGTTTTAGCGCTTAGGCCAGTTGAATTTCAGTTGAAAGCAACGCAAGACAGTCGCTCGTTCCTTTGCCTCTCCGAAATCCAAATTGCGTATCTGAAAGTAAACCATTCGACTCGACCCATTTGTCTAGACGAAAAAGAATCATTTTCTCCAACAATTTCCGTATACAGGACAGCATCGCGATGGGACGGTACGAGTTATAATCCGACGCGGGTTTACCAGGTTTTCGAATGGCGATAACTCTTACTTGCCTCCAGTCATCCGGAACAATGTTGTGCTCCAGAAATTGATTGAATAAGTTCAACAAGCGTCTCTTCGCGACGTCTGGGAGATTTTTAAGCAAGTTGAACTTGATTCTATTTATCCATTCCTGGAGCTGAGTTGTTACATGAGAGGAGAGCAAGTGAGAATTCCACCATCGAAAACGGGGAATCTATTTCGTTACTACCCGGCGGACGAGCACGAATGTTGGTTTGAACCGACACCGAATCCGGGCAAACTTTCCGCGCGAAGCTGAATATCCAACTGTCTGAGTACTCCTTGTCTTCGTTTAACGGTGATGACGCGTTTCGCATTCTCCTGCCGACATTCCAGAGCGTTCTCATGGAAGTCTCGCGCGACAAACCATCGACGAACCGACGCCAGTAACCGCGTTTTTTGGCTTTAATCAAGCCCTTAAAAGTGTTCTCGAGGTCGGTGTACCGCTCGAAATCCCCGGCCCTACCGTGTATGCGGAAGCGTTTAAACGCGGCGGACCTCTCGCTGTTTGCGTCGGTGCAATCCTTATCCCACCACGGAGTGAGAGGTCGTTTGCGAACGGAAACACCTGGAACGCGTTTCGTCTGTGCTTGAAGAGCGCAGTCAACGATAAGCCGCGATAAAAAGATGTACTCATTACCACCGAGAACCGCGGATGCAAATATTTGCCAGTCGATGTTTTTCGTGTGGTAGTACGCGATGTCAACCGAGCGAGTGGAAGATGAACCATTGGTAATAGAAATTTTGTTTGGCAAGTGGTCACTACCGTAGGGATCTTGAATTACTTTCCACGAGCAATCCAACGATAGTGAACTCGAACTGAGGGAGAGGTCTAATCTACTTTCTCTTGCTGGAGGTTTGGCCACTCGTGTTACTTCCCCAGTGTTTAGAATTGTCATATTGAAGTTATCGCAAAGGTCGTTTATCAGGGTTGAGCGGTTGTCATCGTACAGTTCCCCCCAGCCTGTACCGTGGGAGTTAAAATCTCCTAATATCAACCGAGGCTCAGGTAAAACTGAGCAGATATCTGAGAAACCTTGGTGAGAAATCGCAGTTTTCGGAGGAAGATATACTGAGGCAATACTGAGACTTTTACCTCGAACATTTACCTGACATGCAACTACTTCAATGCCTGTCACGGAAGGCAGATCGATTCTATAAAAGGAATGGAGTTTGTTGATCCCGAGAAGCACCCCTCCATACGAATCTGCTCTATCAAGGCGAATAATGTTAAAATCGTGGAAAGGAAGATTTGTGTCTGAAGAGAGCCATGTTTCACAAAGGGCAAATGCATCAGAAAGTAAATTGTTAACTAAAAATTTAAATGTGTCAAGTTTTGGCATAAGACTTCTACAGTTCCACTGAAGAACAGAGATCATGTCCCCGACCTCATTCGAAAAATTATCCATCAAAGGATATGATCGACGCAAGGAAGGACCACCTAGAAGCTAGTTGCTTCAAAAGAGTTTTCACAAATGGAAGCACTAAATTAATAATGTTCCTCATTGAGTCAGAGACGTTGAATATATTGAAGATGCTCTCCACAATTCCAGAAAACGTGAGCATGGCATCATGTTCTTGCTGGTTATTCAGTTGTTTTTCTGGCTGAAAAACTGGGATATCTGGGGTTTTAGATGATCCCGGAAGTGCCAGAAAGTCTTTGTTAAAATTACAAACTTTAAATCCCGGTGGCTACATTTCCGCTACCTCTTATTTTTGTCAAGGTGGGTTGAGAGTCCGTACGAGAGGCCTAACGAGGTTTTTGGGTGATGTTTGTTTTGGACCGCTTCCTCGTGTTGCCGTTAAAGACAAAAGGACTACTCTCACCAACCTCTGAGTCAGAGCCCTGATCATCATCTGGCAGGAGGTGGAATGTGTTGTTGCTTTTTGGGGTGGTTTGGGAAGATGAAGCGGTGGTTTTCAAAATTTCTGCTAACGAGCGCTTAGAGCGAGCTTGCAAAGACCGCTTTAGCTTTTCTCCCTGCTGCTTGTACTTCGGACAATTACTCAGAGCATGCGGAGCATCCTTACAGTAAACGCATTTTGGTGTAGCATGACAAGGACCCTCCGTATGCTCCTCCCCACATTGATCGCACCGCGGTTTGTTGGAACAAAAGTCCGCGGTGTGACCTAGTTGTTTGCATTTCAAGCAATTCATTACCCTCGGTACAAACAAGCGTACAGGTAATCGAACCTTCCCAATTGTGACGTAGTCAGGTAATGCCGATCCTGAAAAGGTCACACGAAACGAATCTGAGAGGGTATACTTTTTGTTAGTGCCTATGAGCGACACTGACTGCAGTTGAATGCAGTCCAGTATCTTGACTTTCGGGAGGGCACGGTTTTTGAAAATGCCGAATGATTCGACTTGTAGGAAATCCTCACAAGTCAGACTCGATTCGGTGACCACTCCTTCAATTTTCTACGTCACAACTGGGGACGTAGACTCGATTTTCGATCGAAAAAAGCTCACAGGCAACAATCCGGTTTGCCTGTTTCAGGTCATCAACGGTAACGCGCAGTTTGTTTGACGTTACCTTAAAGATATCGGTTATGGCTGAAAAATGTTTTGTCAGATCCTTCAAAATCCGAGAAATATTCAAAGGATTTTGTTTGGGCTGGAAAAAAACAACCCACGGACCTTTTGAGCAGCTTGGGTAAGCTTTATGGCGGGGGGTCGCAGAAATTTTTAAGGGAACGGTTGGAGTAGGGGAACAGGAGGACGAGGGGGCGATGGTGGGGAATGGGGGGCAGGGGGGTGAATGAGGCTGTTGTTTAGACATCACCTTTGGGTAAGCTCCAGTGCTCGTTTTGGAGTCCGAAGTAAAATCCCCTGAGGTATCCATTTTATTTTCAGTGAGAAGCAGATTTTCGAATGATGGAGATTTAACAGACTCATCATCGGATATATCTGCTAGCGAAATATCCCCGCCATCATTGGTTTCATCCATTGCGGGGTCTTAAGTACCTCCGCAACAGATTTCGACATAAAAAAAATGTATAAAAAACTAGTACTGAAAACGGAGTGCAAGCAACACTAAACCGAAACAGTCGAACGTTCGATGCGGAATGTCATGAACAAAGTGAATTTGTTTTTCTTTTGTAAACTACTAGGAGCTTAACTTTCTTTATAATTCAACTGTTGTTCCTTGATTGTTTCCTATGTAATAAGTGCTTATGCATTTCATTACTTAATTTGAACGAGTTTAAAAAAAAAATCAAATAATGGTGGATCCGATATTGCCCCTCATTAGCTACCTCAACGTCCCAATTTGCAAAGGGACATACATTATTGTGTAGGTTATGGTCCATAAAACCCAGTCAACCAAAGTTAAAGCAATGTAACGTAATTGCTCAAAACCGGTCGTTAAAACGTCCAGAAAACTACCCATCAAGATCATCGTTGGCTCTTAAATTTATTTCCTCGAGTGGACGAGTGCAGAGCGAAGGTGTTAATAGCTACAAACAAACAAATGACTAGCAAACACAAAACGTCAAGCGACTCCACCGAACCGTAGGTTTACTTTTCCCCTCAAAGAGGTAGGGAATATAATTTATGACGGCTTGCAAATGTGCCCCGACCCCGCCCACTTTTCAACACAAACTAAACAACGCCGGATGATAATTATGCCTGGCTGCTGCTCGCTCGTTAAGGCTTGATGTTCTGTTTATGGGTTTGTTTTAATAAGCTTTTGGAAAACACATAAAATTTTACCGAAATTAGATGGAGGCCATTACTACGAACTGGGGTGGAGAGGGGGGGGGGGTCGTCAGCGGACTAGGTTGATTATACGGGGCTGGCATATGTAAACTCCTGTAATGGAGTCGACATTGTTCCAATGGCGTCTATTTTTGGGCCCATGGAACCGGTCTAACTGGTGTGACGGTGAATTCGATTATGCCCATGATGGAAGCTGATTCTGTCAATTCTTCGGTCATTTATGTCATGTATCAGCGAAATTCTGTTAATGAAAATGTGTTCACTGTGTTCCGGTTGGCAAGTAAGAATACTGTGAACACATTTTTGAGTCTTTTAAATTTGTCAAACCTCTTAACGGAATCTCTTTATGAAGAGCTTTGAGTGTATTGGTTTATTTCCTTTGAATTCCGTTATAATTGCTTATCTTTTGACAGATACGCGTATTTTGTCTACTACTTGCAGACTTTATCAGTGCCAAGTACTCAACACCACTGAAGAATTCATCTTTTATCTACGAGTTATATTTTTAGTACCTATTGATTAGTATTTAACTCGTAGATAAAATATGGATTCTTCAGTGGTGTTGAGTACTTGGCGCTGATAAAGTCTGCAAGTAGTAGACGAAATACGCGTATCTGTCAAAATATGCGTTGTCGACTTTGGAAAGCAACCGTTTCGTCATGAGTGTGTGAGTGCTGACTACGTCCTTTGCTGCAATGGAAGTGATCTGAACTCCGTTGGTGATACTTCCATACAATGGAACCACTGGAAGTGGCTGCCGTTCTTATGGAGGAGACTTATTGGATAGCGGAAGATAAAGTGTTTATTGTGTTGTACCTTTTGCCTATAGCTTTAAGTTGTATTGTATAAAGAACAAGAATCCTCGGCTATGTAAAATTAATTCGATTGAGCCTTATCAAATAAATTAATACACAACAGAACCTTAATAAAACAAAAATTGTTACTTAGGGTCCCAGTACCTAAAAAACAAATTCTGATTCACAGAATCTCTCCCTCCTGCGACACTCCATCTATTTGATTTCGAGTGCGAGTGCAAATTCTAGTTTGTTTAAAAATGTTTTACAACTGTAAAACTTTCTTCACTCCAAACCGTTCGATTGTGAAATGGCATTAAAAATAAATGTCACCTCATACGCCCCCATATTACAGCCGACCGATTGGACGATGGTAGATCGTTATCCCCGTCAACTTTGCGCTGATGGTCGTTCATTTGCTCTGTGTCTGTGTGTAGGAAGCAATCCCCTTCGGCGAACCCAACCATGACCCTCAGCTGCTGCAGTAAACTTTTTAATGAACATCAATTTGTTGATACAAGCTTAATTTATACTTTCCCCATAGCCGTCATAGGTCGGGGCTGGTTGGTTTGGGAGATGAAGGCAAGCGATTTTATTTTCTTGCACTGGTGAACACAGCGCAGCAGCACTGATGGCACTAGATCGTCCTGTCGTCGCTCCACCGACTGCCTCTACTGCACAATCTGTGCCTCGGAAAGGGCACATGAGAGCTTTTTACGCGTATTATCCGAATGGAATTAGCTGTCATGGGGAAAAGCGGATCCCAACCGTATGGCATTGGGTCCGGAATGGAAGCGAAGAACGTGCTCGGTGGGACTCAAGACTTGCTGATTTAATATAATTACACACTTGAGATGGCGTATAATGGGACCTTAATGCTATCCCCCCTAGTGAAGGATCTGCTGTGAGTATACAATACTTGAACGACGTGACAGTTGCTGTAACGAAGATGAAGAATTGTTTCAGGTTGAAAACGGTTTGTTTGGATAGCGAAGAGATGAAGCGATTTTATCTCTGCTGTTTTGGGATGTAACGTGGTTTGAATTAAATCATGAAATAGTATTAACTGGGCTTTATGCCTGCCCTCAACTTGATGCTCTACGAGCTCGATAATCTTCTGAGGATAATTTTTGGAACTACTTCCATGGTCATTTGTCGTTAGTACTCTCCCGTCTGAGTGACTTGACCATGGAGTGTAATAATACAAGAGCAAATTTTCAAAGGTAAGCAAAGTCGAGCTATCAGTGTCAATCGATGCTCCTGCTATTATAGGATCACATCCAATTTTTAAATTTATTTACCAGTCAAATAGCTTTTTGACGTAATTACCTTCCGATCACAATATTTTTCGATGTTACTTAAATCACCCGATTTCTATGGTGATACCATTTGTCTTAAATAATAGCGCAGAGAAACCCGTTCGTCGTTTCGCTTTTTCATTATTAAAGTGAATAAATCGAACTGTTGGTTGCTAAGATGATTTCGGTGGTCCTAAAATGATGAATTGGCTGCACGTAAGGAGACGTGATTGATAATTCTCCCGAATATCCTGGTAGATATACTTTGATTTATGTTATTTTTCTTGGATTGGTACGTATGTTACTTTCGACATAATAAAAATTTGCTCTTGAATTGTACGCAAGCTATCGATCGTAAAACTAATCGCTGCACAATTTGCGAAAGAAAGTGCCTCCATCCATTTTTTATCCAGTTCCAAAATCCGTTTTTTTTAACTTATTGACCTCAGAAGTTTTGATCTACATGCGCGCTCCTTCGATCAAAATTGCCCATCAAAACGCATAAGGGAATTTTTAAAAGCCTGTACAGATTGCTATGCGCTCATATGAGCAACATTTTGCTGCAAACATCTGAAACCATGCAACATGGGTATTTTGGATCTGGGGAAGGTTTCTAGAGGTAAAAAAAACCACGGTCCACGGCCATTTCTAAATGCCATATGGCGGACCGAAATTCAACATTTTCTTGAGTGAATTTATACCAAATGGTCTGAGGATCTAGAGGTCAGAAATCG
This sequence comes from Ochlerotatus camptorhynchus, assembly GCF_037179485.1. Classification (NCBI taxonomy): domain Eukaryota; kingdom Metazoa; phylum Arthropoda; class Insecta; order Diptera; family Culicidae; genus Ochlerotatus; species Ochlerotatus camptorhynchus. Next base: position 11,514,646 of record NW_027040567.1, on the reverse strand, counting down.
AGATCCTCCGCCATGTCAAAATCCAATTTGCAGGATCCAAATTCAAGATGACGATCTTTTCTTCACAATGTATCATCTGAAACCATGCAATATGGGTATTTTGGGACTGGGGAAGATGTCTAGAGGTAAAATATCGTAGTTTGCAACGATTTTGAAATGCAAGATAGCGGACCAAAAAAAAATATACCCAAGCTCCTCCCCTCATCCTATCCTTCGACAATGTACCTCTCTAACCTCGAGTAAGCCGCGAGTATTCGGCTCAACTCTAACTAGACATATTAAGTGAATTTTGTTACAAACAAAGAACAATGAACTATCGGCTCCGTAAAGCTAACGCGATTGAGCCTTCCAAATAAACAAACTAGTTAAAAAAAAGTGGACCAAAATTCAAAGGCGGCTGTCTTTTCTTGACGATTTATCATTTGAAATCATGCACCATGGGTATTTTTGAAATGAGGAAGATGTCTAGAGATCAGAAAATTAGGTCTACCGCCAATTTGCAATCCATAACCGGAGGTTAAGATGGTGGTCTTTTCATAACGATTTATCATCTGAATCCATATGCGTCTCCATTGATTTATAGCGAGCGACTGTAACATGGTCACGACGCATGGTAGTCTAGTCACATAGGAGTATTGAGCGAAAACCCAAAACTTGATAACTTACTACACATATTGTACCCACTGTCTAAAAACCATGAGAACTATACAAATACAATCCATGTTTTTTTTTAATATTAGAAATCTCAATTTAAATATCATTTTATTTTTCCTTACAAGTTTTTAATTACCTTTCATTTGATTTTTTTGATCTTTGAAATCGGACCAGTGGTTCGAAAGTTACGATTTAAAAAAATTCATTTTGAAAAGAAAAACCTAATATTACACGAGACGGAATCCATCTTTGACATAAGGGATGAGACGTAAACAAACATGTAATGTAAAATTAAGTGTTCCGAGACTGAAAAGTCCGAAAGTACGTTTGATTGAGCTGAATTTCACGTCTATTATGAGCCAATTTTATGTCAAAATTGATGCTCGTATATGTCAGTCTCAGGGCACCTAAATTTGCATAAATTTTTCTAAGTGTGTGAAAATGCTCACTCTAATGACAAAATATATAAATACCGTTCTAATATTTTGCGGCAAGGAACAAAACTACCTATTTTCGTGAAATTCTGTGAGCCACTATATCGTTTTGCTATGGAATGGCTGTATATACAGTAGACTGATGCAAAATTTGACTTTTTCGCTCCACAGTGCTTAAATGGTTTCAAATTGGGTCCTGATTAGCCTCCCAAAGGTACAACCCATTTGGTTAGAAACAGGCTTCGCACAAGCCATTTGAAGTTTGCATGTACATTACTATGGGAAATCTCAACTTTTGTTCATTGCCTTCTAGTCTTTTTCCATATTGAGCTGCGAAACAGTTCGATAGCCATTCTTATTTTCTCAGCTACAACTTTGCTGAAGATCGTTCCTATGTAAAACGAGACAAGAAAAAGTTATTAATTATTTAAGAGATTGGTAAACTTATGACATGATCAAGCAGCTGCTCTGTAGGCAACACTGTATTTTGCAGTGTGACATGATTTTTGTGTCCTATTCAACGCCCCAGAAACACCAATGTTGCCTGCTGAGCAGTTGATTGAGCATGATCATAAGACATCAGCGCATTGAACCATTGATAACATTCGATCCTTGTATTTAATCAAAAAGTGATCTTAAGCAAAGTTGTACCTGGGAAAATTTCCCACAAGTAAAGTTGAAAGTTTTTGAAGTAGACCGATATGGTGAATTATTAGATATGCATGAAAAAAAAATCTTGGTTTTACCATAGTAATTCCCATACAAACTTCAAATGGTTTGTGCGATCTCAGTTTGGGTTCAAATTTTGAGAGGTTAGTCAGGATCCGATTTGGAATAGTTTAAGTATTGTGGAACAAAAATTTCACATTTTGCATCATTCTAATATACAGTGTATCGCAAAATTGAGCGTGCACCCAAGTGGAACTTGTTTTTTTACATTCTGAATAGAAAGCGTTTTTCTCAAATAGCTCTTACTTTTAATAAACGCAACCAAATAAGCCCAAGACTGTACCAATAATTGATAAATTTATGATGGTTCAGCAGCCAGAAGTTCAGAAACGTATCTCTTTAAATTGTACCTTTAGAGCTGTTTTTTTGTTTTTCTTTCTAAAATTTAAGGACATCTGTCCGCTAAATTTTGAGATACACTGTTTATCAGAATAACAACTTTTCAATCTGTAAATTGATATTTTAAATTCAATCATGAAAAAGGGAGAGGGGTGAATGAGTAAGCGTTACGTAATTTGATGGGGGAGTCTTGTCAAGTGTTACTTATTGTTACATAGGTCGAAAGGGGTCCAAATACAATTTTTTAACGTTACATAATATGTGTACCGTACCTAATGTCTACCGATCTGATTTGCTTCAAAGCAAGAATCTTGAAATCTTCCAAGTTAAACTACGTCCAAGAAGCATGAAAAGTGAGCTAAATCTTAAAATGTGTATGACCTGCTGAGGATTAAATTTCCTCAAAATATTCTCATAACTTGCAGAAAAAAATGCATGCGTACAGATTGAACGTACCTCAAGGCATTTCAACTTTATATGGATGGAGAAGGAAAATTTAGTTTTGATGATTATTAAAAAAAATCTTTGTTACGTGAAAATGTTGCAACCTGCTGAGGATGTAATCTTCTCAAAATATTCTCACAAGTAACAGCAATAATCTGAATGGGTACAGGTTGAACGTACTTCAAGGCAACTCAAGTTTATATGGATGGGATGGATGATTTTCTAAACTTGAGATACCTTAAGGTATATTCAATCTGTACACATGCAGATTGCTTCTGAAACTTATGAGAATATGTTGTGCCAAATCAGACTAAAACGTTCCGGGGAATCCAAATCCGAGGTTAAATTTCACAGTTAACATTTTTTTTAAAGTTTTATATAAGTGATGTAAGTAAGTATGGTATGGTATCTCAACGGTAAAAATTAACTTCAGACTCGGAAGGTACGCAATTGATACAGTACATTGGTGAAGGTTTTGGAAGGTTTTATAAAGATTTTCAAAAAATCACTCGTCTATTCAGCAGAAAACCCTCAAACAAGGAATTTTAGATGAATCCTAAATCCTTGAAGGTACGCTATGGTATGCTGTTAAAACATGAGAATGAGCTTTGACGACCATACATTTCAATAGTTGCTACGCCGTCATTGACCAGATTTAACGAAATTTGCACAAAGAACTATATGAATGAGGCTTGGGACTAGCAATCCATTTTCAGTGTACAAAATCCGGAAATCCATATTTTTTAGTGAAGTAATGAAATTGGGTTGTTAGCGGAATGCTAAATAAAACAGCAAAAGGGTTTTATCTTCCATTTAATTCCACTTAATTAATTTTGGTATCCATGACAGATACGTATTTCGACTACAATGTGCAGTCTTCATCAGTGTCATTCCCACTAAAGAACTTATCAAAATCTAACCCCCTTAAGTACTCATCCCCTAGGTAAAAAAGTCAAGATCATAGGTATAAAAATGAAACTACAATGTGTTGAATCGGAACCTACCTAACTAATAAAAACCAAAGATTTAAGTAAGCTAAAGGAGAAAAATCTATACAAATCTCTAATAAGGAAAATCCCCAAAGGCTTGGTAGCCATCATAATGAAGTAATGAAATTGGGTTGTTAGCGGAATGCTAAATAAAACAGCAAAAGGGTTTTATCTTCCATTTAATTCCACTTAATTAATTTTGGTATCCATGACAGATACGTATTTCGACTACAATGTGCAGTCTTCATCAGTGTCATTCCCACTAAAGAACTTATCAAAATCTAACCCCCTTAAGTACTCATCCCCTAGGTAAAAAAGTCAAGATCATAGGTATAAAAATGAAACTACAATGTGTTGAATCGGAACCTACCTAACTAATAAAAACCAAAGATTTAAGTAAGCTAAAGGAGAAAAATCTATACAAATCTCTAATAAGGAAAATCCCCAAAAGCTTGGTAGCCATCATAATGAAGTAATGAAATTGGGTTGTTAGCGGAATGCTAAATAAAACAGCAAAAGGGTTTTATCTTCCATTTAATTCTCCTTTAGCTTACTTAAATCTTTGGTTTTTATTAGTTAGGTAGGTTCCGATTCAACACATTGTAGTTTCATTTTTATACCTATGATCTTGACTTTTTTACCTAGGGGATGAGTACTTAAGGGGGTTAGATTTTGATAAGTTCTTTAGTGGGAATGACACTGATGAAGACTGCACATTGTAGTCGAAATACGTATCTGTCATGGATACCAAAATTAATTAAGTGGAATTAAATGGAAGATAAAACCCTTTTTCATATTTTTTAGGTCAATAACGGTGCCGGCCACGTGCTTACATTGGGGGAGGGAAAAGATTGTTATTTCAACAACCGTTGCTAGTAGAGACCGAGTATACCTCTGCATCTCCACGGTTGTCACGGAAAGGACGTTTTTGTTAGTGGGAAGGGTAAAATAGATCTGGATTCACATTGGAAAACCTGTTAGGCAAATGACGCGACTCTATCAACTCAGTAATTGATCTTCTGCTCAGTAAGCAAAAACAGTCGCTCTAAGGCCACCGTGCCCCTTACATCACAACAAGCTACGACCGATGATCGTTAATTATCGGTTACAAGAAGCTATTACAATAAAATGAAATCATCCAAAGTAGTTAACAATGTCTTCCGAACCGATTAAGGCGTACGTCCCATTTGTCTAAATATACTTATTACTTTTCTGAATCGTTCCTCCAATTTCTGTTATTAATGATTTTCTACAATAGAGGCCTGGACATATTAACATAGTAATGTAATGAGGCTTGAGTTTTAACCCATGATCTTCTACTCATTAAGCAAAAATGGTTACTCTATAGCCACCGTGTCCCAAACTGGATCACGCATACATGATTTCCGAAATTCATGGTTTAAGCTATTCAACTTTTGGTTATCAACTGCTCTTTATGCTCTCGAAACCCAACGATGGTGGTTTATTCTGTTGTGGGAGAGTTTGGGATTAAACCCATGATATTCGTCTCATCAGAATGAACTCGGAGTTGTGACTGATAGTTCAAGACAACTGATCTCAGCACTCTGTGTTTTTTTTCAGAACTGCTCATAGACATTACTTTTCTTTTTATTATCATGGATAATTTCTAGGTGGTATTTAAGAATTTAATAACTCCTAAACGCTTTTAACGAAATGTTTTAAAATTATTCCTTGGATTTCTTAGACTTCTTTCTCTTGACTTCTTGGAGATCTGTCTTGAGAGTTGAAAATTAACGAGGGACTATCTTTAATGTTTATAGTTTTAATTCATCACATCAGAATTAAATCAATAAGCCATTTAAAAGTATCGTCTTATTGAGTTAATATTCATATTAATTTATGAGTGGTCAAAAAAGTAGAAGGGTCTGTGCCTAGGGGCACGAACGGAAGCTTGACGTAGGACCGGTAGTGGACGGAATAAATGTAAAGAGCATTTAAGTTCTTTTAATTGATCAATTATCTATTATCTCAACTCTTTCCGTTTTTGAATTGTAGGCGTACCAAATTTGTAGTAATCTTTTTCAAAGAGAAAGTTGATAACGAGAATCAATCAAAATCACTTGCACCCCTGCTTCCAAGTTTATAGATAAATTCTATTCCAACTCTTTACTGATGTAAGCTTGATGGCCCTGAAAAGGGCCGTTTTATTGAAGAGGACATCCATGGCCACTTACGCTTGGCGTGTTTAAGTGTAGGTGACAGCATCACGGACCTCATTTTCCAGGAACACCTTCTGCACACCTCGTAGATCAGACCGGAGATACGTCAGACACCGCCACGGCGAGCCAGATGACGGATGGTGGTTATCTCGAAGAATTTGCGATGACGATTGGCACCTCCTTTGCCACGACCAGTCAATTGTTGCTTGATGGGTTATAGAAAAGTGGAATAACCACCTTCCTATTGCTGACCACGCCGTCCGAAGTGAAAATGAGCTGATACCAGACAGCAGCGCTGCTTTATATCTTTTTAGGTTAAAGCAGAATGATGTGCAACCAAGTGGTATAAAAGCTACAAAGACTCCTCCCATTATGAATAGTTTGCTATCGAGTAGCGACACTGGCTCTTTTCCCAAATTTGAGATTAGTTCACTCATAATCGCCAAAAGTGTAGGAACTCAGCGATGAGTAAATTTGTCTCATGATTTCCTGTGGAAAACCTTTATAATCTGCCAGAAAATGAGGAAATTGGCGAAAATTTTATTCAGTCTCGGAGTAGTTCCAATAGACTGAGTGAATCCAATCTTTACTTTTCTCAAATTCGGGAATTTTTCCCTGCAAAATCCAGGAAAAACCTGGGAAAACATGTGGCAAATTTGCTAATCGCTGAGTTCCTGCACTTTATTTCTTATTTCTGAGATAACTAAACTCAAATTTGGGTCGTTCTCATTCGCCGTGTTTAGCGTGATTACCTCTCACCCCAGCAGGCCTGGGTCCAATCTCAGTCGGCGCCACCGGCATGTTCTAAAGCTTAACATCTCTGGGAGCTGCCTCCCTGGCGTCGGTAGCATTGGAGCTCAGTACGGAAAAAAATCTCGCGTCACTTTTCAATAGGTCCTATCTACATTGATCGATTCTCTTCATCGACACTCTCTTTCGTAAATAACTCGCCTTCACAAATGTTTCCTGCCGTCTTCGTCGAATTAGATGCTAGATTGTTGCTTCTTCCATCGAAAATATCCGGCCGTGGCGATTCAAAGTTGATCAAGGTTGATCAAAATAATTTGTACCCCTGCTTCCAGTTTGATTACATAAGCATTTTGTGTGATCATTGGTTCTGAATATGGACAAACAGGCAGTTGAATTCTATTCCTACTCTTTACTGTAATAAGCTTGGTGGCCCTGAAAAGAGTTGGTGATGATTTAACCCCCGAAACCAAACAGAGTGCGTCTCTGTCACTTCAAAACGTAGATGACATCCATGGCCGCTTACGCTTGGCGTGTTTAGTGTAGGTGACAGCATCACGGATCTCATTTTTCAGGAACACCTTCAGCACACCTCGTAAATCAGACCAGAGATACGTCAGACACCGCCACGGCGAGCCAGACAACGGATGGTGGTTATCTTGAAGAATTTGCGTTTGGTTCTGAATATGGCGATGAGTGTGCAAAATATTACGCAATTCCATCCTCCCTATTCGCACGCGCCCGAGGATTGGAGGCGAATGCCACTTCGACTTGTTTCGTATACTTACTACTCTCTGACGACTGTGCTGGGGAAGCAGCATATGCATGTAGGTAATTGGTGGATTTAAAGATGATGATGGTCCCACCTCTTACCCCTACAAAGGTTTGAGCTGGACGATTTATCTTTAAGATAATTAAATATAAACATTTTAACCAGGTTAGCAAACAAAAACGAGCTGGTTACAGTTACAGATATAAATTCCCTCTAGACTTTACAGTTGCTTCACAGCAATATACATAAATGTGAAAAAGCTTAGGCGTCCACCTCTTAGTTCGCCTTTTTGTCCACCTAGAATATTCATAAGTATTACAAGCAATCAAGAGTTAATGAACAATCAACAAAGCATCCTATACACTAGCAACCCCGCAATGATGCTATTATAATTTTCAGCAATGTCAGGAATGCTCACGAACCCCCGACATTCAGCCAGAAAACTTAATACTAACTCAAAGTATCTTCCAAATAAGCTTCAAAGTTGCATTTTTTTTTATCAAATGTTAAATTCAGTCCTCTATATCCGTAATACGCGCGCGAGGCTCAAACCTTTGTAGACTACTACTTTTTTTTTTTTAACTACTACTTTAATTCAAATATAAAAAAAAATCCATCATCACCATCGTGGCGAACAAAATAGTTTTTGCAGTGCTACAATAATTATTAAAAAGTCGTTATGACAGCTATCCATACAAAATAATCCGTTATAAATAACTTCGTCAAGATACATACTTCGTCCATTCATAAAAAAAAATAAAAATCACTGGATAACTGTTCAAAAGACAGTTTTAACGTGTGAAATACAATGTCTTTTGAATTCTGCTAATGTTGTTGCACGTTTAATATGTCTAGGCATCGAATTGAAAACATTTACTCCTTTAAAATACAATGAATTCTGTGAAGCGCAAGTCAAGAAATGTGGTGTTCTTATTTCATCCGCGTTTCTAGTATTATATCTATGAAAATCACTTCCTCTTTCAATTCGATCACACAAATTTGTTAGTTAATTCGACGCTTTTGGATAATGCTGGACATTTACCAGTTTTTCAATAGTTTCTTGTTAAAAATCAACATTCGGAAGCATTTTATCGATGCGTAGCCATATATCTAATCGATTGGTGATAAAATTATTGAAATTGGACCAGGGGCAGCTGAGTTATTAACGTTCAAAATCTTTCTTTATTTGTTACATGTTCCATTTTCGGTTTTCACAAAGTGTACCCCCATATAGAAATCAAAGACGTAGTCCTACGTCAAAACGTGGAGCTCTAGGATCAGTTTCGTGAATTAAATAGTTTTACGGATGTTCCGGACCTTTTAGTGGACCATCCCGTGGTCCCTAGTATAAATTTTCTTGTCACAACTCCGATTTTATTGTGGTATTGAGTAGTTTATATATATATAAAAAAAAAACATGGAGCTCTAGGATCAATTTCATTAAATGTCCACTTTTAAGGATGTTCCGTATCTTCCAGTGAACCATTCCGTAGTCTCCAGAGTCCATATTCCTAACACAACTCCGAATTCATTCTGATAAGACGTCTATGAGTGGTTTGTTAAAAAACCACGGAATTCTAGGATAAGTTTCATGAATTTACCACACAGCAAAAAAATAATTTTAATATCACATCAAAGTGGATGTACTTCAATCGTGTCGAAAATATGGTATGGTATTACTTGCTAAAAAGGACAAAATTATTATTAATACAATGCACGAACTGCCATTACGCTGCTTTTACTGCATTTGTTTATTTTTGTGGCCATAAAAATTACATGAGATTTTCAACATGATTGAAGTGCATCCTCTTGGATGTAAAATTAAAATTTATTTTTTGCTGTGCACTTTCACGGATATCGCTGATCTTTTAATGGACCAATCCGTGGTCCCATAGCATAGCATAGCGTAGCATAAACCAGGTTGCGCAATTTCGTAGGTGGTACGAGCTCCAAACTGTTGTTAAGAAGGAGACCCGCCTTCATCCGTTGCTGTTAGTTAGATAGTAATTTGTGATTAATTACTACCTCTTAGATAAGGGATGTGTTTCCCTCCAACAGACCAGAGATTTGTCTATAGCTTTAAAACTCATTTATTCTTCCAATACAGCCTTGGGAATGGGAACATTGTCCGTTGTTGGTTCAGGTTTAAATAAACTTCTCGACTCAATATCGAAAAAGCAGTATCCAATATCCAGTCAGTAAAGCCATTTCCCTCTGATGGGAATAGACAAAAACAGTAAACCAAAGCATAAAATCGATGAAAATTATTAAAACAGCATCCTCCTCCGTGCCTTCCGAAGCAAACGTATCCAAAGTCACCCAATCGCTCCAGACAAAAGAAAGCTCTCCAGATGGGGGCCGAGGCAAAAAATCAATCAGAGCAACCTCTAGTGGCTGGCTGGTCCCGATTTGCCAACATTCCCTTCCTATTCTCCGAGCTGCAAGGAGTTTGTGTCAATTCCCCTCCTTGGGGCAGAAATGGGTGAGTTTGAGGCACAAAAAGTTCACCGGGAATCGTATAAATGTCGAAGATTTATTGATTTACGGCGAAGTTCTGGATTTGGGAATGAGAATTTGTCGGACGCAAGTGCGACTGAACTCGGGGAATGTGACTTTGTACCAGTCGGAAGGAGAGCCGTTAAATGTTCCAAAGTTATGAAATCAATTTGCGTCCCTCACAATGCGAAATTGAATTGGACTGCCATAAATCTGATGTTTGTAGTTGGCAGTTCCAACTAAAATCTCAACAACTTCAATCGGGGGGAAATGATGCACGGAAAATCGAATCCCACTCCAAAGAGATTGCATCTATTAGCCCCTAACACAGCTCTGCTCGGAAAGCAAGAAAAGCTGTGTGCTCTTTACAAGTGCATTCAAGTTGCCGGTAATGTATTTCAGCAATAAATATGTTTGGGTAAGTGGAATAAGCTGCTTTCAATCGAAGCACCCCTTTCGAATATATCAACGGGCTTTCCGCACCCACACCAGCCAGCAACAGCAGCCTCTGGGCTAAAATGAGAAGCAGAGGCTGTTCCCCTCTCTCTCTCTCTCTGGTAGGTTTCTTATAGCGAATTCGTTTATTATTCAGTTCCAACCTGGATCGGGTATCAAGATTGGGTCTGCTTGTTTTCTAGCAAACGTCAGTTTGATCGTTTGTTTTTAAAACCTGGCACGGGTCGAGGTTCGCACTGACATAAAGTTCGGGTTCGCACGGGTTGGAACTGGTTCCAACCCCGATAATAAACGAATTCGCTATTAGTCTAGCACTTACAACAGAGTGCTTGGACCGTTTTGCTCTTGGAAACCTGCAGCAGTCACAAAAAATGGCTTCGGTTTACAGAAATGTTGCAATCAAGGGTTGTTTAACTAGAGAAGAAGGCAGACGTGAGTACGAGATAGGGTTAACGGAACAGTGTGATTTTTTTAAACCTGATTTCAAAACTTTCAATCTCATGCAAATATGATTAGTGCTTCCATGCTATAACAAAAATGAGTTTGAAACATTTTCCACATTGACAGTTATTCTGTGCTTGGAACTCCGTTTCGGTACTACTGATATTGCATCTCCTGGCAGCAGCTAGAACACAGCATCTGACACACTTCCAAGGTACACACGTTCACGTTCTGGTATACCTGCAGGGCTACCTTCTCTAAATGGCAGAATTTGCTGTATCGGGTCACGAAGCTGCCACTGAAAAGTGCTGTGCCCTCTTCCTCCTTCTGTTGTACGAAAGTTACAAACGATGGGGTTCCTGACTGAGCGAGAAAAAAAAAATGAAGTCAAACAAATAACTGTTACGACCGGTTGGTTGGTCGGTCGGTCGCCGGTTGGTTCGGGTGCTGCAGTATGCTTCCAGCTAGAAGATGAACCCCGCTGATAGTGCACGTTCGTCGGAATTTGTAGATAGCAAAATGCGGGGAAAAAATTGAGAGTGCAGCGGATCTGAGTTTTCCCGGTCCAAATGAACGAACAAATAGACACGCTTTTGTCATCGCGCTTGGGCTGCCGCCGTTAGGATTCAACGGTGCAATTCATTGGAGATGTTCTATCCCCGGAGAATCCCAGCTCCGGACCATTTACGTCGCTGCCGGATTGAAATTGTTCGAATGGAGCGCAGCAAGCAGGCAGTAGCTGCGCTTTTAGACGATGATGGCGGAACGATCCTGAGCTGTTGAATGTCATGCCATGAAGCACCGGGGAGAAAGTGCAGTTTTTCGAATGAGCTGAAATTTAATTGGCAAATGAATTCCGGCACATTGAGCAAACCGAATGAATGGACGCTATTTTTTCCCGTGTCAGAGCTTTTCCATCGCTGATGGCTTGCTTGCATTGCTAGGCACGTATCGCTGACGAATTGGAGGGAAAAGTTTGATATCGAATGAAATTGCACGGCATTCAGAGGCACTTCAAAGTTTGTTGTTCGGAAAATCCTTATGAGTTGGATCCATTGAATAGTATTTTGTTGCGTAATGCATCCTGTATTGGCACTGAGTGTAATTGAGATCTTTAAGCATGTTTGACATTTGAACAAATGTTATTCTCTGAGTACTGCGAACTAACTCAAAATGCTTGTCATCTGAGAGCCGAGTCAAACTGTCAAACGGAAGCCAAACATTCAAAAGAGCTCAGAAGTCACGTAGGTAGTTACTGTTTGAACCACAAGTAAAGGTGTTGCCTCCTACTGAAAACAAATTAAGAATTATAATTATGAAACTGTCGAAACATCAACCTTAGTAGGCGGATAATTTAAATCATCGAGCGTGATGCTCGAAAAAGTGTTTTTATTTGATATTAATAATGCCAAAACTGGGTTGCTGAAACAAGAATGTAGTCAAACTTTATAAGAGTCATGTGAGCCTTATGTATTATGGTTTTTTGGAAGTGAACCTTGCAAATAATGGGTTGTTAAGAACCATTACCATTCCAAATTCTTGTTTTCTCCATACATTTGTTGGACAGGATTTATATTAGAACCTTTTTATTTATGATTCGCGAACTAATGATAGTTTTTATGGTAGTCAGTAAGGTCCATGGATGGTTTTGTAACATCGATCAACTTTATGTGGAATACATCGCGAATTGGTTGCCTGTAAATTAATGATTACCAATTCGCGATATACATATTCCACGTAAAATTGAACGATAATCAAGGGGTTATCAACTGTGCACACTGTGCCGAAACACAGCATGGCACACTATTCGACTCTTAAGGACACACGTTTACAAGTAGGATACAAATAATATAATATAAAACGGCATCACTATCGAGTGTTGACGTTTTGCCAATTGTGTTAAGGTTGACTTCTTTGTTTACTCCATTGGGCTTCAAGGATTTGCCTTGCCAGTTTGCGAAAAAATCCAAGGAAAAATCTGCCCCTGTCTGCACAATGAATATCTCATCCGATTCGTAGCGAAAATCCTAGCGGCTCGAGGTTTCGTCCTGAATAGCTTCTTTTCGGGCCTCACTCCAACAGAGTTCTTCCATACCATGGTCAGTCAAGAGGGTTGATACGACAGTCATGACAGTCAAAATGGGTTCCCTCTAGCAACGGATGGTTAAATGCCAGTAAGATCGTCTAATACGATGATACGGTGCGGAATGCGATCGGCTAACTGAATGGACAAAAATCCTCCGAACGACGACAGTATTGTGCTAGCTGCGGAGGATTTTTGTTTTCCTTTACAAGTTTGTTATGCAGAACGAACGATAAATAAAAAACTACAAGGGATAGCCCTATGGGGTTGTACGCAATGGTGACGCAGGATTACGTGGTCTTAAATAATAAATCTTATTTGTTAACTGCAGTAGGATCTTGTGTTTTGTGTAGGAATTGGAATTAGAGAGCGGGGTTCTCACTGTTTATACTCATTAGTATGACATGCTTGACATAGATGGCCCACAGCGACTCACGAAGAGCTACTGGTTCCGATCAATAGCGGTGCGGCTTCTTCCTCCTTTTTTGGATGCTCATGTGGGCTGCAGCTCACTGCTTGCAGGCAGCCTTTCGTTGTGTTCTGGAGAACAATGTTCAGCGCCACGCGCCGAAAGCACTGCTGCTGCTGATGCCGACGACCAGACACCACCACACACGGTGATTGGAACTGAATCCGATCAGCGGTTTAGGCCAGCCTTGATAGCAAGCTGCTTACGGGGAAGCCCTTGGTTGTGTACTGAAGAACACAACCACTCACCACGAGGTGATTGAATAAACACCATTTGATGAGACCGGTTGGACTTCAACTTTGAAATCTGTGTTAGGGAAATCGCTTTTCGCAGGTAATCGGTGATAATTTTCCTTATTGCAATTTTCAATAGTGAAATTTTGAAAAACGATAATGTCTTGAACTCAACAGGTGCGTCGAAATATTTCAGATCGATTGGTGATAAAATTATTGAAATTGGTTCAGGGACATCTGAGTTATTAACGTTCAAAATCTTTCATAATTTTGTTACATGTTCCATTTTCGGTTTTCACAAAGTGTACGCCCATATAGAAATCACAGACGTAGTCATACGTCAAAAACACATCATATGGGGTGTTGGTGATGAGTTTTGTGTTTCGGACTGGTTTGAATTCCTGTCTTGCCTTTCTCGCTTTCCCCTGCGTTTTTCCTCAGGTATCCTTGCCTGTCATTAATTGGTATGGAATTCGATGGAAGTTTTATAGGACTTTATAGGGATGTCCATACAAGTCCTAGTGCTGCTGAAGGATGTCGATACGTATTAATCCCAAATATTTCATCAGATCTGGACCGATCTACGATTGCCTTAGCGAAAAGGTATAGGATTTATAGGAACAGATTAATGCAATCAGGAATATTGCGGAATTCCGTGAGTAAACCGCATCATCAACGATCCAATCTGCACTCTTCTGTTGCACTAGTTCGTCTCAAAAGGACCCGGTGCGATGGGTGGCCTGCCAATAAGTCAATTATAAGGACTTGCTCAATCTCGAAATTTTGATTCACAGCAAAGGAGGTTTCGGTGGGGTCAGTAGGTCCCGCATGACGACAGATAAACAGATGATAAGCAGATGAACAACAACAACCACAGGGTACTGCCTGCAATTGAACTGCACATGCGAAGCTTATCTGGATCGCGCACCATTTGCAGAGTATGACACATTTGAAGTGGGGGACATTGTGCAAGGTTTCACTACTGCAAAGGATCGTGAACTGTGTAGGCTTCAACGTGGTAATTAGGTGGTGGTAGGAAACATCAAAATTAGCAATACGATAGTATTGGGTTTGAGTTCTGGGTTTTGTCCGGGAGCATTTTACTGGCAGTTGGTGAAAATTTCATCCACCACTAATCAGGCTACACCTTTGCTTCTTCACAGGTTACTTGTGGACGGGTCGTATAGCTTCAATTGCTTCCAGTTCCTCTTCCACTGCCCACTCCACTCTCGTTCTAATGAGAAAGAAACTTAATGTTTGCCATGAACCAGAGCCATGAATTAGAGAAATTGAACATGTAAGCACAATCACAAAAGTCTCTCTTTAGGGTTGTCAAACTCATGGGATATTGACACCTTGGCCTACTTCGGAACGATCGGCACAACGTTTAGCAAAGCTTTCGGCACTGCTAAATCTATTTGCACAGATTATAAGGTGTGCAGAGTTGAATATCCCTTGCCGATAATACAAAACCATCTATGGACCTTTCTGACTACAATAACCATATCTTTTAAAGTTCTCAAACCATAAGTAAGAAGGTTCTAATATCAATAAATTTATGGAGAAAACAACTATTTTGAATGGTAATGGTTTTCAACAACTCATTATTTTCAAGGTTCTAATATAAATATCCAATAAACTATAATACATAAGGTTAAAACTTTATTACACAAACGTTCGTGAAAAGTTCCATAACCATTTCATTAAAAATTTAGCGGGGATTATAAACAATGTTTTAACTAATAGATAAGGTATGGTTCGCATATATGCGGGTACGGCTTTCACAGAATCCAACGCATCACTGACGTTACCTCCGTTTCCAAGAGCTCACATTTTCTTTTCAAGTTTTCCGAAGCGAAGGCACGGCCAATGATATCAACCCAAATCTGAGTTCAGTAACAATTGCAGGAACTCTGCGATGAGTAAATTTGCATCATGTTTTCCTGTGGAAAACCTAAAAAATCTGCCGGAAAATGTGGAAAATTGACAAAAATTTTACTCATTCCAGGAGTAGTACCAATAGAGTGAAAGAATCTAATCATTATTTTACTCATACTCGGGATTGTTTCCTGGAAAAAAAAAACCCGGAAAAACAGGAGGCAAATTTACTCATCGATGAATTTCTGCACTTTTTGCGATTTATGAGTAAACAGAACTCAATTTGGGTTGATCTCATTGGCCGTGTGACTAGAAGTGAAGATGTCACACTCGACACCCCACGTTTGAATCTTACCTACGTACAGTCAGGAGTTCTTATTGCCAGACTATCCGTGAATAAGGATACCCACAGCTTATGGGATTTATGGTGGTATGCTCCATCGAGGATACTACGCGATTTAATTCGTATTTTGGAAAATCTGTATTAAATCCTTACCCTTACTTATCTGATAAGCAACCGTTGGCTTCATACCACTTCAGGACAACATTTGAATAGTGGCACGAAGCTAGATCCGGCCAGAAGATCTTAGGGCCCTTGTGTTGCTTCGACAGAGGAAGCAGACGCTTCTGAAGACACTCCTTGAGGTAGATTTCCCCGCTTACAGTCCCGGTAGTCAAGAAACGGTGCACTCCGTTTGCCACATGAGCAGATCGCTTGTCAAATCATATATTTCTTGGCAAACTTTGAAAGTTTCTGCTTCCTTACTTGCTCCGGAACATCGAACTTGTGCTGGGTGGTGAAGAACAGTAGCTCCGAAAGCTGCCGGAAGTCCGCTTAGATGTAAGTCTCATCATTCATAATGAGACAATGAGGCTTCGTGAGCAGTTTCCGGGCCCGTGACTTTCCCACCGTATTTTGCCGTGCGTCACGATTTGGAGCCTTCTGAACTTTGAACGTATGCAGTCCCTCCCGGTCCTTGGCTCTCTGAACGGAAGACTTGGACAGATTCAACTTTTTGGCCACATCCCTGACCGAAGCCTTGAGATTCCGCTGAAATGCTTTCAAGACACGCTTGTGATCCTGATCACTAATAGAACATCCATTCTGACCGCATTTCTTCTTCCGTTCGATGCTCAGAGTTTCGTAGTAACGTTTAATCATCGTTGACTGCACGATTCCGAGTTGTTTTCCGACGTTCCGATGAGAGAGTTGAAGATTTTCCAGGTGCTTGCGCAAAATCAATTCGCGACGTTGCTTTTCGGGTGACGCCATTTTTTCCAAGTTTCGAAAAACTGACAGCGATAAAAATACAGTGTAAACAATACAATCTAAACTACCTACCCAAGAATTGGGTAGTTTTCTAAATCGTTTCTTCCGTGATGCAATTTGATGTGGGACACCCTCTAGTGCGATAGACACAAGACAAGGCAGCAAAATTCTTCTCGAAGATGACTTGGTATTTGGTTGGAAAATACACCTTGGAGTGTAGCCCGCAGATCACGGATCAACGGTGAATTTTTGTCATTTTCATTTTAACAGATTTTAACATCCAATCCGTGGTTTAGTAGGAGATTTCGCTCTATTGATACGACTGTAATTTTTCCCAAAGACAAGACGAATCAAGTTTTTGTTTTTCGTTACTTCGATTGTAATCTGTCTTAATTTCTATATCGCATGTGTATTCAAAATGCTTTGCCGTTGTCGGCTGTCGAGAGTTAAGCCAGAAGTAATAGATGTTGAAATGTAGAACTTGATGTATGTATGAAATATGTTAAACGTGTTTGGTTAATGTGAACACCATCCGAAAGACCGTGGTCATCTGAACAACGTTGCTGAAGACAGTAACCTTCTATATGCCCAGGATATCGAGATACAGAATGTACAGGAAATTCGTGTGCACACTAGTGCCACACAGATAAAATTCTTAATTTTAATTGTGATGTAAACATTCATTCACGTAAACTTAAATTTCATTTCATGCAACCGAGCAACTTGTAAACAATGTTGTTTACAAATATGAGCTTTTGTATACAATATTTGCTACATTGCATGAAATGTGTCAAAGCCGATCACCGTAGTATCGTCAACGTGCTATCTGGTATAGATTGGTAGATCATCCTCGATCCTGATAATGTTGAAACCGCTGGCGCAAGCATTTTCACTAGAGTCGGTGTATAATGAGTCACGCCAAGAGAAAAACAGTCGAACTCGCATCACGGTTTTCGAAAGATTCCCTTTCTTTTCACTTGGCAACAGAGGACTTCTACATCAACTTCAAATGACTTCTAGCGAGAAAAAAAAATAGCGGCTGTAGTAAATCATGATATCAGTGATTCAGTCAAATTATCTCAACCAAAAATAGAAGAAATTCTCATAAGTGATCATTATTAAACGTGACAATTGATTGCTCACTGCGAGTTTATGATCATTTCTTCGATTATGTTTTATATTTTATTGCAATACCTTTCGTGGACCTTTCAGAGCATCGTAATGTTTGTTTACTCTGCACGATAGGTAGCCAACAGCTCAATAGGTAGACTTGGCTTCACTTTTGGCGTGACTCATCATACACCGACTCTAATTTTCACATGTCTTGGCTTATGTCATTGACAGGCAAGTTCCGAAAAGAGTTCACCGTAAAATTTCTCATCCTCCTTGGCAGACGAGTGAACTGCGTAGGTTGAAGTCGACCAAGAGAGCCGCATTAAGAAAATTCACTAAGTATCGTACGCTTTCGCTGAAACGTCACTACGTTAGGCTCAATTATGAGTTCAAGCGAGTTAGCCGTCGATGCTATTCGCGATATCAACGAGGGATTCAGAGGAAACTCAAGTCGCACCCGAAGTCATTCTGGAATTACGTAAATGAGCAGCGCAAGGAATTCGGCCTACCTTCTTCAATGGTGTTGAATGGAGCAGTTGCTTCCACTCCTCAGCAGATCTGTCGCTTGTTTTCTGAGAAGTTCGCCAGTGTTTTCACGAATGAGAGATTAACTGACGAACACGTTACCCTAGCAGCTAGTAATGTTCCACTGTATGGTCAAACACTGGGTGCGATGGATGTCAACGTCGAGATGATTTCCACTGCCGCATCACAACTCAAGTCGTCCTTCAATCCAGGACCCGATGGCGTTCCATCCGTATTCCTGAAAAAGCATATCGCCAGCTTGCTGATGCCCATGCTTCACCTATTCCGATTGTCCATCTCGAGTGGTACATTTCCATCTTGTTGGAAATTCGCACATATGTTTCCTATCCACAAAAAGGGCAGCAAACGGGATGTGGACAATTATCGTGGAATTACGTCGTTGAGTGCAGTTTCGAAGTTATTCGAGTTAGTCATCATGGAGCCTCTACTTTCTCATTGTAAGCCGTATCTAAGTGGTGATCAACACGGCTTCAGTTCCGGTCGTTCTACTTCCACAAATCTGCTGTGTTTGACATCGTATCTTACGGAAAGCATGGCAGAGAGGACTCAAACAGACGTCATATACACCGACTTGTCAGCTGCCTTCGATAAGCTAAACCATGCCATCGCGATTGCCAAGTTGCATAGACTTGGGGTCAGCGGCAACCTCTTGCGATGGTTTCGTTCATATCTCACTGACCGGCAACTGGTGGTTGCCATTGGTGACAACCGGTCCAATATCTATCTAGCTACGTCAGGAATACCTCAAGGAAGTCACCTGGGACCTTTGATTTTCTTACTCTACTTCAATGACGTGAACTTGGTCATCGAAGGTTCACGACTATCGTATGCAGACGATCTTAAAATCTACCTACGAATCCGCTCGATTGATGACTGTCACTTCCTTCAACGTCAGTTCAAAGCCTTTGCCAGCTGGTGTAATTTGAACCGAATGGTGGTTAACCCCACTAAGTGTTCAGTGATCACTTTTACTCGGAAGAAAGAACCAATCACATTTGAATACAAACTTATCGGCACTGTAATCGACCGTGTGAACCATGTGAATGATCTGGGTGTTATTCTGGATTCTCAACTTACGTACAAGCAGCACATCTCGTACGTTGTCGACAAGGCGTCTAGGACATTGGGATTTATCTTCAGGGTAGCAAAGCATTTCTCCGATATCTACTGTTTGAAGTCACTGTACTGTTCCTTGGTGCGATCCATTCTGGAATATTGTTCTGTGGTCTGGAGTCCAAACTACAACAATGGTGCTGAGAGAGTTGAGTCCGTTCAACGCCGTTTTCTTCGATTCGCTCTGCGGAAGCTGCCTTGGAGAGACCCATTTCATCTGCCCAGCTATGAAAGTCGTTGCCAGTTGATTGATCTGGAGCCTCTCCGAACTAGAATAGACACCTCTAGGGCCCTGTTCATTGCGGACACTTTACAAGGTAGAATTGATTGCAGTGCAATCTTGGGGCAAGTCAACATTAACGTCCAACCCCGTGCGCTACGCAACAACGTTATGCTGAGATTGCCACTTCAGCGCACAAACTATGGCATGAACGGTGCAATAGGTGGGCTGCAACGAGTGTTCAATCGAGTCTCGGGCATCTTCGATTTCCATATGCCTCGACAGTTGCTACGAAGATACTTCTCATCGTTCTTTTCTGGGACAGTTAACCGTGAATGATTGTGTGTTTTATTTATGTATTTTATTCTTAGTTTTTATTTTTTGATTTACCTATATAAGTTACTTAAATCATCATTGGGGCTATACACAGCCTGTTGATGCAGACAAATAAATAAATAAATAAATAAATAAATAAAATAGAACATTACATGATATATAATGTAAACTTATATGAAATGTGAGGCGACCCCGGCGTAGTGGTTAGTATCCATATCTCTCACGCCAAAGTCACGAGTTCAAATCTCACCCCCGGACAAGTCACGAATGACCCAAGAGCGTTAAAGTGACTAAAATAATAAAAAAAAATATATGAAATGTTACGCTTCATTTATGTGCATCACATTGAACAGAAATTTACACTACTTTTTCAAACTGTGTAGGATCACGAGATGTTCTATGTTGGACCTAAATTCCATATATTATAGTGCCCGCCATAAGTCACCTCTAGCGGCGTAGTTCCCAATTAAAACTGAATCGAATTGCACAGGCTTGCTGGTCTAACCCAGTACAACAACTTGGTGCAAGATTGTATAGCTTTACAAGCTAAAACAAATGAGATAATCAACAACAGCCCCTTATCAGTGAAAATCCCATAAGCTGTGGGTTATGTTATTCGCGTTTCTTTATTCACGCCCCCGTTACCCCGGCAATAAGGATTCTTGACTGTAGTTATGCCTTCTTCCACCTACGCTGCCTGCTTACTGCCATCCGTTGCTTGAAATTTAATACTAGCTTAGTTGTTCGATTTAGCATGATGACAACAAACAATTTGCGGGGGATGAGTGCAAAACGGAAAAGAGCGTAACGATACACAACCTTTCTTGGCTTAGTGTAGCTTGGACAGACGTTACCGCTGCTGGATCATGATGGAGTCGTGTGAAAAATTCATACCGACTGCAAGCTTGGATTACAAGATTGCATTAAACATTCACTGAGCTGGTGCTGCGATGTTCACCTCGAGGGGAAAGAAAGGAGCTCATTTTCGCTGATTAAAATTGCATCACATCAGAAAGAGATGCAACCGACTGAGCTGCTAGAGATTTTCTGATTCATAGTGGAGCGTTTGTTACAGATTTAAATTTTAATAAAATTTTCCCCGGGAAGCTAGCCAGGTAATATTGCAAATCTGCAATTCAAATAACCCTGGTGGGTCCGAGTGTCCTGATGGATCAGTTGCTCCCTCCAAAGCTCCACTTGAAATGGTGCACTCGTTTCACCATGCCCACATCAATCGGTAGCAGATGGTCATACCATTAGGAAAAAGGGACACATCACTTGGAGCGAATAGCAAAGCGGCTTTTCTTATCTGTTTTTGAAACACGACAGCCATTGCTCTAGTCCACAGATATTATGCATATTCCGTCCCGTCAGGATCACTTGGGGCAACCAAGCTTCAGAGGCAATTTTGGCATTTGACACAAGAATTTCCCTTCTCTATGGAGGCAACAACAACAACAAAAAATGCAATTTATTGTGTCCATTGTCCTGAGGACACAATATGGGCAGGCCAGTCTGCAACCAGTGGCCACATAGAATGCACACGTTGCATCGAAACGGGACTAAAAGCTGCAGTACCTAAGGATAAGCATTTTCCGACAAATTATGTGGCTTCTTCAATAACTAAACAGCTGAGGCTTTGTTGGGTGCCAGAGTGAGTGGTCTGGCCTGGGGACTGCTCTTTTGCAATGCTATATGCTGTTGACGTAGCTAGTCCTTTGGATGACCGCATGAATGCTGGCCCGGACACAGTTCTAAACTCAAACGATAGGCGCAAGGGGAAGGGTTTACAACCGTATAAATGCATAAGCCGTCAAGGGTGACCTGGAGCGTGTTCTGTTTAGTGTGAATGTAAACTTTTAGTAAGCGGTCATGGATGTCGTATACGCGTTGAAGCGACAGATGCACTTTGTACGGTTTCGGAGGTTAAGTCATCCACCAACTTTGGCAACAAAACGGCCCTTTTCAGGGCCAACAAGCTTATTACAGTACACCCCCAACGACCACACAAAATGCTCTCCAGATTTGTAATCTTGTAACCCAACTTGGAAGCAGGGGTGCAAGTGATTTTGATCGATTTTCTTGATCTTTCTTTAATAACTCGTTAATTGTCCTTTGCTTTCAAGGTATTGACATTGGTAAACTACGCAAAAGGAGAGTGTCGCTACTTGATAGCAAACTACTCATGATGGGAGGAGTACACAGTAGCTTACCGGCGTGTGCAAAATTTGTGATTGTTTCCCAAACACAGACACCATATTGAAACACCAACGTGATGATGCATTGTAGCATTCTCTGTAAATTACAATTGGTACAGTAAGTGCTTCAGTGTAAACACTCCGCGTTGGATAGAGTCAATATTCGAAGTGAAACAAGTGTTTATTGAGAAATTATGTAGAAATCTTCAAAAGGTTTCAACACATGGCTGCTATATCTCCTTGATTATCGGAAGCGCGTGAGAGACCAGGAGTCAGAGAAACCTGCGAAACAGACGCGGACCGTTGCTGAACGCGTTCGAATGTTATGGAGCTATGTTTCAAAACCATTTATTTTGTTATTAATGTATCATGTAGGAGCACGTCTTACCTCTTGCAGCGAGTTAAATCCCGTTAAGTCCCGACCTTCGTGTCTGCATTATGTCGACTTGCCTCGGCATGAGCTGACTTTAGCTATGTGTTTCAGAGCACGAATGTTCAGCACACTATGTACTTTTATTGTGCTCCACACAGGAACATCAAAAACAATCTCGTGGTTCTACGTCAACAATGCGGTCGTGCTTTGGACACAACCTTTAACTTTTTTTTTACGCCGTCATTTGAGTGCTACTCTTTGGACTTTCGCCAAGCTGGTTATGCTGCATTGAACAATGCGCTTGCAGAAATTGATTGGCCCGGAGACGAACTCAGCGAAAGAGGAAAAGGCGACTTGTTTGCTCGTCATTTCAAGTAAGTGTTCCACGATTTCTCTGTTGGGATGCCACGTGATGTGTTTAGTTTCGATATTCCTCGCATTTCAGAAAACATGATGATAGCCGCAACACGTAATCTGAAGCTCTCGTTCGCCGCCGGACCTGACGGCATTCCGTCGTCAGTTCTAAAACGTTGTGTAGCCAATTTCGGCCTTCCACTTGCGAAGCTATTCAATCTCTCGGCACAGCAATGCGAGTTCCACTGCCGCTGGAAACTTTCTTATCTGTTCCCAGTCTACAAAAAAGGAGATAAACGAAATGTCGCAAATTATCGTGGAATCACCTCCCTGTGTGCCTGCTCAAAACTGTTCGAGATGATCATAAATGATGCTCTGTTCACGTGTTGCAAAAATTATATCGATACAGAACAACACGGCTTTTACCCGAAGCGCTCCGTGTCCACAAACCTGTTGCAGTTTACTTCTAACTGTTTGCGATGCATGGATTCAGAATGGTAAGTCGATGCGGCGTATATGGATCTAAAACCTGCATTTGACACGGTTGACCATAATATCTTGCTTGCCAAGCTGGAGATACTTGGCGTCTCGTCAACGGCTGTGAATTGGTTCAGATCTTACTTGGTGAATCGCTATGTAAGGGTTAAGATTGGCGCGTTGGAATCGGATGTTTTCTCGGGAGTTCCGCAAGGCAGTACCCTAGAACCGCTACTGTTTTCGATCTTTTTAAACGACGTCGTCTTTCTGATACCATCAGGATGCCGCGTTTTCTATGCAGACGATACGAAAATCTACAAAATTATTAAAGTCTCTCGGACTGTTGGGATCTCCAGAATATGTTAGATATTTTCGCTGACTGGTGCTCAAGAAATTTGCAAAAAGAAAAGCATCGAAAAATGTAACATTGTTTCCTATCATCGAAAACTCGAACCAATCTTGTTTAACTATGTTCTCTACGGACGCTGTCTTGCTCCAGTAGAGCACATAAAGGATCTTGGCGTTACCTTGGACTTGCAGACTCACCACAGACAAACAGACGTAACTCTTTGAAAAAGTTGTTCTTGAAAACATAGTATCTCAATACATAGGACCTCAGTAACGACATCTCTCGGGCTTCTCGCGGAAAACTAGCTTACTCGCTAACTTGCAAACAATATTGCATAAAAGTTCTATAGAATGTATAGAAACGTCAAAGTGATCCGATGCCAGCGCTGCGGCGAGTAGTTCGCGAAACTGATAATATTCAAATCAACCGTTAAATGCGTTAACGAAGATACACAATGAAGAGTTACGTCTGTTTGTCTGTGGACTCACTTTCAGAATCCACTGTAATTGTAGTGGATCATCTCGAGATCTAATCGACAATAGGACTTTATTTTCAAAATTGCCGACGAGTTCCGTGACCCGCTATGCCTCAGGTTACTCTACTGCTCGCTCCTTATTGGAGTCAAGTTTAGTTGTTTGGTGCTCTTTCCATGCAGGCTGGATCACTAAAATTTAATCCGTTCAACGCAAGTTTGTGAGTTGTGCTCTTCATTTCCTCAACTGGCGTGACCCAACGAACTTGCCACCGTACGAGGAGCGTTGCCTTCTCCTGGGAATCGAACCACTAGAGGTGAGACGGATGGTCGCTCAAGCTATGTTCGCTGGAAAGCTGCTTACGGGTGACTGTAGTAGCCATACTACTCTTCCTTAATCCCCATGTAAAGTAGCATCCAATAATGCGCACATGACTAACATTTGTCAAAACCCAACAAAATAGATTCATACTTCCTTGTGTGTGTCCTAGATTTTATGACACACTTTAGGCATCCAAAACTGCGACCTCACCGTCAGCAGCTAAACCTTTTCCGTTTTCCTTATTTTGAGGTCTTCTTAATTGTTACCACATGAACATCAACAATAAACTCTATTTTACAAACATTGTCACCAACGCTTCGCTTCACTCACCGAACTTGCCTTCTCTATATTTCGTTTCAATAAAATCATTTCAAGTTCACACCAAGAGTATGACTGAACTCCGATCCTGCCTCCTTGACTGTTCAACACTGTTGATTCAGCTAAATATGTATTCCCTTGAGAGGCCTCTTCGTCAACGCGACTTTCTGTTTTTGGAACCACGGCGCCGAAATTATACACAACACGAGCCAATTCGAGCAATCAGTCGGCAATTCAACAACTTCTTTTATATGTTCGACTTCAATGCATCAGCTGTCGTGTTTCGTCATCGGTTACTTGTCCTTTTTCCTACCGTTGACCGTAACTATTAATGTCGTTTTCGTTTTTACTACACTACACCGGTGTAGTGTAAGCAGCAATAAGCACGAGTCATTGACAGTTCATCATCATTTGTTTGTAAACAAAGGTGCAACCGATAGCTACACCCTAAAAATTTTCGGTGTTCGGCGGTGTAGCACCGGTGTAGCTACACCGCAAAAACGAAAACGACATAAGTTTAAGTTTTAATCATTTGAACAATAATTGTCAGTTGATTTTTTCAATACACGAATATTCAAATAAACAAATACAAATCATATAAATTCAAGATTCTTTTGCTTTTTTCTACCATCTTGGAGAAAACCTTATCTTAATTCGAAGTGTTTCTGGTTAGGGTGTTAAACACAAATGACGCTGGCGAGCTGAATGTTGTTTGGAACGAGGGTGACACGCTTGGCTTAGATGGCCCACCGCAACTCACTAAGAGCTACTGAATCCGATCAGTAGTGGTGCGGCTTCTTCCTCCTTCTTCGGCGAATGGACGCTCATGTGGGCTGCAGCTCGCTGCTTTCGGGCAGCCTTTCGATTATCCGGAGAACTAGAATATAGCCATTTTACCCCAATATATAGTTTCCATATTAAATACGCTTTGATCTCTTGATTCTGAACAACATAGAAAAAATCGCATGGTTCTAGAACAATTTTTATAATGTGACCACTTTATCGGTCAATCCAGATTATCCGGAGAACCAGAATATGGCCACTATACCCCAAAATATAGTTTCCATATTAAATACGCTTTGATCTCTTGATTCTGAAATGTTCTAGGACAGCGGTAAATGCGATGTTTTTCTTCAGTCGAGTATAAGTACAAGACACTGAAGAAGTCTGCACATTGTAGACGAAATACGCGTATCTGTCAAGGATAAGCAAATAAAGTAGTGGAATTAAATGGAAAATACTAATCCTTCTCTCTCTCATTATATGTTCTAGGACAATTTTTATAATGTGGCCACTTTATCGGTCGTTCCTGATCCTCCTTTAGGCCAGTAGAGTTTACCTGAGGGCGTATTTGGTGTCTTTACACCATATATATACTTAGTACTATCAATTTCCAGTAATATACAATAAGTAAAGTGTAAAATTATGTCGATAGATAGTGGCATTTCCTACTTTCCCGGGAATTCAGGTTGATCCCGGCCCTCTATCTCGGTACGCAAAAGTCTTCGGTCAATGAAATTACCACCAATCGATTCAGCAGAATTTTTTCTTTGAGAACATGTATAACATGTTGACTGAAACCGTTTGGTAGTCAAGATATTCAATTTAGTCAAGGTTTTGTCAATTTTTGCCCAGTGTGCAGTGTTGGGAAAATATCAAAAAATCAAATATCACAAAAGAACAAGATCACGCTTGATTTTCGTAGACAAACATCATGAATCCATTAGTTGCGGTTGATATTGCAAGCTTTGATATAGCAGCTCAGAATATCAGTCTCACACAACTCACCAGCTGCAAATCTCACCAAACTGTGGTGAGATTGAGTTTCATGGTTTTTGCTTTGCACCCGACCGCAACCGAAACTTCCATAACGGCTGGCAGCAGTCACTTCGTGTCTGCCATCGGTGAAGAGAAAAACGAGATAGCATCATTATACCTTTCCTTTCAAAAAAACCGAGGGGCAACGGCATCGTTTTTGCGTCGATTCAAGTCTCAGCTTCAACTGTACACGTTATGAATAGTGTTGCAATATCAAAGGAACTTGTAAAATCAATATAAAGCATGATATTTTGTTCCAATATCACGCGTGAGAGCGGAAAAATATCAATTTGCTAATGATTATGCCATCACTGACAACAATTATGGGAGCTCCTGAAAGAGAGCGCATGGATTTGAGGTGGTAACCAGCTCTAAATGCCCTATAGTAGAATTTTTCCCTTCCAACAGCATAAATTTGCCGCAGGTCTGTCTATTGTGTTGAGCAATATTTCACGCAAATTAAAAACCCGACTGGGTTTCCAGCGAATCCATTCCATACATTTTTCATATCTTTTCAGTACTCCTAACGTTGGTCGTTCTCGGGAATGCGCTATTTGAATTCTATTTTATGATTCTACGAACAAATCTTTTCGCATGGAATGTGAAAACCTTTCAAGCCACTCCCGAATGAAAAAAAATCATTGAAATTATTTCTCTAACAAGCTGCTACGGCACAGAGTGGTATGGTAACGTTTTTAACGTACCCCAGAATTAAAAGCCTTTGGAATATATATTTTATGAATTAATGGGTCTAGCTGGATGCGGGGCCAGGGTGCTTTTAGCGATAATGCACCACCTTTTCAGCCATTAGTTTGGAATGTTTCGCGCACCGTTGTTGCGATACTCTTCGATTAAATTGATGGTAAAACCGTTATCCGCTGTAATTAATCGGATATTTGCGGGGGATGACTTTAAAACACCGTAAATCCGGTGATTAAATTGATATTTGTGACGCTCTAATTGAGATTCTAATAGAAATCCTTGCTCAGGAATAAAGCTGAAAGTTTCTTGGGAGGCAAATTATTCCATCATACTTCAAGATGGGAAAATTATTGCATACATACTTACAACACAACCATGACAACCGTTGGTGCGTACCTGCAAGAGAGAACGGAGAATAAATTTCATATTAGTTTAACAGTTTGTGCATAGCTTTATCCTTCTGGCGGGATGGAACCGACAGCAAACAATGCCCGGTTGCACCCTGAAGTAGTTGTAAGTAGTCATAAAGCGCTTATCAAAGCCCCCTTGTACATGTGCATGGAATACCTGTGTTGTGTAGGTAAGCAGGATCGCCCGCGCTCCCAAGTGAACACAAAGTAGAAGTCAAGGTTGAGAAGGCCACTCTTCGTGCTAGCTACTAGGTTAGGTAGCATCACCATCCGCATCATCTCCCTGTCATGCAACATGGCCCCTCTCAATCCATTGCACACACCCGCATCGGAACGGGAGACATGAAAACGATACACTCGGTAGGTAGGTAGGTGGTAGGTAGCCTGCTAACTGCTGCGAGTCGACGACATGTTGACACAATTTTACGGTGGTGGTGTAAGAGGACCTCTCTGTGCACTAGGGCGGTGGTGTAGAACACGAGAATGGGGCATGCCGGGGAGAATGGGTCTCGTCATGGGGAAACAACAAGGGCGTGGTAAATGAAAAGGATATACTGAATGACGGATTGTATTGTCTTTCAGCTAGCAGAATCGGTAGATATAGGTATACATACATAGGTTAGCTTGGTACTCGATGATGGCGACCATGTTTCTCGGGTCATGTAAGGTGTAACTTTTCCCCGTACAAGGTATTTTCATTTCTGGGTAACGTGTATCGGGTTTTTGTTGTTCACGTACGTGAGCACGTACACGAGGGGTTTCAGGTTCGAAAGTTGGTGGAATTTTTTACAGACTTCAAACTGGGAATGGGTGATATTCGAGTTATTGCAATATACAAGCAGAGCAAGCCAGGGTTACATTTTGCTGTAGGAATCGTTTTTCTATAGAAGCTACAATCTACGTTGATATCATACGTTTACTATTTAATCGGTAAGGACAAAATCAGTATGAGAGTGGACACACTTGATCCTCTATTTTTATGTTGGATATATCACAGTGGATAAATCTAAACGGGGACACTGGGACAGATCAGTGAATTTCTCAAAAAAATTAGAAATTTTGAACGAAGCATCCAATCAGATTACTGTCTTCAGTAAAGTTGCTTGTATTAGTAAAGCGGTTCTTTTGAATAACATAAATAGTTCGCAACATGGCCGTAGAGATGGCGTGCTAACTTTTGAATAACTTTTGGTGTTTTGAACAAAATTGTTTATCTATTCAAATGAAGTAAAATTGCAGAAGACATCAAACTTCCATAACCTTTAGTTTCGGAGATGTTATTTTTGCAGCCCGAGTAGACCCGTCGGCGCGCAAGCTCATCTGAGCTGCAAATGTTCATCTTGTGAAGAGTGAGTTGATCGCAGCTCCTAGGTTTTGAGCTGTTTGGTTCTTTCAGAGCATTTCTGTAAAGTTTCCACTGGTTTACCGGCAGGTTTTTTAGGGTAAAACTGAAATTATGAAAACTTATTGAAGCATCAAGCCAGTACTTATAAGTTTTTAGAAATTTGTCAATTTATCGCTTTGAATCCTTCCATATTTTCTTGAATTCGGAAGCGAAGAAGCTTAATCTTTGATTAACTTCACCCCTGTTATCAGTTTTAGCAATTTGTATGGAGTTCAATATATGCTTGCAGATATATCAATTGACGATTCAAATCTGTGAAACCAGAACTTCTTATTTTTTCGAAAAGAAATCGAAGACTCAAAAAGTAATCCACGCATCCTGATCCAAAAAATTCATCAATTCATGATTCCAAAATCCAAATTTTAAAGAAAACAAATTTTTTACTCAAATCCATTGAGATTATAAGTTTTATTTCGATTTAAATATGGTTGGAGAAATGATGTGCTTGTGTGATTTAATTTGCATTATTTTCTTTACTAAAATTTATTTTGATACATCACTTAACATCACTGTTGAGCATGCGGTATAGAATAAATAACTATTGAAAATTTACATCTATATTTACTTGAAATTGAACCCATTATAGCAACTTTGTAGATTATTGCGCAACACCGGAAATTGATCACTAACAGATTAAAAAAAAAATCACACTTACGGACAAGGTTGCAAATACTCATTTCAGCTAAAATAATGTTTTTTTTTTAATTATGAAATAATTAGAAACAATGATCATATTTTGAATTGGTAGGATACAGGAAGAGGTTCCAAAGAATGTGTTTGACATATTGAACCTGTTTATTTCACTTCATCAGAGTCACAATCAGCGATTTTTCACACACACACTCACTCACTCACTCACTTACTCACTCAGCGATCAGCAAATCGCTGTTTGTGACTCATAGAATGCAAAATTTACAGGTTTTATGTTTCAAACGCATACTTTGTAACCTCTTCTTGTAAGTTACAGGTAAAACATGCCATCATACCATCTTTTGGTTTTATTATTCCGAAAAACATTATTTTAGTTGCAATGAGTATTTGCAAACTTGCTTACGGATACCAACTGCTGAGACATTGATGCACATGAATAATTTTACGTTGTACACGATCACATTGGTACGGCAGCACACAGCGTACGATGATGTCACACACACAACTTTACCTGGTAATACAGCTGATTGAGCTTGCTTGCCTTGGCATAAGCTAAAAACGCTGCAAATCCACGAATGAGTTCGCAGAAAACTTATAAGGGGCTGTCCATAAACTACGTAGACAGTTTAGGGGGGGGAGGGGGTTGACAATTATCCACGGCCCATACAAATTTTAAAAATTGTGTATGGACAATTGTCTACGCAGGGGGAGGGGGGGGGGTCAAGAATCCAAAAAAAACTGTCTACGTAGTTTATGAACAGGCCCTAATTAGTAAACAATCTCAAAATTCAGCACAGCATTTAAGAATGGTGACATGTCAAAAATTTATTAATATATTATATTATTTTTGTTTTTCAATATAAGGAATGTTTTTTATCGGTTTAACAAAAAATGAAAATTTAAAGAATCATCGAATATCATGTCTTCAGTTTTTTGGTATATGTTAGACGATGACATGAGCTAACAAAAGAAACAAAGTCCAGCTGCCCTTACGAGAATCCCACTCACCTAATATACAGGCAAAATATCTTAAAATTTATAAATTCGCACCTAGTCTGTTTTCATCGGAATAAATGCAAACCACAGCAAAAATATGAAATTTCGTATTTTTAATATACTCTATACCCTAAAGTTCATATTTTTTTTAATATATACCTATATCTCCGAAACTAAAGGTTATAGAAGTTTGTTTCGTCCAGGATAAGTATGACTCTACGTTGTGTTCTTCTTGCGGCTCGGATTGACACACCGGTTAAATGAAATACACTGTTTTCCTATGCCCCGAGAGGCAACTTGCCTGCTCGGGGACTCAAAACGAACTAGCTATATTTTATTTAATATTCTTTGGTTTAAATACAAAGTCATCACAATACATAATATCAATCACATCCAAAACTAATTACAATTATAACAATAACATAAAATAACCAAAACAAAAACATCCATGGCTATAGTACGAATAGCGATGGCTGCACCATACTGCAATTCGCATTGAACTGGTCGTTACCATGTCACTGGGAGGCATTTATTATTACAACATTCTAGATTTGAATGTAGTAGAGTCCGGTGCCGATGGTACGTTCGAACATACTCCGCCCCAAAACGAAAGTTTTTTTTTTAATTACCTTGATGATGGCGGATAAGGTGACGCTGCGGTCCGAAGTACGTACATGGAGTACATGATGAACAGTGGCAGTCTAACGGAAACGAAAAGTGATCCGGTAGGGATGCAGACGGTCCAACAAGAACACTGGTGATCTGACGAGGACGCAAAGCGATCCAACAAGGATGCAGGAGGTCCAACAGGAACACTGGTGATCTGAAGGGGACGTAAGGCGATCCGGCAGGGATGCAGGTGGCCCAACAGGAACACTGGTGATCTGAGGGGACGCAAAGTGATCCGATAAAATGACGCAGCGGTCCGGTAAATGACGCAGGTTATACAACGGTGATGCGAGTAGTACAACAGGAACGTCGATGGTCCGACGAAGACGCTGGGGTTCAACAGACGACTCTAGACATCCGACACGAACAATGGCAGTAACGCTGCTCTCCGAAAGGGAAAGGATATCTAAACGGAAATTCTGTGCAATCCGACGGTAACAATGGTATTTTCCAATTAAATGCAAATGGCGTACTACTCCGGTATGCAGCACACTGGACAAAGGAGAAATAACGGGTCCTCCAACGGCGGTATCAACGAGCCGTCTCCAAGGACCATCCTGGTCACGGCCCCAATGTTTCGTCCAGGATAAGTATGACTCTACGTTGTGTTCTTCTTGCGGCCCGGATTGACACACCGGTTAAATGAAATACACTGTTTTCCTATGCCCCGAAAGGCAACTTGTCTGTCGGGGACTCAAAACGAACTAGCTATATTTTATTTAATATTCTTTGGTTTAAATACAAAGTCATCACAATACATAATATCAATCACATATAAAACTAATTACAATTAGAACAATAACAAAAAATAACCAAAACAAAAACATCCATGGCTATAGTGCGAATAGCGATGGCTGCACCATACTGCAATTCGCATTGAACTGGTCGTTACCATGTCACTGGGAGGCATTTATTATCACAACATTCTAGATTTGAATGTAGTAGAGTCCGGTGCCGATGGTACGTTCGAACAAAGTTTCATGTCTTGTGCAACTTTGCTTCATTTGCATCGATAAACAACTATGTTGAAAACACCATACGTCTAGGACGCTTTATTCAAAAGTTAGATTCGCGCGCCATCGCTACGGCCATGTTGTGAACTAATTAAGTTATTCAGAAGAAGCGCTTTACCAATACAAGCATCCACCCAGATCGTTCAAAACTGAACCTACCCAAAAATGGGTAAACTGTGTTGGGAGTGACAAGTTGACGAATGAACAACATTGACATGAATCCAATCGACGTTGTTCATTTTTCAGCTTGCCACTCCCAACACAGTCTACCCATTTTTGGGTAGGTTCAGTTTTGACAGATCTGGGTGGATTGTACCCAAATTTGGGTAGTTTTGAAATAGCGTGCAGCTAAGCATCGATAGAGTGGGCAAACCATTGTATTCAGAGTGAGCATAACAGCTAACTGACGTTCATTTATAGTTTGACAACGAAGTCATTCAGTAGTGTTTCTCGGAATTCAAATGCTCTCCAGTTGCTTTAATCAATGTTCAAGTTTCATCTAGCTGAAATGGGTTCCAAATCCTCTGGTGAGTTATATTATGCAATGAAGTTATGTTTTGTTTACCATTTGTATTTTCAACATTTAGAAATTTCCTTAAAACGAAAAGTTTTCTTGAAATCTACGTACGGAAGTCGACCGAGAAGTTCATTCGTGATCGGGTGAATTGCGATGTTGAAACTTCAACTAACCTGTTCTGGCGTGAAAAGTCAGTGCAAATTGGACCGATTCATGCTAGTCAGTAATGACTGGCTCGAAGATGTTGTAGTTTTCCAAGGACCCTCTTCTTAACCCGGCATCACCAACAAGCGAGGACGGCCAGTAAAAGAGTTCGACGAAAGTTGTGATCGTAGCAAACGCCGTAAGACCGAACCTCTTCGCAGGAGCAATAGTTCAGGTGAGCTACTTTTTGCTGCAAAAATGAGTGTAAGAGCCGAGAGAAACACCAGTTTGACATCCTGTGAGGACTGTGTTCTAACTATTTCTAGCGAGCAAGCACTGGCTATTTTTATGGACGCAAGGTTGAGTAAACGAAGCTATTAAAATCTATCTATCCGTCGTATAAACGTATTTAAGCAGAAAAAGCTAAATCCACCAATATCTTCAGTTATATCTTCCGAGGTTGTTGCCAGGTTCAGCTTCAAGTTCTCCTGAACAAAATATCTTCAAGGTTTTTAAAACGGTTTGAGGAAGATGTGAGCGCGTTGGTAGCAAAAGGGCATAGAGAGCTTCTTTTGATTTTCAAGTAGGGTTGCGATGGAACATTCGGAATTCTAGAATAAAAACAAACATTCTCTAAGTCCGATTCAATCGATAGTCATGCATTGTTAACATCCATTGTACCTTTAAGATTTGCTTCAGGGAATTTTATAATATGGGACACACCGAGACCTTCATCAACCCACTATTGTAGGCCAGTGTTGAAACGCCCTCCAAAGGCGCGCCCCTTTGTCAGTCAAAATTGGATTCCTTAGCATCAAAAACAAGCAATGACACCGATAATGACCATGCATCAGAACCCTAGTCTTAACCACTTCAAACTAGGGAATAACGAATAGAAGATTAGGAATCATATAGGGGTCATTCCAGCTCAAGTGGGTACACCACCTGTGGTCGATGTCACCGATTTGAGCCAAACTTGGCCAAAACGCTTATTTTGGCATTCTGAACAAACGTTTGTTTTGATTTTGCTCTAAAGTACCTAGATCCCTCTAGGCTACAACCCTGGATCTTCGAGATTTTTAACAATTTCATCTTTCATAAGAGATTACTCTACAATCAAAAAAGCTATTCGTGATCTTAGAACGTCAATTTGAAGATTTTTTAATGTGAATTCTTATAGATGTACCCAAATTTTGTTTTTGTTATAGTAACTACAGTATATAGGCTTATTACCGGTAGGTACCCCAATTTTTAAAAAATGGCCATTTGTCACCATGGGCGGGATTTTTTTCTTAATAAAGTATGCTCAAATTTTCACCACATTTCGGAAAACTCTTTTACTTAATGTGTTTCCATGGGCAAATGATTTGGACAAAAAGTTTTTGAGATATGACCAGATGAGTGAGTGGTAGTTTTGAGCTTTTCTTGTGGAAAATCAATACTATTTAAAAAAAAATTATTGAATTCCTTCACGCCGATGGTACAATAATAATAGAATTCCAAAATAAGCATTTTGGTCAAGTTTGGCTCAAATCGGTGACATTAACTACAACTTTTTAAAATTCTGTACCCACTTGAGCTGGAATGACCCATAGGTGAAGACTAACTAGCTCATTTTTTCCTTGTTTAAAGATCATCCTCGGTCCAGGAAACCCGAGGACTTATCACTATCAACAAGGCATAAAAAGTAACAAGGACTTGTAGCCGGCATAAAGTCGGTTATCCTAAATCGGTCTACTAGGGCGCCCCGTAGCTTGGTTTTTAAACAAATGGCGTAAGCACCACCTCAACAGAGGGCCACTGGTCGCTTTGGATGCCGGGAAAACTCAAACCCCAGGGTGAGTTCAGTCTAACACAAATGATTGGAACGAGGTTGGTATACATTAAATGCTTGCCGGATTGAATGTACTGTAGCGATCTGTTCTCATCACGGGTCAACTTTTCCCAAACACATTAATCTACACGCTTCAGGACTGAATGATGACTTTGATTCTGTTCTTCATGCTATATTAATTCAATCTCTAACCAGAGTAGCGCTACAGACTAAGATGTGTTCCTTTGATTACTGAAAAATCCTGTTCCCCTAGTTTGAAGTAGTCAGGACTAGGAATCAGTGGTAGATCTTACATCCCGTAACGTACCACGAAAATGTGATGTGCGCACGTTACTCCGCAACTTGCTCGTTGATGTGTCCTAGGTAGTAACTTGAAAAGTCATGTGTGTCCGTTTCCTTGATCCCTGTTTAGTTAAGTTGAATTCCGTTGTTTGTTGATACGAGGCCTCCGTCGTCTGTTGGTGGTCCTCGGTGAAGATGTGCTCTGCAACCTTTGATTTGAAATCATATGCTAGGCCTTTTTCTCTTGCTTTTTGCCCTTACTAACATCCCCTATGTGCTCTTCAAATCTAGTTGCTGAAGTTCTCTTGGTTTATCCTACATGTACTTTGTTAGAATGATTACAGCTTATTCTATACCTGCTTTACCTAAAACATTAACTGGGCCTTTAGTGGATCCTAACAATGATTTTAACTGGTTATGTCTACTTGTGAAGAGTAAATCTAATCCAAATATTTTTCACTGTGGTCTTAGCTTACAAGTAATATCTTGATCAAATGGAACGGACACTCGAATTCAAGGGTTCAGATGCTGCGGTGAGGGTTGTAAATAATCTCCTTTGTAGAATTTTTACAGTTTGATCAATGATTGCCTGGATTATGGTCTGCTTGTATCTGTTGAGTCTCGCTGTTTCGAAGATGTACTGCAATTCCTTTCCTGTTTCGCTGAGTGGAAGAGTCTGCATCCGATGAATCAAGGCCAAGGTGGCCATTTGTTGCTGGAACGAATAGTTGGAAGTATAGAGGATAACCCTTTTGGTGCTTGTTGGTTTCCTGTAAAATTCGTACAACGGTACAAAACGAGGGAGAACTGCGGACAAAAAAGCCTAGGCTTGAAACGGCCATGCCCTATCGACAAGAAACCGATTGTTAAAATGTCAGAAGCTGGTGGCAATACATTACTTACTCGCAACTTGTATTGTTGAATCCATTGGCTATAGATCAGTGCACGGTCCCAAACCCCACATTTTGTTCTCGTTCTGTCTCTTTCATTCCATACCAGAGTAAAAGTTATGAAAATAGATGGAAACGAATGTTAGCCAAAACAAACCACCTGAAAATGAAATATTTGACATCCACTTGTACTTATCTAGGCACATGTGCTAAAATTAACCGAGTAGACTATCAAAAAACTGCGTTAATTTTGTTCGAACAGCTTCCCCAAGTAACACCTGTAACATATGTTTATAAGAGAGACAGAGAAAAATGTTACACAATGAGGTTTAATGGTATGTAAGGTAGCCACCATCCCTTCAAAGATCTTGTCTTGTATGCAGCTCCACTTAATAGCAAGATCAATTTGAGCTACCGATCTGAATTCACTATATCGCTGTATGAAGGGCCAAAAACGGAGGTGCGCACCCGTAAGCAGAGACACTTACACGAAATCCACGGGAATTTAAGAATTTCCTTCTAACGATACGATCCAACAAATCGAATAACACAATTCACAATTCTTATTAAGCTTCTTACAGGACGGTTTGTAAAGAAGGGCGCGTCAATCTCACTGTAACTGTCGAAGTAGAATTCACACCACCATAATCGAACCGGTAGGATAAAGTGTTTAGTGTTTATTCCCTTCTAGACTCCGGTTGTCACACCACTCCATCGTCCAGTTCCAGGTTAAATGATACCCTGATGCTCCCTCCCAACCCAATATCTATTTATATAATGAAAACATATGTAATGGAGAAATGAAATATATCAGAATCTTAAATGTGAAATAATGAATATAAATTTATATACATAAAATAGTTGATATTCTGCAATAAAAATAATACTTGTTTACGTAAAATAAGATGCAGCTCTATGCTTCCTCAGCTCACCATATCAAGCGGATGTAACACTGAAATTTCAAGGTTAAATTAAGCATATGTATATTTTAATCTCTAATTACTATACATTATTGTAAATGTAAAAAGTAAAGTGTGATTTATAACTAACATAACTGTGATGTGAATAGAACCCACCATCAGTGCAAGGATTACCTATGACTGCAGATACTTCACTGGTTGTAAAGTTCTGCCTGATGGTTTGTTGCAGCAGGGTGAATCAACTTCATTGAAGACCTTTGGAAGACAAACGACAAGATGTACGTCTATCAACACGTGACAAGGGACTGGCAAATCCACGAACCCTTGTCCAGTCTACAAATCCTTTGAAACCCTTAGGCTCCAAAGCCGTTATAATCTTTTCCAGATCTTGTTGATCGTCGACTATTATAAGAAGGTCGTCAGCAAATGCCAGTATTATGGGTAATATGAGCTACTTTCTTCAATACACTTTGAATCACTAAATTAAAAAGGAATGGTGACAAAGGGCATCCTTGCTTTACACCCTTTCCTCGTTTGATTTCATCTGAGAACTGATACTGCCATTTAACCTTAGTTCTATCCTCTTTAACACACAGTATAACTCTGTCAATAATATGCGTTGGCACTTCCAGCTTCAATAGAATTTCCTTCAACTTATCCAGTTTAACATTGTCGAATGCTTTCTTAATGTCCAGTGACGCCACAAACAACGTTTCTCCTGCATTCCAAAATTCTTCCATCAACCTTCTTGTCAAAAAAATTTGATCATCTGTCGAACGTCCTTCCGTAAATGCAGCTTGATGCAGATCTGGATCACCAGTAAAATTCCTAAGCCTATTACTTAACCATTTAGCATATGGTTTATAGACAACATTACATAAACTTATTCTGCGAAAATCATCAACTGTTTTGGGGTTCCTTATTTTAGGTATTGGCACCTGTATTGATGTGGTCATATCCTTAGGCATTTTGTTTTCCAACCATATTCTTCTCCAAACTTGCACCAAATTTCCAAACGTCTCTTCATCAGCATATTTAAGAAATTCCATTCTAACTCCGTCATCACCTGGTGACTTTCCATTGCAAGAAAAATGTACAATTCTCCACATTTCATCTTCCGTCGGTGGTTCCGTAATCGGGCACATGTCCTGCTTATCCACGAACGAAATCTCCGGTCCCGCACTTTGCTTCAACACCTCGTTCCATAACTTGGTTGGTATGTGGATTCTCTTGAAAGCTTTCTTCTTTAAATAACTTTTCAAGAAAGTATATGATTTCCTGATCCTCACCGCAACATCAAAATCGTTCTAATTTTGATAAAAATTTTTGATAGGCTTTTCCTCATGTTGTCTGACCGCTGCTTGAAACTCTTCTTTTCTATTATTCACTCTCCATTTGTACGGTTTCATGTATGGCCTCTTATTATACAAAGACAACGCTTTATTTAATCTATTCAACGCGTTTTTTCTTTTAGGAGTTAATGGTACTTTTGAAATTTTCAGCGCCTCTGAAGCTGCTTTCTTCATATTTTTTGCAACAAGAGTGTAAAAGTCATCCAGATTTCTAATCTCTAATATCTCTTTAATTCGACCCGATTCAAGCTCTTTCTGGTACTTTTTCTTAACCACGTCGTATTTAAGTGCACTCGCATCCAACCATTTACAACCTCTTTGCTTAGTTTTCACGACTTGTACATCCTTAAGCACAACATATATAAGAATGAGCTTATGATCAGTATTCACCATTGTCCAGAAACCTTTTATAAACCTGATTTTATTCTTTTTTGACTTGTTCTATTACCGCTCCTCCACGTTACTTCTGTGTTCACTCCAATCTTAGATGATATATTTTGTAACTGATGAATCTGCAAAAATATTTTAAATTCTTCTCCATTCTGATTACATTCCTCGAAACCTGATTTCTTTCCTACAAACTTCTCATCACCAACTTCAAAAGAACCTCAACCAAAAAAAATCCCTACCTGCGCATTCCAATCCCCTAACAAAATCATTTTACATTTCATGTGATCTTTATCTATTTTAGTACTCAAATTAGAGGAAAAAATTATACGCTTTCTTATTCGGTCCATGGACGTTTACTAAAATAAGTTGCATTTTCGAACCAACTTTGACTGTAATAGAAATGGCTGACTTCCCTAGTTTCCTTATTTCCCCCAATGTTACCTTTACTCCTTTACGTATTAAAAATGCCAATCCTCTTGCTTATTATTTGCACACCCTATTACTTGCCATTTATAGTCCTTTGTTTCTATTGTGCTCCCTACTGCATTTACCTCCTGAAGGGCTGCTATCTCAATGTTATGAAATTTCAAAACATCATTAATTTCGTTTCGTTTTTCTTGTTTCATACATCCCCTTACATTCAACGTTCCAATTCTCACAAACCTTTCTTTAGTTGCCTCTTTTTCAACTGACATTCTGTTGCTGTTATTAATATCACCATTCTCTAAATCCTCGTTTACAACTTTTACTTGACTTTGCATAACAATCTTCTTTTTTTATGTTGCTTTTTCCTTGTCTCAATACCTTCCACTTCCTTCTCACCAATTTTACCGGATAATACTTTGCTACTATCTTCGATCTCTGAGTTCTCAACTATGTCATCCTTGAATCTCACTTCCTTTTCCGTTGCACTTAGTTCATTTGACTCTATAGCAGGCTTAATAATCTCAATTATACTTTCATAATGATTTTTAGCTTGCTCTCCTGTATACAATACTCTTAATATATCATCCTCATTCGGATTACTCCTTCCCAATCTGATAGTTGATGCATCTTCTTGGTATATCTCAATACCCTTATCAAATATTTCCGAAATTGCAACCAATGCTTCATGTCCAAGCCATACCCCTACTTTTCTGACTTCCTTCAAAAAATTAACAAATCCATCAACTTCCAGACTCTCTAACAAGTACGGCTCAAATCTCTCTCTATGTTCCTCCATATAATCAGCAACCCTATCTCGTAGACCTGTAATGTCTGACATTGATATATTATCACTCTTAGTTAGTTGATCAATTACCGCCCTTATCAAACAATTTCCATCCCCTTGTATCCTTTTAACCTTCAACAAAATTGCTAGAATTGAATTCCCTCACGTAGTAAAATTTATCCGAGTTCACTCTTTTATTGACCTTCACCTGACTCATTTCCTTCCTGCTTTTAGTCCTCTTTACCTCCAAAGAATTATCACCTTCCTTTGTTCTTTCTGCATTGAATCTCAGTTCTTGACCGATAGAAATATCTACACTTGCTAAAACGCTACCAAATGATTCTAAGGTGCCATGTTCCATCCACAAAATTATAGATTTTACTGGCCCCGTACTGTTCACCTCAACATATTCATCTCTCTCTTCATTCTTCAAAATTTTTATATTAATCCCAATAATATCTGCAATCTCCTGCCAGTCAACTTAACTTCCTTCTATTGCGTTGCTCTTCTTCTCTTTATACTTCTTCAATTCGTCTATCTTTATCTTGATAAAGTTTTCGTTTTCCTCAATCCAATACAGCTGGTGCATAACCGCCTCTTCTAGTGAATCCTGTTTGAATCTCTTCCGAATTAATAATATTCTTTGAAGCCAATCTTCTCGTTTTTCCTCAAATCGCTCAATGGGTTCCTTAACTTTCCCACCAATTGCGTTTCCGCTGACTTCTTCCTTTTCTTTATTGCTGCTCACTTCTAACGTACCCATGTGTATAACACTACCGAAAGTGTGATTTATAACTAACATAACTAGCAATAAAATGGGATTACGAGAAAAATAAAGGAAAGATCTCACCCGATATGTTGCAAAGGAATCCATGACATCACGATGATTTCGAAGAGCTCCAATAGATATGCTGCCGCTACTTCTTCAACCGGTGTTAAAAACAGCACTCTCGTCTTTCGGTTCACACACAGCAGCGCAAACCCCATCAACCACTAAATTCACTCTAACTACTCCAACTAGAGGGATCTCAGCAGAGAAAAAAAAAAGGACTGCATCCACTTTCCATCACCAATCACTCGCGAAACCAGCTCCTCACCAGCCGAATCAACTCGCGACCAACGCCGAAATCAGAACCAAAACTCCAGCGAACGAAAACCCACGCGTCTTATAGCGGCCACGGCACACTTCGATTCCATTTCTGAAACACAACCTCAACGCACGAACACGACGATGACAACATTCGTCCGGGGGGAGGCGGAACGCCAACACGCACAAACAAAGGGAAGACAAAATGCACACACAGGACACGACACGAGCTGAACTGCTAACGCGCACTGCGGAGAAATATGTTACACAATGATTATGCAGTTACATTTCAAGTCAACCTTCTAAGTAACAGGGTACATTTATGTCACACAATGATCATTGGTAACTTCATAGTGAGATTTTCACGATATTGAGACAAAATGCTACTTATCTGGTCTCAATGATGACACAGTATAACCGTTTTGTGTCGATCTAATGTTATCAATTGGTTGAACTGTAACTGAGTTGCCAAACAATAATGACCCCCAAAAAGTTACGAATATTTTGACCTGTCAAATTCGTGCGGAAAAGTTGTTACACTGAAAAACGTTATTTGTATGACGAATTTGTAAATTGGCAAATATTGAATGCCGTATTACAGCTACATTTTCGTTTCAGCTTCACCCTAATAGTCGCATGTCTTCAGATGGTATCACAAAAGCAATCTCTATGATCTGGAAACATGAAAGCTACACTGCAGCTCCAAAATGTTTCACCAATCACAATCTAATTGCTTAAATTGATACGTGTTTTCGTTACAAATATATCTTATGATTATTACAATTTTATCAACACCTCAAAATGTTTATGCCATAAAGTTGCTCTGTAAAACTATATTCATCGCCGAAATTAAACTTAAGCTAATCAACGTTACAAGTTAACTTATTAATGATAGTATGTAATCCAATACTCTCATTTTGTCACTACTGTGTAACTAGCTTTGTAATATTGAATTGGTTACATATTATCTCATCATGCGCATTGCTGTTGCCTTCATGGTTGCTGTAAAGATTTTACGACACATAATTTGGTCACAAATTAGTGGCAGCAACTTGTATGTGACAACATGTGCCACTTGGGTCGCTTCAATGCGACTGTGAAAGACGAATTTAACATGATTCAAGACAAAACAAAACAGCATGACAACTGATCGAAAGAGATTCTGTTGACGTTGGAGGGGATCGGCTCGAAAAGAAGACAGAATCACTTTCAATTGAAAGTGATGGTTGACAGCTTCCTCGTCGCTTGCAAGTGATTTTTTTTTTTTGGGCCTTGATTGGAACAACGATTTCTAAACATTGTTTAATACATAATCAGCAATCCCGAAACGTTCCTGTAATGCTTAAGCTTCAATTTAGCTTGAATTTGCCAAAACCGGGAAAGCACTGTATTTCAAAATACATCAGCCATTTTGTTGTGTTGAACGGCATTTGCAAACACTTCGATCTACTAGCATCAAATGTATGTTGTATATATTGAATACGTTCCACATATCAATTCCATCGAAAAAAAATGACGCCTCATCACTTAGTTACAGCGGAAGTGTCCTACTTCCACGGATTCCACCGCATCATCCCTGTCGCCATTTAACCTTTTTGTTCTAAATACAATCCCGCTTTTTTTCCGGACTACATCAGAAGCACAATAGAATTGATACCGGAAAGAGAGGAGAAGAGAGAGATAAAAAAAAATCTTTCAGTCACCCACCATGACCTACATTGCCAGCCAGCAGCAGCCCCTCCATTAGCAAGAGCTAAGTATATTAAAGTGAATGTCACCGTATCACAGGACGAGACATCGATAAAAATCCGTCCCTCCCACGCACCGGAGCACTGCCACCACTTCGTCACCCGTCAACCCGAAGCGAATGATTAATAATGTCACTCATCTTTCCTCCCACCAAACCACCAACATGAACCGGCGCGGAGTCAGCCCCGAGCCAGAAATTCTGCTCGAGGTGTCCTGTTGACACATTTTATAGTTAATGATGGCATCGGATTACCAGAGCTTGGTTCAATGCGGCAAGGGGGGGGGGGGGAGGTGCAGAGCATGCGAGTGAATGTGTATAGTTATGAGCACATATCTCAGGGTGAGCTTTTGTGAAGAGCTTATGAGCGAGCATGCGAGAAGAACTAACTAGAACACGTGAAGAATGTGGAACGATGCGAGATTGAGAGCGCGCCTTGGTGTGGGTGATGTATTTCATCAAAAGTGCTGTAATCTACTTTCAAGGGTGGTGTAATTATTTTGTTGACACTCCGCTTGCAGCCGCCGGCGGAGGATTGCTGGTAGATTGAGTGTAAAAAAGAGCATCTAATGAGCAGTGCACACATGGGATCGTTCCATTGGAGAAGGCTCAGAAGCGTCCCGTAATCGATTCCCATTCAGGGTATTTGTGAAATCTCCACTGGCAGTAGATTGATGAATTGTGGGGTTATGTCATATTATAAAAGCAAAGATTGGTCCAATTGTTTTGTTAGGAGTCATTTGGAAAAGTTTTCCACTTAAAGTTCTCTTTGCGAAGTCAACGGACACGAACAGCTGGATGATTGTTTTGATTTCCCTGGAGAGTTTTGTTGTTTCTTGGAAGGCAGAAATCAATGACTTTGCCAATGATTCAAGTTGCTACTTTTCCAGTGTTTTGATGAGTTTGTTTTCGACGTACCTGCTGCTGCTTTCGGGGTGGTGGGAAAAGATGGGTCTATTTTTGGACAAGCGCGCGTAGGCAGTGGCTCGTTTTCTCAGGAGAGCACATTGTGGCTTTCACAAGATTTAATCTGGAATGTTTTCGTCTTGGAATTTGGGAAGCAATTAAAGCATGAACTGAATTCAGCTTAATTGCAATCCCAAGCACCGTTATACAATCGCTGAAGATCAAGTGGAGCACCGCTCAGCAAACCAATCCCATTTGTCAACAACGTGGAAATTCCACAATAGTTCTCCTAGCAGTAGCAGATAATCCTTTATTCCCCTAGCCTAGATAATAAAAAAAAATTCACTCGATATTGCAACGAAGCGCAATACTCTCTCCATCCAAACCGCCACCGCATCCCTATATTTGTGCGAAAATGCAACCGTCATTACTTTTCCACTAACGTCGTCGGTCAGACGAAGGATTGCCCAAACGATGACGATGGGGGACGGAAAGCTGTCAGCCGCAAAAATGGCGACTATCATCAGTGTTAGTGCGATTATGACGACGACGATGACGACCGACCGACGATTTGA
The DNA here is from genome assembly GCF_037179485.1 of Ochlerotatus camptorhynchus. NCBI lineage: Eukaryota > Metazoa > Arthropoda > Insecta > Diptera > Culicidae > Ochlerotatus > Ochlerotatus camptorhynchus. Next base: position 11,470,323 of record NW_027040567.1, on the reverse strand, counting down.
AGAGGAGGACTTTTGCTTGGAATGCATTTTGCGTCCTAGCCTGTATCTATCGGTGTATGCCTTGCCTGTTGTGGTTTATCATCGTCAACGACTACATTTCAGCTAAATACCAACTACGTTACCTACACCGGTGACTCTGTGACAACGGTAGAGCATGTTGAAAAACTGCAAACATTTCCAAGAGCCACCCGAATAGAAATATACCATACGCTGAATAGCCGCTAAATTTTGCTTTCCGTTTGAAACTATCAGATCTTTTATCATTCGTTGCTAATGCATAACAATGGCGTATACCTTGTTTGGTAACGATTGACATAATGACTAATAACTGGGGTCTATCAAATGGAATAGTACTCGAATGGTTCAGAATAACATGAAACATATTACTAGTATTTCAATATTTTTTTTTACGTAGGACTACGTCTTCCTTTACTATACTGGGGGTCATGTTAAGAAATCGAAAATGAGGCATGTAACGAAAAAAGGTGGTGTTTTCAAACGCTTATTTCTTCAAAGCCTTAATGTGAAATATGTCATGCAATATGCCATTCGACGGCATAGTTAGTCAACAATTTTGTGGCATTTAATTATTTATTTATTTATAACTAAACATCAACAATGACGCCGCCCCAATGACGCAACGAACATGCGCAGCTTTTTTAGTAGCTAAATTTGAAACGAAATTAAATGACTAGAGCAAAACAATTACATGGTGTGCAGAAGCATCTACGTCCTGAACTGCTTGAATAACAATAATATGACTCAGAATGCACGAAATTACACTTTCTGCTACCAGTTGAATCTCCGTCAATGACGAAAAATAAATAAGATTTTGACAAGGATGTTTGACGTAGGACTGCGTCTGTGTTTTCTATATGGAGGTACATTTTGTGAAAACCGAAAATGGAACATGTAACAAAATTATGAAAGATTTTGAACGTTAATAATCCAGCTTCCCCTGGACCAATTTCAAAAAGTTTAACACCAATCGATCAGAAATATTTCTACGCGTCTGTTCAATTTAAGACTTTGTCATTTTTCAAAATGTCACTATTGAAAACTGCGCTAATGTGCAACTGTTGCTATGATAATTAAAATTATCACCGATTGCCTGCGAAAAGCGATTTCCCTTACACAGATTTCAAAGTTGAATTCCATCCGGTCTCACCAAACGAAGTTTATTCAATCACCGCGTGGTGAGTGATGGTGTTCTCCAGTACACAATGAAAGGCTGCCTGCAAGCAGCGAGCTGCAGCCCACATGAGCATCCATAGAATGAGGAAGAAGCCGCACCGCTATTGATCGGAATTAGAAGCTCTTCGTGAGTCGCTGTGGGCCATCTATGTCAAGCGCTAAAGAATATAAACAGAGAGAACCCCGCTCAAATTCCTATTCCTAAACAAAACACAAGCTCCTGCTGCAGTTAACAAATATGATTTATTATATAAGACCACGTAGTCCTACGTCACCATTGCGTACAACCCCATAGGGCTGTCCCTTGAAGATTTTTTTTTTTTTTTTGAGGATCCAGTCTATCAGTGGCTATGTGATGAACAATTTTGTCAATATCGCGTGAGAGTCTGACAAGGACAATGACAAATCTCAGCACAATGTTTGGATCATATTAAACAGGTCCAGTAATATTTTTTGATAATTATCGCAATCATTGTGAGGTTGAACAAAACTATCTCTGTTCTGAACAATTTACAAAATGGATTTACGTAACATTGTCATCTCACGGCAGTTCAGAGAAGATCCATGGCCGCTCGGAAAATTGAGTTACTTTAGAAAAGTAAAAAAAAGTCAAAAAGAGCTATTCAAAATGTTGAAGAGAAGTTTTGTGGGCATCCGACTGGTTTATCAAACTTCAAAACTACTTCAAAATAGTTCAATTAACTCCATGAAAGTTTGGGGAAATTTCAAGTAGTTCTGAAGACCTCAGAATAGTCCAAGGGGTTTTTTTGTCCTGAAAATTCACTTGGAGTTCTCCTCAGCACTCACTTTGTATTCTCCCGAAGTTCCCATGGAATTATTCTAGAAATTACATAAATGTTCTGAAATTATCCGCAGAATTAATTACGAACCAAGGGGTATTCAACTATGCACACCTTAATCTGTGCCAAAAGATTTAGCAGTGCCGAATGCTGTACCAAGCGTAGTGCCGATCGTTCCGCAGTAGGCCAAGGTGTCAATATCCCATGAGTTTGACAACCCTAAAGATGGACTTTTGTGATTGTGTTTACATGTTCAATTTCTCTAATTCATGGCTCTGGTTCATGGCAAACATTAAGTTTCTTTCTCATTAGAACGAGCGTGGAGTGGGCAGTGGTTGTAATTTTCATCAACTGCCAGTAAAATGCTTCCCGACAAAATCAAACCCAGAACCCGAACGGACGGAAGTTCAATCCCGCTCTAGAAACAATGTCCTCGAAACAGTTCTGATCGACTTAGAAGTACGTGACATTGAAAACATCACTGCTGTCTCCTACCACCACCCAATTACCACGTTGAAGCCTATAAAGTTCACGATTCTTTGCAGTAGTGAAACCTTCCACAATGTCCCCCCACTTCAAATTTGTCATACTCTGCAAATGGTGCGTGATCCAGATAAGCTTCGCATGTGCAGTTCAACTGCAGACAGTACCCTGTGGTTGTTGTTGTTCATCTGCACACCCATGGGATCTTGTGTCGTCATGCGGGACCTACTGACCCCACCGAAAACTCCTTTGCCGTGAATCAAACATTTTGAGATTGAGCAAGTCCTTGTAATGGTAGGCAGGCCACCCATCGCACCGGGTCCTTTTGAGACAGAAGATTGCAGATTGGATCGTTGATGATGCGGCGTACTCACGGAATAGAATGTAATTGCATTCCTGATTGCATTAATCTGTTCCTATAAATCCTATACTCTTTCGCTAAGGCAATCGTAGATCGGCCCAGATCTGATGGAATATATGGGATTAATTCGTATCGACATCCCTCAGCTGCACTGGGACTTGTATGGATATCCCTATAAAGTTCTGTTGATTTTCCATCGAAGTCCATACTAATTGAAACTAATGACTGGCAAGGATACCTGAGGAAAAACGCAGGTGAAAGCGAGAAAATTTTCCTCCCGGAAGACCCTTAGCAAGACCGGGATTCAAACCAGGCCGAAATACAAAACTCATGACCAACACCGCCCATGATGTGTTTTTTTTCTTTATCGTTCGTTCTGCATAACAAACTTTTAACAGAAAACAACAATCCTCCGCAGTTAGCACAAAACTGTCGTCGTTCAGAGGAGTTTTGTCCATTTAGTTGGCCGATCGTATTTTGCACCGAATTGTCGTATTAGACGATCTTACAGGCATTTGACTATCCGTTACGAAGCCGTTTTGACCGTCTTGACTGTTGTTTCGACCCTTTTGACCTACCATGGTATGGAAGAACTCTGTTGGAGTGAGGCCCAAATAAAAGCTATTCTGGACGAAACCACGAGTCGCTGGGATTTTCGCTACGAATCGGATGAGAAAAACTTTGTTGGTTCTGAAGAGATAAGATATTCATGGTGCAGACAGGGCAGACAATACTCACAGAATTTTTCCTAGGAATTTTTCGCAAACTGGCAAGGCACAATCCTCGAAGCCTAATGGAGTAAATAAAGAAGTATACCATAGCAACGATTGGCAAAACGTCAACACTGTTTTATGTTATATTGTCTGTATCCCACTTTTCAACGTGTGTCCTAAAGAGCCGAATAGTGTGCCATGCTGTGTTTCGGCACAGTGTGCAGAGTTAATCACCCCTTGTTGGATTACTTTAGCTTGGTTGGGCTTTTGCGTGTACATTCACTGCTCGGTGACTATCATCAGGCTATTAAGGGAGGAGTACCTTTGATTTTTCAAAAAAATGCATTTTTTTTTTGCTTAAAATGTTCCTTGGGATGTATACTTTTATTTAGCAAAGACTCCAAGTCCACCAGAATATTCCTTACCGCTTTACGAAGCGATTTCCTAAGCCATGTACCGGCGCGCTGAGAGAGCAATTTTATCTTTAAACGCGTTTATCTCGAAACGGGGTTTTTCAAACTGGCGTGGAAAATAACTCTAACCAGTTATCATCAAATTTGGATATCGCCTAGGTTTTCTTGTTCAGAATTAAATTCTGCTTAGAAATACGTATCCACATTTTCCATTTTGTCAAAAATGGATTTCTAATCCACGATTTTGTAAGCATTTTTAGGGTGAAAAAATCGACTTTTTTTTCCTAAGGCCACAACTTTTGAAAAAATTAATTTAAAAAAAAATCGGAATGCGTATTTCTAACACAAAATTCATTACTTATCAGGATTTTTGTTCGATTTATGTTCCAGGATCACATGGAAAGGAGTATTTTCCCACGCCGTTTTCCGACTTCCGCGCGAGGAGCCCGCGCGACCTGGTGCACCGGCCACGGCCACGCCAATCGAGTTCAAAAAATACAAATTGTAGTTCGTAGGATGACTAATAAATGGGTTATAACATATTTGCCCGCCCTGACTGTTTTATTGCTTAAAAAATTCACGAAAATGCCCTACTTTTTGGACGTTCAAAGTGTACTACCCCCTTAAGATATTGGAACCAATCGAGATTCATAAGAAGAGTCCATACTCACATATTCCGGCTTGTCAAATCTCAACTTCCTACTGCGTTGGATTCGCTTACATGATGATGAGGCAGTCCGTAAGTTCTCGTCAATTTTGCTGTACATTCAACGTACCAAGCCAGAATACCAGAATGACCAGATCAACAAGCAAACTGATCAGATGTACCACCTGCTGGCCATCTGGCTGGTGTTGCACCCACAGTGCATTGATGAATCGATTCAACAGGTACTCCGCGAGAAGAACTACCACGATAACATGTACAAGATGCAATGTGGTGATTTGGATACCTTCCGCAATTTCTTCGTGTTTGCCTGCCCGAAACTTGTGTCTTCTGTATCACCCTTATCCGACGCAACGGTCGACGATTATATGAAGGAAGCTTTGGAACATCAAACCAACGTTTTCATGGATGAAGTCCGCCAACAGCAGGAGTTGCCTACGATCCGCTCTTCGTTGAAACTGAACACAACTCTCCAGTTGCATAAGCTGGCCTCGTTCATGGATCACATTCCCAAGGATGAAATCGGTGAGCAGAATATTGAAAATCTGCTAACCCATCTGCTATGCTTCATGCATAAGATGAAGTACATTGTTTGGACTAAAGGCGCCAGCGGCTTGGAGGGCAAGTTCCAGTCCGATTCGGAGTTGGACTTCTAAATCGACAAGGAAATGATTCACATTGCCGACTCGAAGGTATCGTGTCACCGCTATGGAGACTTCTTTATCCCCAAGATTATGAATTTTGAAGATTTGAACCGTCGTCTGCACAACTTGAAGAGAAAATAGAACCGTGTGAACATTTTGCGATTGCAGAAAGATAACTAAGAGGACAAAATGTATCTTATTTGAAAAGTATCTATCTTGATCGAGAACGCTTGGAAGTGTTTGTGCATTCATTATTCTACATAGGGGAAATAAATGTAATGTCGGCCTAAATGTCCCTAATTTGGGCCCATACATAATTTCAGTAATCGACTAAATTTTCAATAGAAATCAAAAATATCCATTAGTACCGTCCCAATGACGCGTTCATCTAGATAAAATTGATAAATAGCAGATTTTTAGCGATGGGCCCAATCTTAGATCCATAGGCCAACACTAGAGCCATTTCCCCTATTACGCAGTTGTAGCCTATTACTAAAGTAACAAACGCTTTTTTGAATTATCTATTAATACAACCGGAATACCCTTGGAATATTTCAAAACGTTGAAACTATTCTCCAAATTCAATTTTCTTGAATTTGTAATTATCTTGAAATTCTTGTCAGTAAGAAATTCTTTGGAATAAATATCAGATTCTAATTTAATTTCAGAATTCTCTCCTTCTCTTGCAACTTTACGCACATTGAAAGATTCCTACGAATTAATGTGCAGTTCTCCTCACAAATTCTTTAGCTTTCTTCTCCAAACATGTTTGGCAAACTAAGTATCCTCTTAAACTTTCCAAGAAATTAAGCTCCGAATTCAGTTTCCCACACATTTCTTGAAGCTATATTCATATTGCCCTTGGATTTTTTCTATGGAGTTCCCAGGAGTTCTGCTCAGAATTATCATGGAATAATGCTCAGAAATTTCACTGAGCTTCCATTAAAATAGGCATTAAATCCAATTCAGGATGTCCTTATTGATTTCCGATTCTGCTAACTGAGCAATAAATTGATCCTTGTGTTCACTATCATTGTTTCCCACTTGACTGATTGCAGAACACTCCAACTCATGCTGTTGACAGCACTAGCTTGTTGTACGAAAATTCCGCTTTTATTAACCCAATTAGGGGTGGGTTATAACATTCATGTAAGGCCTTTTTCGCAACGCGCTGGTAATATACGAAATGACGATAATGTTCATAACGTCCATGTAGAGTGGTGTGCCAACAATAGCCGTAGTTTTAACAATAGTTTTTATATGCATCAAGTCAGCTAACCTAAATTCATAGTTGAGGTAGTTTAAAGTTTTTTATCCCTTCAATTGTTCAGCGAGAAAAATGAAGAGAAGCGAGAAATCCGACAATGTCAGATCAACTAATCATCTTCCACAGAAGTTTCTCCCCTACAAACCCTTCAATTTGTCTGGTATCGGAGTCACTCAACATCAAAGTAATAAATTATTTTTCCACTGCAGTACCTCCAAGTTCAGTATCAAGTATTTCCAGATTCAAAACACGTGTTTGTCATTATGAACATCAAATCATTTAATTATCTTTCATTGAAGTATCTCAGACTTCAAACTGTCTTTTCTCAGATCACCACTCGATTTGTTTATAATAACTCCTTAACTATGCTCAGCGACCAGGCCCTTAGTGGAAAGCATAGTCACAGAACTAATTGAATTGAATCAACATCAGAACAATAAAGCCTCTTTCATGAAAGGATCTTCTACTTAAATAATATTAATTTCTTTCTAGTTTCAGAATCAATCAACATCTAATTACTAAATTATCTACTTATGAAGTATATTCAACTTTATACTATCTCTTTTCAAATCAATATTCGATTTGTTTAAAATAATTTTTAACTATACTCAGTGACTGATCATATGACCTTACCAGGCTCTTAGTGCACAGCATAGTCACTTAACTAAATAAACTTCTTGAGAAGTAACTCAATCATCATCAATAACTAAATCTTCTTGCAGTTAAGTATCTCCAATTTTTCGCATAGATTCAAAATCGAACCTTCTCTTGAGGTATGTCCATCTTCAATCTGTCTTTTCCCCGATCTTCATTTGTTTTTCAACACAATGAAAGGCTGCCTGCAAGCAGCGAGCTGCAGCCCACATGAGCATCCATAGAATGAGGAAGAAGCCGCACCGCTATTGATCGGAATCAGAAGCTCTTCGTGAGTCGCTGTGGGCCATCTATGTCAAGCGCTATGTCAATAAACAGAGAGAACCCCGCTCAAATTCCTATTCCTACACAAAACACAAGCCCCTGCTGCAGTTAACAAATATGATTTATTATATAAGACCACGTAGTACTTCGTCACCATTGCGTACAACCCCATGGGGCTGTCACTTGTAGTTCTTTTTTTTAAGGATCCTGTCCAACAGTGGCTATGTGATGAACAATTTTGTCAATATCGCGTGAGAGTCTGACAAGGACAATGACAAATCTCAGCACTATTTTTAGCAATGTTTGGATCATATTAAACATGTCCAGTAATATTTTTGATAATTATCGCAATCATTGTGAGGTTGAACAATAGTATCTGTATTCTCTACAATTTACTAAATGGATTTACGTAACATTGTCATCTCACGGCAGTTCAGAGAAGATCCATGGCCGCTCGGAAAATTGAGTTACTTTAGAAAAGTCAGAGATCCTCAAAAATGTTGAAGAGAAGTATTGTGGGCATCCGACTGGTTTCTCAAAATTCAAAACAGTTTAACTAACTCCATGGAAGTTTTGGGAAATTTCAAGTAGTTCTGAAGACCTCAGAATAGTTCAAGGGGTTTTTTCCTGAAAATTCACTTGGAGTTCTCCTCAGCACTCACTTTGTATTCTCCCGAAGTTCTCATGGAATTATTCTAAAAATTATAAATGTTCTGAAATTATCCTCAGCCTTCATTACGAACGGTTTTTTGAATTCTTTTTAAATATAACCGGAATATCCTTGAAATATTCCGCAAAACGTTGAAACTATCCTCCAAATTCAATTTCCTTTAAGTTTTTCTTGAAATTATCTTATTTTAAAATATCTTAAAATTCTTGTCAGCAAGAAACCCTTTGGAATAATGATCAGATTATTAACTTAATTTCAGAATTCACTCCTTCCCAAGTAACAATTTTGCAGCCTTTTGGTTTTCACACTGATTTATTGTTGTTTTATAATGGTAATAAGCAATCTTGTTAGTTTAAAAACAGCATTTAAAAGTGCAACACATTCTTGGTCAGTAGTCTAGAATTTTGCTGTTTTAAAAACCATTTAAAGTATGACGATAAAGTCAACACGGGTCTGGTTTTAAAAATGAATTTAAAGCAGCACTCTATCCCTGTATAACACTGTTCAGTTAGTCAATCATAAACCTGCTCTTTATTTTTTATTGATGCCACGACAAAATACTCCATAAAGGCATTTTATCATCATAAAAGCAATTATAAAACCGTTCGGTTTCAAACGGGAACAAAAAGCATATATAACTGCTTTTTAGTGTCAATAAAGTGTATCACAAAACTCCCTACTGTTTACAAACTAAACTTAAAATATGGATCCGCCTAGAGAAAGGAAACAAATAAATCGTTTGGAGCTTTTCAACGAAGAATCCCAAGGAAATGCCAAAGGACAGTCGAATAATAATACTAGCGATAGTAGGAGGAACAATTGTGGCGATGCTGTCGACGGAAAGGAAAAGGACTCCAATTCCAGAACTTCCTGGGAGGCCCAGTAGCTCTTACTGAACCGGTCAACAAAGACAGAACAGCCGACTGAAAAGAGTGAGTGAATACGGTTCACGAAGCACTGGAAGCCGTCAAATTAGATGCTTAAAATTGATGAGAATACCCAAAATATTGGCAATGGCTTTTGCGACACGATCTGAATAAACACAGACCAACCTTCTCCAGAAATCGCGTTTCGATGATGATTCGAATAACATGCATCAGCGTCAAACTGGGACTGCGGAAAACTGCCGACAGGAAACTTCAGAAGCTGTCAGTCAGCTGGAAAATGACTGCCTTCCGAACCTTACCAGTGCACTAGTGGCTTCATTCGGCGAAAGGGTCAAATGTTCCAAAAAATCAAAGCAAGCGCACATTAAGTTCCTCGGATCATCCGGGAGAAGGGAAACATTTTGGGAACTATTGAGCTTCTACCTGTTCCAAGTTATGCAGATACACTTCCTGATTAACTGCAATAGATGATAATCACCCTTATCGAGGATGCCCCGCAACTTGTTGATCCAACGCAAGAGTAGAAGCTCGGTGCAATGATCGCGCAACAAAACTATCTAAATGTAAACAAATTTTGACGTTTAACTTTTTCCAGGCACCATTAATGCCGTCATAAAACTAAACGGAATAGGAGCAAGCAAAATGGCCTCAGATAAATACAATTCATATTATCTTCATGAAAACCAAATTAAAACGTTTCGTATTTGTTAGCGATTTCATGAAAGCAAAAAAGCTTTTTAGCAATTGGCCTATGGAAAATCAATTTTTATGCCACCGTCATATTGTTATTATTACATTTGTTTTTTCCACTATCTTCGTTTTTCAAGATGTTTTTCCATGAAAATAACTTTAATCTCATAAATTGATCAATGAGCAGTAAAAGAGATTCCGAAAATCATTAAATTATCTCGGCTGGAGGCAACGATTGATATAATACATAACTATACGTTGTTTTCTAAATTAAAAATAATAAGTACAATCAAGATTTCCGAAGGCGGACTTATTTTTTTCGATCTTTCGAAGCATATTTCACATTAGATTTAAGCTGTAGCCCACAAAATGAGAACTGCTTTGATAATTATGGTAATTCATTCACATTAGATGAGGTAATTTAAGAAGATTTTTGTAAGATTCATTTTTGAACAAAGAATTTGGCAAGATCTGATGATATTTATGTATCTCTTCTTATCTTGATTGTTTCTTTATTCTCAGTGCGGTTAGTAAGCGTCAAAGGCACATGTAGTTTTGATAAGGATTTCAAATGATTTTAAATGCTTTCGTGTTATAACCATTTTGCAGTAAATCGATCTTGAAATGCCTCAAAAATATGCCCTTCAAAACCTTCTTCGGGGTGGGCCAACTAGACAGATTCTAGTCTTAATGAGGTTTTGGTGGATGTAATAAAGACAAAACCGTCTTGACCAGGGTTTTATGAATGTTGTTTTATAGTAGCCTTGTAGTATTTCATAAAACGTAAGATGTTACTTGGGTTCTCTTGCAATTCTACGCACATTGAAAGTTTCCTAAGAATAAATGTGCAGTTCTCCTTACAAATTCTTTAGCTTTCTTCTCCAAACATGTTTGGCAAACTAAGTATTGTCCTATTTCCAAGGAATTCCCAAGTAACAAAAAGTTCTGATAAAAGGCTATTTGTGGCTTAAGCAGCTTGGTTGAAGGTGATCTACAGAATGCTAAGCAGCCTCATTTTTGAGTCGTTATAAGAAATTGAAAGTTCCGGTACCATAATTGAAGAGCTTTTTAAGCAGCTTCTGGTGGAATTTGAACGGAACTTTTAGAAAATAAGTTAAAACAGGTTTTGTGCTCTACACCAATTTTATATTTAGTTCGTTCTTTTATGAAAGTTAATTCTAAAGTCAGGTCTTTATGCAAGTTATTTCTAAAGGCAGGAAGGTATTGATTTATCAGCATTACTAGTAGTATTGGAGCTGTTTGAAGAATTAAACCCAGTCCTTCTGTGTGAGGAGCTCCTGCACGGACCGCTACGTCATCTGAGATTTACTAAAGTGAGCTGTTGTCCCGCCTACTGTTGGAGTTTTCAGTGCCAACTGACTGACTTACATACGAAACACAACACCTTGATGAATTTTAAGTTGGTGGATATTTTTTTAAGAATTTTCATCTAAGAGTTATGTCTGTTTGTCTGTGATTTTATCTTCCGCTGTCCAATAAGCCTCCTCCACCAGAACGAGAGCCACTTCCAGTGGTTTGATTCTATGGCAGATTCGCCAACGAGGGTCAGAGCGCTTCCATTGCAACAATGAACGCAACACGTGGTCAGTACTCACACATTCATCACGAAACGGTTGAAAGAACTGCTGATGAAGAACAATGAGGAGGACCACACAATGGTTGATGCCGAGTAAACCGCCGATCGCGTAACACACATCGAGAGTGGTCTGCTTCTGTCGACAGCCGAGTGAACACTGGTCGCTAACTTTGACGTTTTTAAGTCGCAATAATTGATGCATATTGCAAGATATCTTTTGGTATTTCATTTCGAAATATTTTGCGAAAATTATCGATGGTTGAAAACGGATGCTATTCGGCAATTTCATGTATGCGTTATCTTAAAAACTCCATTATGACAGTGCTTGAAAATAAATAGTAAAAATATTTCTAAATTGAGAGCATGCCTAAGTCGTGTTGGAAACGCGTGTACTTTGACAGGCCTTCCCTGAACTACGGCAGGACTGCCCTGAGGTTCAACAGGCCTTCCCTGAACTTTGGCATGAGTTCCCTGAACTTTATCAGGACTTTCCTGATATCCAAGAATTGAAATGAAAGGACTTCCCTGAAATTCGGCAGAACTTCCTGAACTTCGGCAGAACTTCTCTGAGCTTCGGCAGAACTTCCCTGAACTTAAGCAGAACTTCCCTGAACTTTGGCAGGAATTCCCTGAACTTCGGTAGAACTTCTATTGACTTCGGCAGGAGTTCTCTGAACAGGCAGTAGATTTCTTTTTTATGCCTTTCTCAATCTAGGGTAATTCAAACGATCAATTTTGCATTTCCCTGTTTGGATTACCCTAGACTGAGAAAGCCATATAAAAGAAATCTCCATACGTACCAGTCGAAAAATCGAATAAATCACTTCCACAGGAGTTCCCTGAACTTCAGCACGATTTCCCTGAACTTTGGCAGCCCTTCCCTGAATATTGGTAGGACTTCCCTATAGTTCGGAAAAACTTCCCTGAACATCGACAGAACTTCCCTGAACTTCCACAGAACTTCTCTGAATTTCCGCAGAACTTCCTTGAACTTCAGCAGGACTTCCGTGAACTTCGGCAAGGCTTCCCTGAACTTCGAAAGGACTTTCCTGAACTTCGGCAGGACTTTCGGTAGGGCTTTCCTGAACTTCATTAAGACTTCGCTGAAGTTCGGCAGGCCTTCCCTGAACTACGACTAGACTTTCCTGAGCATTAGTATAACCACCCTGAACTTGGAATCTTGGAATTGAAGTTGTCATTTCAGTACTAGAATTATTATAATTATACAATAATATTGTGTTTACGAATATGTTCAAAATTTGAATACTTCCCATTTTTCTAATTTGCAATGCTTGTTGATATTGGTGAATTACGAATTTGGGTGTGGTTTGAACGGGTGTGAATTCAGTTTCAACGGAAAAGCATTAACTTTCACCTTAAGCATTAGATTTAAGTAGTTGGAAAGTAGCACTAACACTAGGTTTAAATCAATAATTTAATTAGTGCACTTAACTAACAATTCAATTTGCACATTTTGTGTCTTCGACAATGGTATAGTCTTTACTCTTCTTCGTTTACTCACCAGCTCTTTCAGTAGCTGCCAAACATCGGCTGGCTACTTACGGTAGTATATGTAGGGACCAAGGTGATGGTGAAGTACGGAAGGTGCTGCAGACCGAATAGGGTTCGTAACACGTCCACAAAGTGGGAGTTCATTCATTTGGCAGCTGACGACGACTTCGATAAGGCGTCCAGGAAAGGGTAAATGATTCATTTTCTTTCTCTCTGAAAATCTGTCATGATCATAAATGTCATTGAAATTTCATGAATTTAAAATAATTAGTCCAACAAGTAACGCATCAGGGTTCAAGTTTGATTCTATGCAACCGGCAATACACCAGATTTTAAATCCTCCTGATTTTGAAACGAGGTAGCCATTGAACAGGAAACCTTGGGCTCTGCCCGCGAACGGTTGGTTTTGTTTTCGCTGGCGCTGATTTCATCTCGTTGTAAAAACAACGCGGAAGATTTTTTCGATTACCGCGAGTGAACAAACCGGTCCTTTTTTGGAGGCAGAATTTGGTGAGATCCATCTGATTTATCAATCATAAATGGATATTTCCATATATTACTAAATACGTGCCAGATTTCGAAACATCATATTTCGAAATCTGGAAGTGTGTTTGCAGTACCATTATTCATATGATAACGGTAGTGTTTACATGCGGGGCTTATTGTATGTGAAAGTAACCTCGGAATGGACGTGAATTACCTGGCATTCTGAAATTGGTTGCTGAATCTGCAGTAGAGCTATCGCTTTCTAACTCCCGGACTAAACTTGCTTTAAATTATTACATCAAGGATTGTTGTAACCAAATTTCTTCCATAATACCACTGCCGGCCAGTGGGGGTTCGATTGAATATACACACACACACACAGGTAGCCATTGAACAGGAAACCTTGACCACGGTAATTATGGAGCGACCCACTTACGGGTCTATCGTATAAAAATTACCACTTCAGTCTGTAATTTGAAATTAGCATCTTCAACTATGTAAATCGTTAACTTCACGCAGAAGTAATACAAACAAATAGTTAAAGCTTCCTTGTTTACTCGGGTATGCCACAGGTTCATTTTCGGTTGGATAGGCAGACAGCCGGCGTTCCCACACCATCGATCATCGCTGTGACTCACATGACGGGGAGACAATTTCACCCGACGACTTTCAGTAGGTAGTAGAGACACAAAGTGGCCTCCCGTGTTATCACAGCTATAAATTTATCATCCGTCAGCCTCTCTCAGCGGGAAGGCGCGTCCTGCAACCAGCAGCCATCGCCAGTCGATTGCTCGGTGCAGCAAATTGTTCCGAGAAGGCATATCGGCATATCGACCGACGATGACGACGACGACGGTATGTCGGCAAAACAAGCAGAAGATGAATATTGAAACCGCTGAGACTGGCGATGAGAGTGACGATGATGGTGACGGTGATAACAATGCAACACGTAACGCCTGCACTTGGCATTTGTTCGAGGTGGGATTTTCTGAGAGTGCAATTGCATTCAGCTGCTGCTGACAATGCAATATCACTGCGTAATCACAATCGTTCTGGCTGTGAAGCGTTGTATTGGGTTCGGGACGCTGCAGGACAGCGGGACATTTGGCATCGATAGGCATCAGCATGCTGAGCAGCGAAATTTGCACAAAGAATCACATTTTTAGGGGCTAGGGATTGGTAATACATTGTCAGTGTTCAAATTTCGGTGCATCAGTAGATTGTTTCGCCAAGCGTTTATATGCAAAAAATTCCAAGTGTTTGTCGGAAAGTGGGCCTAGTGTTTAGGTTAGGACTTAGATTAATTTCACTAAATGTTATTAGCGAACTTTGACAGTTTAATATGCTTGAAAATGTCTACCACCTTTCCCCTTCCGGTTGCCGTATAAAACTCCTGCCCATGAAGCTATTTGAAGTCTGTCTTGTCGTATAGTATGTAAAACAAATTGTGGGGTTGTGTACAAGACAATTTTGGTTCCTAAATTACAATTAGATGTGAGTAAGGCTTTCTTCAGGTGATTCGTTGAAGCGTCGAAAAATGACCGTCATGATGGCTGATATTCCCTATCACTTCAAGATTTCTAGGGCACAAATCTTGGACGGTTGAGACATCACTCATGAAATTGAAACTCTTTGTGAACTGCACTGCAGCAAACGTGAAGTTCCAGTTTCTTTGTTATAAGTTTTGTGAGAGCTGATATTTGTGCTCTTGAAATTTTTATGTGGTACTGAGATTGATCAAAAATAAGGTTTCCACAACGATTCAACTTCAAAACGCAAAAAAAAAATGCACACACAAAAACGGAGTGCATCATTTTGCAGCAATGTTATGCAACATTCCGTAGTTGATCGGAAATATCTCGATTAGCCATAAACCCTTTTTCGGTACATCATTTATCTATCGATTAAACAAAAAAATTACTAAATATTGCTGTTTTTTTTAAATTTCGTTTGCGTTTTGTAGACGCACATGCATCATTTGGCATTAGAACACTAGGCGTTTGTGTGGTGGGAAAAAAAGTGACTTCCATATCTATCACAGATTACAAATTCGACAGTGAGCATGCATAAGCGCGTAACAGCGATGATCGAATCTCTCTTTTGTTAATAACTCACTTGGATTAACACATCTTGGTACGTTTGCTGTTGCCTTTGATAGCCAATACAACACGTGTGATACAGGTTACAGCACTACATTGAACAAATTTCAGATAATATTCAAGCTGAAAACTGCATTAGGTCCTAGGTATAACATTGATCGATTCTCTTCGTCGACTTTCTCTTTCGTTAATAACATGAGCACATAACCGTTTCTTGTTGTGTTTGTCGTATTAGATGCTAGATAAAAGATTCTTTTATCGATCTGTGAGCTGAAAATACCTGGGAATGTCTTTACATGGCGAAGAGAATCTTTTTTTTTTACCCTTCTTACAAAGAAGGGTATAGATATCACTTGAAAAACCGACTATCGATCCGAGGCCCGGAGGACCGAGTGTCATATACCATTCGACTCAGCTCGACGAGATCGGAACATGTCTCTGTGTGTGTGTGTGTGTGTGTGTGTGTGTGTGTGTGTGTGTGTGTGTGTGTGTGTGTGTGTATGTGTGTATGTGTGTGTGTATGTAACAAAAGGAATGCGCTCACGTTTCTCAGCAACCGCTCAACCGATTTGGACAAACTCGGCGCCAAATGATAGGTCTTGAGGTTCCACTGAACGCTATTGAACGGTTTTGGAATCGGTGAACCAGTTCCGGAGATATGGCCGGAATAAGATCCGGTGAATATGGGCCTTCACGCTGGATTTAACGGAAAACGTATCAAAACCATCATATACCATTCGACTCAGCTCAACGAGATCGGAACATGTCTGTGTGTGTGTGTGTGTGTGTGTGTGTACGTGTGTATGTGTGTATGTGTGTCTGTATGTAACGAAATGAATGCGCTCACGTTTCTCAGCAACCGCTCAACCGATTTGGACAAACTTGGCGCCAAATGATAGGTCTTGGGGTCCCATTGAACGCTATTGAACGGTTTTGGAATCGGTGAACCGGTTCCGGAGATATGGCCGGAATAAGATCCGGTGAATATGGGCCTTCACGCTGGATTTAACGGAAAACGTATCTCAACCATCATATTCGACTCAGCTCGACGAGATCGGAACATGTGTGTGTGTGTGTGTGTGTGTGTGTGTGTGTGTGTGTGTGTGTGTGTGTGTGTGTGTGTGTGTGTGTGTGTGTGTGTGTGTGTGTGTGTGTGTGTGTGTGCGTGTGTGTGTGTGTGTGTGTGTGTGTGTGTATGTGTGTGTGTGTGTGTGTGTGTGTGTATGTGTGTGTGTGTGTGTGTGTGTGTGTGTGTGTGTGTGTGCGTGTGTGTGTGTGTGTGTGTGTGTGTGTGTGTGTGTGTGTGTGTGTGTGTTGTGTGTGTGTGTGTGTGTGTGTGTGTGTGTGTGTGTGTGTGTGTGTCTGTGTGTATGTGTGTGTGTGTGTGTGTGTGTGTATGTGTGTGTGTGTGTGTGTACGTGTGTATGTGTGTATGTGTGTGTATGTAACGAAATGAATGCGCTCACGTTTCTCAGCAACCGCTCAACCGATTTGGACAAACTCGGCGCCAAATGATAGGTCTTGGGGTCCCATTGAACGGTTTTGGAATCGGTGAACCGGTTTCGGAGATATGGCCGGAATAAGATCCGGTGAATATGGGCCTTCACGCTGGATTTAACGGAAAACGTATCAAAACTGTCATGCGACACATCAAATTACTACAGAATTCAAAAATAAGATCAATGCAAGTCGTGTTCAGTGTTCCAGACCACATTGGACACACTTGGACATGTTCCGGGTACCCCGGGGAAGTTGCTTGAATATGAATTGAATTAAAACCCATTAAATCACATTAAAATACGATGATAAGGTGATTGGTAGCCTCACCAAATAGACTACACCCGAATATATTCCGGGTACCCCCAGGCAGTGGCGTAGCGTCACTGGATGACACGGGGGTGGGGGGCTTGGTCACTGATAATGACAATAAAATAAATAAACTTGAATAAGTAAAAAGGGTCTGATCACACCATAGGTGGATAAATTCGGGTTTTTTTTCCTTTGGTTTGTTTTTTTCCGTCGATCTTGTTTTCCGTGCTGAGCACCAATGCTACCGACGTGCCAGGAAGGCAGTTCCCACACCTGGACCCTACCTATCGACCCATCAACTCATGAACCGGGGACCAACGGCTTTACTTCCCATCCGAAGGAAGGCGTGATCAGAGATGTTATGCCTCAGAACATCCCGGCGGCGCCGACTGGGATTGAACCCAGGCCTGCTGGGGTGAGAGGTAATCACGCTTACCACTACACCACCGGCGCCGTTGAAGAGAATCTTGTAAATGCTAATTAGTGGATCTCAGAATGTCTAGTTCGCGGGGGACTGTTTCGGATCATCCTAAGGATCTTGTTCTCGATCCTTTGGAGTTGGAGGTGATTGGCATACCGTACTCGATTACGCAAAGTATGATTTGTTTGTCGACAGCAATCTTATTTTTCAGGGACAGGGTAGATCTTCTGTGGATGAGTGAATACAGTGATCTTATTAAGATGTTGCATTTGGTTTTCGTTTTATCAACGTGCTCTCTGAAAATCAGCTTGCTGTTTAGTGTTGAGTCTCTTTCGACAATTCCACCGCTGTGTCGTTCAGGCACATCATATTATTCTCCGACGGAACAGGTCTGGGAGATTTAGAGTATGGAAAGATGACCTAAAATATATCCTTTTTACTGCTGACGATTACTCAATATTTTATATGCCCACCCTTGGCTACAATAACAGCTTGGCATTGTCGCGGCATTAATTCAACAAGCTTGGCAGTCGTTTCTGCTGTGATTTTGTGTCATTCAGTTTCAATTACTTGTTGCAATTGCTGAAGACTTGTTGGTTGTCGTTCTCGAACCTAAATTTTCAAAAAAGACCACAAACATTCTATTGGATTAAGGTCGGGGACTGTTCTGGCCACTCCATAACGTTAATTTTACGATCATTGAACCACTTTTGCGGTATGTTTCGGATCCCCATCTTGCTGAAACGCATACCTACGGCCCATCTTCAGTTTCTGCACACTTTCTGGAAGTTTCCGCTTCAATATGTCCAAATAAACCTCTTTTGTCATTATCCCGTCAATGAATTCTAGTACTCTAGGACTTTACAAAGCCATCGAGCCCCATACCATTACCCTACCTGCAAGGCCAATGAATAACAGATTGAGTAAGTTGATAATTGATAATGCTGCATACGCCAGAGCGGGATTTCATTTTCATTTTGATGACTTGGAGTGGCTCAACTGCAAGTGATTTTGTCAATTTATCTTTGATCTGATCCATGGATTCACCACAGGGCAGACCTTTCAAGACAATCTTGAGCAGACGTTCAGTTTTGGTGTTGTAAACGAAAAATTGGTGCTGCTTCTCAGTAAGATACTTGAGAAGACGTTTGAATACATCCAAGGTTTCAACTAATACACGGCATTCACCCCGAGGGCCAATTTGAAGTGAAAATTTGAATTTAACAAAATTCAAAGGTTCCATGCGACGAGCATGGAAATCGTAAGTGGTTACCACATTAGAGGGGACCTTTTCCCTCTTTGGCATTAAACCGGGAATGTTTACTAAAATGTTTCCTGAATGATCGATCATTCTCATCATCCGTGAGCAAATCAAATTGATTGCTCAAATGAATTTCATCAGAAGGGAATCAAGAGATTGCCCTTTTCCTTTGCGTTTATGTGCCATGGTTGCAGAAGAAAGTTTCTCCAAATTATCTTGCATCAGATGACTATAAGAATCCGATGGATTGAAGATGAATTTTCCAAATCAACATGTTCTACGTAGTTGATTAACATCCCCCTATTGAAAACCTTATGAAAATTGTATTTTATTATCAAAAAAAAACATTATGGTGGTTAAATCCAATATGGCATCCAAACACTTTCGTTATTCTAAATGAAAGCCTTAACTAACACCTTTCCAGTGATATGTTTTTCTTCTTCTTTCAAAACTGTTATTTAAATCAATAGCTCATGAGGGCTCATATGTAATTCATCAAACGATTTTTTACTATCCTCTATTTTTATGAACGCATTGGACTGCTGCATTTTTTCAAAATTTGAATAATATCTTATAGGAAAAAGTCTCAACTTTCTAATGGTTGCTTATTTTTAAAATCGGTGGAAGGTAAGCTAATTAAAAATTCATTTTTATAAATAAATCCTATATGGCGGCCAACTCAATATTCTGAACAGGCCAAATGATAACCCAAATTTTCTTTGTTACTGTGGAGTATAATCACAAGGGATTTTATTCTGAATTTTCAAAGATGTAATTATTTCAATAAATCAAGAATACGCAACAATTGAGCACTTTCTAAAACTGTAAGAACCCCTAGTTACCGAGATATCCACAAATTTGTCCTTAGCCATTATAACTATAGAACTTCTGAATGAGAACAAAAAAAAAAGGTCTTTGGAAACCTCGTGGACTGGTTTCAGCGAGGATTGCTTATGGGGATTTTTAATACTTCCTACCAATGGAACAGCGCCATCTGATCCATGATCCATTTCAGAAAAAGGAATACCAGCTAAAACTCCATCGGCAAACAAAGGTACCTCTCTGTACAAAGTATTTTTATTTTACCTGAGGACATTTTCTATCATTAAATAAAAATATTGAATGCTCCTGTCCATCACACGACATTGTATCCATTACTCAAGGCTACCATTTAACCAACAAACGTGCTACTTCCTTGTTTCCTTGTTCCACGTTCGAGTGAAGTACACTGGGAATGTAATTTATTACCACAACCCGTGCATGACTGACCTGGACCTTCCTTTTCCACTGTTCTACCCTGTGGCCATGGTAGCAAGAAAAATGTCATTGTCAGAAGCCACCATCTTGCAAGTTTGCTGCAACATCAACAGCATCATGCTTGACTGCTGACGCATGTGAACGTTTCTTTCTGTCGTTTGTTTTTAGAACAGATACCTATTCTATTTGCTCAACCTGACAATGTTTACCGCTCCTGGTAACATTTCTCATTTGAGAATGTTATGGGAAAAGTTTTTCGCTTGCTTTGCCAACCGGATTCAATGAATCATTTTTAGTCCGAAGCAAACGGGCAGTGGAAAAAGGCAATCCACAATCACTGCTCGACTGGGAATTCGGTGTTCGTTTCGTAGCTGAAGGCTGCCGCGTCAATCTAGGTTCATTATTCGATTACGCTGTGACGGCGGCGACGACAGCTAGCTACATTTTTTTCCCTCTCCAAGGAAATTGGCATTGTTCGAGTTGATTATCCGTGTCCGTGTAGGAAGAGGGAGAAGTGCCATGACCGGTACATCTACCCTACTTTTTTCCCACCTTCCTTCGACAATCCCGGCGATAGGCAGAACGAAAAAAGGAAAAGTCAGATGAAACTTGATGATGGTGCGATAATTTGAAATGGAAATTTCTCACTAAGTCTGATTAGATGGAGGCAGAGAATAAGCTGCTATTGGGGACATATGCAAATTTGATGGAATTGGATCGTTCGGTTGGTCAACGGGCGGTCCCACGGCGGAATGGGACTTGTTGCTGGGGGTGAGATAATTGCTTTCCAGCTTGTCTTTTCCACTTTGATTGAAACACCATTCTTTCCAATTTGAAGACATTTTAAGGGAACCAATTAATAGATTTGAGAACATGCAATAGATCAAATTTCGCGGTGCCCATTTCAATTGAGATCCATCGTTGATATATCCCGAAAGCTCAACACTTAACGTGTGAAAATGTGCTCATCCTGTAATCTAAGGAATGCATCCAAGCGGTGAATAATTCAAAATGATTACGATTCTGATATTAAAATCGTCTCGTACTAGATACTGGGAAAAACTTTCACCATCGTCGTCCCCGGAGAGATGCCTCCCCGATAAAACGCTCGGTTATGCACGAAACTATTCCACTCAGGTTGGCTAGTGCCGGGTTATATCTCTTCCTGTGCACTATGCAGCGCATAAGCATCGTATCGTAAGGATTACAATTTTTCACTCAGGTTTTTCCCGGAACAATTTTCTGCTTGTTGCATACATCTGGTGCGGGAGATGGGAGACACTCGCCGGGGGTTTTGCGAAAGGGTAGATATTAGTTGTTCGAAAATTCAGCGAGCGACCAGGAAGGATGCCCACTAGACTGATGCAAAATTTGAAATTTTCGCTCCACAGTGCTCAAATGGTTTCAAAACAGGTCCTGATTAGCCTCCCAAAATTTAAACTCATATGGTAAGAAACTGACTTGGCACAAACTATTCGAAGTTTATATGTAAATTAGTATGGGAAAGTCAAACTTTTTCATCATTGTCTTATACCCATTTTCCATATTGCTTTTTCGAAAATTTCTATAACTATTCTTACGGGAAATTTGCTAAGCTACAACTTTGCGGAATATCGTTTTTCAGCCAAATGTCAAATTAAATTGCTATTAATTGTTTAACAGGTTGATAAACTTATGGCATGATCAAGCAGCCGTTTTGTGGGCAACACTGTATTCTGCAGTGTGACATAGTAGCCATGATATTTGTGTTCTATTCTTCTCACCAGAACAGTTGAATGAGCATAATCATAAGATATCAGTGACTTGAATCATAACTTTTGTTCCTTACATTTGATTGAAAAGTAGTTTTTAACAAAGTTGTAGCTGCGAAAATTTGCTGCAATCAATGCTATAATTTTTAAAAGCATAGTGATGTGGTGAATTCTTATATAGATATGGACAAAAACATAAGTTTTCCCATATAAACTTGAAATGGTTTGTGCCAAGTCAGCTTCTTACTAAAGTAGTTCAAATTGTGGGAGGCTAAGTAGGAACCAAATTTGGAACCATTTAAGCACTGTGGAGCGAAAATTTCAAATTTTGCATCAGTCTAATGCACACCGTCACATGGTAAATAGGAATAAATTTTATATGAACTGCAAATCTGTTTGTTCTGGTACACTTGGTACACTGTTGCTGTTGGGGTTCAGCTGAAGAATAAGTTTACTTTTTTGCCGGTGCTTGTACGTGCTACGTCATGATGCAATACTTGTTTTGCTAGTTTTTACACATTTACGATATTCGTTGCCAAAAGAACAACTTAGGAACGTTGTTGAATTGGAAATTTTGCATGAGTATTCTCTAATTTACACTCCATTCTAGTTAAAATCCGTTTGGATCTAAATCCATAGCTGCACAATTAACAATCAACAGTCAAACATTGGCAATGCAACTTTTAAAATTGTTTTAAGCTCTTGCAGTTCTAACAAACTTTTGAATTCTTGGGAACTTCAACAAATTCCGATACTCCAAATTTTCCGAACACTGTCTGGAAATTAACTCTAAAATAAACTGAACTCTAAGAACTCCAGTGGTTCAGAAACTTAAAGAAATTTCGGTACCTTGAAAGTTTAAAAACATTTCACGACAACAAGAAAATGTATAACTGTAGATGCATGCGCGAGTAGGCTCTGCCCGCGAACGATTGGTTTTGTTTTCGCTGGCGCTGATTTCATCTGTTTTTCGCATATTTTTTAATGGTACCAAATCAAACAAAGTGTAAATTAAGATCTATAACGTCTTGAGAAGTTTTTTTTAGTGATATTGTAATTAACGTGAAAAATCTGGGACAAGAATTTGTTTCGAGTAGCTGTGTTGCTGTGGTGTCGCGTCGGTCGGTTTTTCATTTCGCTTGTTTTTGGTGCTTTGCCTCCCTCCCAAGAAGAGTTTTACCGGGCTTTTTTTGACGTAGAACTACGTCTTTGCAAGTCAAAAAATATGTGTGGTGAAGGAGTGTTAGGTTTTGAACGCTTGTAACTTTGTCATTTATAGATGAAATTAAAATCCAAATACGCCAATCGATAGGATATTACATTACGAACCAGTTGAAATAAATATTTTTCCAATTTTTCTGTAATTAAACTTTTGAAAATGTACAAATGATAATTTTATCACTGATTTCATGAAATAAGCCTTTTTCCCAAACCCAGTCATCATAAACGAATACCACTTGGTTGCACATCATTCTGCTTGAACCTGAAAAGATATAAATCAGCGCTGCTCTCATGCCACTGCTCAACACGTTTATTCGCGTCGTCAGTAGTGTCAGTCGCATCGTGTGATGGGAAGACAGCGCTCCCGGAGCAGGCTCCGTGAGAAAGCGGAAAAGAACAGTGGTGAGTGTAGCACGAGTGTACCTATTTCAAATAGGTACGCTACTCTTCCCACCGATGTTGGAAATACCACCTCCGCCACGGTGAAGCGATCCAAGAAGAGGAAGAAAAACCAAGGCCAGTCCGATGGTGCGAGTGGACGTGATGACGTCACAGCATCGAACGCCAGCGACATCGGTGATTTCGGCGACGCTATCGACAACGAAAATTCTGCCGGCCTGAGTGCTGCAAAAGTGAAACTACCTCCATTGGTAGTAAAAAATGCTCATCTTAATGAGCTCATCGCGGATCTAGCAACGCTGGGCGTTAAAGCCGAATACAAGTTGGGCAGAGTCGGCACCAAGGTGGTGCTCCGTACCAAAGCGGAGTATGACTTGGTCGTCGCCCACCTGAGAACTTCCAAGGTGGAATTCTTCACCCACGACATTCCCGGTGAGAAACCATTCAAGGTCGTCATCAGGGGCCTACCAAACTTCGACCCGAAGTTTATCGAAGCTGAAATCAGGAACCGGTACAAGCTGGCCCCAAGTGCCATCTATCGGATGACAAGAAGAGACGAGAATGTGAAGGCGTATCCAGATTGCCTTTTCCTGGTACACTTCCAGAAGGGAACGGTGACGCTCAACGCGCTTAAAGCCATCCGCTCCATCAATTGCATCATCGTCCGCTGGGAGCCATACCGTGACGGCCATCGCGATGTGACTCAGTGCCAACGGTGTCTGAACTTTGGACACGGCACCCGCAACTGTAACATTAAGCCACGCTGCGGCAATTGCGCTCAAGATCACGCCACTTCCGACTGCCCTGCGGATGAAGCCGTGGCGTTAAAATGCGCCAACTGTGGTGGTGCTCACCAAGGTTCCGACAGACAGTGCTCCAAACGCGAGGACTTCAAACGCATCCGAAAACAGGCGGCAGCTAACAACCAACCAGGACGCAAGAAGGACAAAGTCCCGGCATTTCGGACGGAGGATTTCCCGCCTCTTCGTGCTCCTCAGCAAAGGCAAGCGAATTCGCGGGTGCATTCCGCTCAAGCAACTTCTGGTGATTCTGCTGGCCAAAGCTCTCCATCCCCCCCTGGATTCTGGAGACAACCACCAGCGCAAAACAACAACCCCGATCTGTTTTCAGCGGATGAACTGATGGAAATTTCGTCAACATGACCGGTGCTCTACGTAAGTGCCGCAATAAGTCCGAACAGATCCAAGTGCTCGGTAAGTTCATCATCCAATATGGTGTCTAAACCGCTAACCATCGCTACCTGGAACGCTTGCTCTGTAAGAGCTAAACAGATTGAGCTTACCGACTTCCTCCGCAAGCATAGCATCGACGTGGGTCTTCTAACCGAAACCCACCTAAAGTTCGGTGACAGCTTCGGGTTGCCTGACCACAACATTATCCGGCTTGATCGCACCAGCTCCAGGGGGGGTGGTGTAGCGGTCATCGTCAGAAAGGGAATCAAGTTTTGCACTCTGCCCCACATCCGCACTTCTATCATCGAGGCCATTAGTGTGGAGGTGGAATCACCAACTGGAAACGTCCGGTTCATCGCTGTTTACTGCCCACGCCAGTGTACCGCAAGCAACGGATTAAGAATCCAATTCAAGAAGGACCTGACCGCCATCACCCGTACTAGCTCCCGATTCATCGATGGGGGCGACCTGAACGCCCGCCATGAAGCTTGGCGGAACTACCAGAGGAATCGAAACGGATGTCTATTGTTCGACCACGCACAACATGGATTGTACACAGTGCAATTTCCGGACGAACCAACTTTTATCTCTCCAGCGGGAAATCCCTCCACGCTAGACTTTTTCCTGTCAAACATCGGACTATCCAAGCCGGAGGCGCACAACGATCTCAGCTCCGACCACCAGCCGGTGGTGACTGAAGTCGGTGTCAACGTGGTTCCTGCTAGAGGCTGCCTGCGTAAAGACTACCACCATGTCAACTGGGTGCAGTACACATCTATGACACAAACGTCATTTCCATATACTTTGTGTGAAGCCGAAAAATCCTGGTTCTCTGGTTCGATTTTACGTCAACATTTGACAGCTGGTGCAAATATTCGCAAGCAAGCTCTGTTCATGCGTGATACGTTGTTAGGAAAGTTTGTCGCGAGCAGGGGGGAAGATTTTTTTATCTCTTTGTTGTGCCATAGGCGCTGTTTACTGTGTTTAACAAGAATTATCGTTGCCTAAAAAAGAAGTGCATTATAATTGGATGTGATAGCAGCATTACTACATTAGTAAAAACTTTTAAAGCGATATAACCATGCGGTACACATGAATGTAGCTTAAAAACGTGTTATCAACACTAACACCACCACCATCGGTGGCAGCTTCAGCGAGTACTAGTCTTGCCAGGGATGTGGTGCAGTACGGTCGAATGGTGGACAGCAACATCGATGAAAATCCACTGCTCGACACCGTAGATGACATCGACCGGGCGTTGGAAGGACTCCAACAGGCCATATCCGAGGCTGACGAGACATGCGTTCGACAAGTTCCTGTGAGGGGTAAGTTTGTTGCTATTGATTCCCACACCCAATTATTGATTCGATTGAGAAATGTGCGTAGACGCCAGTTTCAGAGGACTGGAGACCTGGGCAAAAAACGTGAAATGGCCGATCTGAACAGGCAGATTGCTTCCAGAATGGACTCACTCCGAAATGAAAGTTTCGGGCGTGTTGTCCAGAATCTGGACGACCGCTCCAGACCATTCTGGAAGGTAGCCAAGGTCCTGAAAAATCATCCCAAATCCGTTCCACCTCTCAAAGTCGAAAATGATGACGATCGGCTTTTAATCACCCCACAGGAGAAAGCAAATGCGATCGGCAAGCATGTCGCTTCATCGCATTTGCTTGGCTCGAATATCCAAAGTCCGCTCGATGATCAGGTTGTGCAATGCGTTCAAAACCTAGATACCTCCCCTTGTGTCGTGCCACCGGCGGATATGATTACAGTACAACAAATTTGCTCAGCGCTGAAATGCACCAAGAACATGAAGGCTCCCGGGTTTGACGGTATATTCAACTTGATCTTGAAGAGACTCAGCATGAAACTGCAGTCTCTTCTAACCGCTATCTTCAACAGATGCTTGGAACTGCACTACTTTCCAAACATCTGGAAAGTAGCAAAAATCATACCAATCCGCAAACCCGGTAAGGATCCAACATTGCCTTCAAGCTACAGACCAATCAGCCTCCTTTCAGCGCTGAGCAAATTGTTCGAGAAACTCATTCTCAATCGTTTGCTCAAGTTTGTCGAGGAAAATAACATTCTCCTTCCGGAACAGTTTGGGTTCAGAAAGGGGCACTCCACCAATCACCAGCTGGTGCGGGTGTTGAATAACATCCGAAGTAACAAAGCTGTATCCAAGTCCACAGCCATGGCCTTGTTAGACGTTGAAAAGGCGTTTGACAATGTTTGGCATGATGAACTTGTGTACAAGCTTTGTAACTTCAACTTTCCATTACATCTGGTTAAAATCACCCGTAACTACCTCCAGCAAAGGTCGTTTAAGGTATCGTTGTATGGTTGTCTTTCCGACACGTTTTCCATCCCAGCAGGAGTTCCGCAAGGAAGTCTGTTGGGCCCTTTGCTTTACAGCATCTACACTTCAGACATTCCTCCCCTCGGAGACGGTTGCGTGTTCTTCCTGTTCGCAGATGATACCGCAATAGCCGTCAAAGGAAGGATGCCTCGCGAAATAACGAACAAACTTCAACGATGCCTTAACGCCTTTGCTGATTATGCCACCACGTGGAAAATCAAAATCAATGCTTCTAAAACACAAGCGGTCATGTTCCTTCATCGGCAATCGCCCAAACTGAAACCGGCTCCATCTTGTACTGTAATCATGGATGGCACAAGGGTTGAGTGGTCCGCCGAAGTAACCTATCTCGGGATGTTGTTCGATGAAAAGCTCCTCTTCCGTTCGCATGTAGAGAAAACAGTAGTCAAGTGTTCTGCCTTGGTTAGGTGTCTGTTTCCGCTGATTTGCCGCAGATTCCGCCTCTCAAGGGTAAACAAACTGGCCGTCTACAAACAAATCATAGCACCTGCGATCCTCTACGCAGCTCCGGTGTGGGAATCATGTGCACAGACTCACAGGAACAAAATCCAGGTCGCTCAGAATAGAGTGCTGAGGAGGGTTCTTGATCGTCCTTTCGACACTAGAATAACAAATTTACACGAAGAGGCAGGCATTGCCAAAATAGATTCCAGAATTAACGAAATTAAGACTAAATTTGCACAAAAATGTAACTTATCAGAACATGCTTTGATAAGCAATTTGTATATAGTAGATTAGGTGTATATAGTAGTTGTAGTTTAGTTGTAGTTGTAAATAGTAGTTATAAGTAGTCTCCTTTTTTCAAATTTTAAACAAACCAATCCCACCAAGGTGGTCATTCTTAAAACAGGCCTGATAGGACTAGGAACTGTAATTAATAATAATTTAAATTGAAAAGGAACTAAAGCTGAAAAGATGCATCTGTGTCACTTGATAAGTTATACATGTAAACCACACAATACAAGAAATAAAGATCATTTAAGTCAGTAATTTATATGTCAGTTTATTTTTCCTAGGAGATATGATGGTACCACATGACAGATGTTATTGATATTGCGAATGAGTGAGAAACGCAAAACAACGATATCTCCCGGTTGTTGTGTCATACTGGTGAAAAGTTTTACGGAGAGAGGGTTCTCAGTTGTTTTGATTGTTAACGGTAGGAATCTCTTTTGTCAATCTAAAGGCTGTGATGCAACTCAGCACTGATGAGAACTATTATATAATTTTGGAAACTTGGCAGGATTTTTATACGATCAGTTTTTGTTTAATTATTTTGATAAGATCGGATGGTATACATGAATCCTTTTTGATTGTTGTTTTTCTAGTGAACTTAGCAAGTGGCTAGGGTAAATGGCTCGGGTGTTGCTTTTAATTGTTGCCAAATAGCTTTTATTGTAGCTTAAATACGGTTTTGAAATGGATTTCAATGCGTTTACCGTACAATCATTTTGCAGTAAATCAATCTTAAAGAGCTTCGAAAATACACCTTTCAGAACCTTCTCCAGGGTGGGCCAATTAGACAGATTCTAGCATTGATGAGGTTTTGGTGGATGCATCAATGGCAAAGCAGTCTTGACCAGGGTTTTATGAATGTTGTTTTATAGTTGCTTTGTAGTATTTAATAAAACTTAAAATGTTACTTGGGCAATTTCCCGCCGGATAACGGTTATGGTAATAATGATACAATTCATCAATTTACTTTTCGCAACTCATAATTTTGATTCATCATCTGTGGACTGAAATCACAGCGGAAAATTCCATCCTGAAAATCACATCTAAAATTCACCGGATAAGTGAGGTAATCGGGTTAAAAAAATCATGAGTCCCGTCAAAACAAAAATCCCGATGTGGCATGAATCCGAATGTGAAAGCTTATATTAAAGGAGGTTTTGTTCTTCCTTTGCTAACCACATGAGGCTATCCTTCATGAGTATCAACATATCTACAGTGAAGTGGCCAAACGGGTACAAGTACTTGCATAAAGAACACATTGGAAAGTACGTACCACACGTCAGACAAAAAAGGCAAGAGAAAAAGCATAAAACCATATTAAAAAGATATCACGTAGGTACCTTATACGATGTGGTACTCTATCTCTGTCTCTGTGCCGGTACATTGTTTGAATGTGCAAAATGGAAGGGGGAAAAAAGAAAGATAAGTTCCCACTCGCTTTTCCGAGAGTTACCATGAACTCCGGGTATCAGCACAAGCAGCTGGGGTCATCGTGGATGATGGGGTCCAAGGGTATAAGTTTTTATGGATTATCCCGGCTTCAGGTTTTTGCTCCTAAGCAATTTTGTTTCCAACTCAGGTAAGCCTTCGGTTTCCAGAGAGAGAGAGAGAGAGAGAGAGAGAGAGAGCAGCACATAAAGGTACTCCAGTTTCGAATTTTATTGCTTCGGTGGTAATAATACCGCGCTGAGTCGGGTTTCACTACGGAAGGGGTTTTTATTTATTTACTGAATTGATTTCGGGGTTTGATGGTCGGTGAAGAAGGAAGAATGACGTACGATGGTAGTTTGACTTTTAGCCCAAAATATTTTCTTATGGTTATTGAAATTAATAGCTAAGAAATGTTCAATTTTCTATCAGACCTATCTGTTCTGGGCATGATCATAAACAATAGAACTCTAAAAATAACAAAAAACCTTGCTGGGTAGGACCATTTTGCAACGTATATTGCAATCATCAATCTTTCTGTCCATCGCACACCCACCACTGGCACTGGTGGTGATCCTGACTGCACCTTCTCATATATCCAACGCAAACAAACGAGGAAGGTAAACTGGCTGCTGGCAGTTGATTATTTTCACTGCATCAAAACAGTTTGCACCAACACAATCGGGAGCTAAACCCTTCTCCGTCTTTGCCGGTCCCAATAATGGCAAGCAAATGGCCATTCGTTGGTCGTCATCGTAAAACACGTGACGATAAATTTCCGGAATCGCTGCTCGTAAAAATGACACAACAGGCGGCACGGCCAGCCAGGCAGACAAGCAATTCAGGGAGGGCGCGCGCGAACGCGACGATATGGAGAATGACGCCATCCAGGCCACGTGGTGATTTGTTTGGGGAATCTTGCACGGTTATTACAAAGAAATATTATTGCCGCAGAAACATTACACCCGCCTCCGAACTACCGGACAGGGAGTGAGAGGAAGGAATGGTTTCCGTTTTTCTCCTCCGTTGGAAACAAACTAGGAAATGCTGGTGCAATGGAAGTTCGATCCGCGGTTAGCCTCAACACTTTGTGGCACAAGTGGCTTCGAGTTGCGAACAAACGATTGGCTTCAACTTTGTTCGGAATTGACCCATAAAAGTGGGAATCGAAAATGCGGGGTAGTTGAAAATAGAACAATTATATTACGTTTCTTTTCGACAACACCGAAATTATGATGGACTTTTGTACATTAATATTCTTAGCTGAGTCACTCCCAACAACTTATTTACTTGTCAATACCGCGGTTGGTACGGTATGTCCCAGCCCTTTAATTTGGATAAAATCGAAGACAACATATCAAGAAGACTGGCAACTTTGCCTGAATCTGAGCGACAGACACAGTACCGCCATTCAAGATGAAACTGTCGGAAGAAAAACTTTCTATTTTAGTGTCTTCTTTCACGGTCCCTTTCATCCAATGAGAACCCCCCGCATTCAAGATAATTTTGTGGTTTTGCTGCCCCCTCGGAAGAGATGAAATTTTGCGCTCATTTTTATCAAAACAATCACACCAAAATCAGAGATGTCCCATTTTTTAATTACTCGATTAACAACTATTCGATTATTTTTTGTTCGCTGTGCTGCCATTTTTCCACCAATGAGAGTGCAGCACTTGTTTGAAACGATCGGTGATGATCCTTTTTTTTTTTTTTTTTTTGCATTTAAATGATCTTTATTTCCTGTGATTGTGTGGTTTACATGTATGAATTTTCAAGTGACACAGATGCGTCTTTTCAACTTTAGTACATTTGATATTTTAATTATTATTTACAGTTCCTAGTCCTATCAGGCCTATTTTAAAGTATGACCACCTTGGTGGGATTGGTTTGATTTGAATTGGAAAAGGGAGACTACTTATAACTACTATTTACAACTACAACTAATCTACAACTACTATGTACACCTAACCTACTATATACAAATTGCTTATCAAAGCATGTTCTGATAAATTACATTTTTGTGTAAATTTAGTCTTAATTTCGTTAATTTTGGAATCTATTTTGGCAATGCCTGCCTTTTCATGTAAATTTGTTATTCTAGTGTCGAAAGGACGATCAAGAACCATCCTCAGCACTCTATTCTGAGCGACCTGAATTTTGTTCCTGTGAGCCTGTGCACATGATTCCCACACCGGAGCTGCGTAGAGGATCGCAGGTGCTATGATTTGTTTGTAGACGGCCAGTTTGTTCACCCTTGAGAGGCGGGATCTGCGGCAAATCAGCGGATACAGACACCTAACCAAGACAGAACACTTGACTACATGCGAACGGAAGAGGAGTTTTTCATCGAACAACATCCCGAGATAGGTTACTTCGGCGGACCACTCAACCCTTGTGCCATCCATGATTACAGTACAAGATGGAGCCGGTTTTAGTTTGGGTGATTGCCGATGGAGGAACATGATTGTTTGTGTTTTGGAGGCATTAATTTTGATTTTCCACGTGGTGGCATAATCAGCAAAGGCGTTAAGGCATCGTTGAAGTTTGTTCGTTATTTCACGAGGCATCCTTCCTTTGACGGCTATTGCGGTATCATCTGCGAACAGAAAGAACACGCAACCGTCTCCGAGGGGAGGAATGTCGGAAGTGTAAATGCTGTAAAGCAAGGGGCCCAGCAGACTTCCTTGCGGAACTCCTGCTGGGATGGAAAACGTGTCGGAAAGACAACCATACAACGATACCTTAAACGACCTTTGCTGGAGGTACTTACGGGTGATTTTAACCAGATGTAATGGAAAGTTGAAGTTACAAAGCTTGTATACAAGCCCATTGTGCCAAACATTATCAAACGCTTTCTCAACGTCTAACAAGGCCATGGCTGTGGACTTGGATACAGCTTTGTTACTTCGGATGTTATTCATCACCCGCACCAGCTGGTGATTGGTGGAGTGCCCCTTTCTGAACCCAAACTGTTCCGGAAGGAGAATGTTATTTTCCTCGACAAACTTGAGCAAACGATTGAGAATGAGTTTCTCGAACAATTTGCTCAGCGCTGAAAGGAGGCTGATTGGTCTGTATCTTGAAGCTAGCGTTGGGTCCTTCCCGGGTTTGCGGATAGGTATGATTTTCGCTGTCTTCCAGATACTTGGAAAGTAGTGCAGTTCCAAGCATCTGTTGAAGACAGCAGCCAGCAGAGAGTGAACCTTCATGCTGAGATTTTTCAACACTAGGTTGAATATTCCGTTAAACCCGGGGGCCTTCATGTTTTTGGTGCATTTCAGCGCTGAGCAAATCTGTTCCACTGTGATTCTATCCTCCGGAGGGATGGCACAAGGGGAGGAATCAAGGTTGAGTACGCATTGCTAAACCTGAACTTCGAGCGGACTTTGGATGTTGGAGCCAAGCATGTGCGATTTGGCAATATGCTCACCAATCGCATTTGCTTTCTCCTGAGGGGTAATTATGAGCCGATCGTCATCATTTTCATCTTTTAGTGGCGGAATGGGTTTAGGGTGCGTCTTTAAGACCTTGGCAACTTTCCAGAATGGTCTGGAGCGGTCGTCCAGATTCTGGACAAGCCGCCCGAAACTTTTGTTCCGGAGTGAGACCATTCTGGAAGCAATCTCCTTGTTCAGATCGGCCATTTCACGTTTCCTCGCTTGATCTCCAGTCCCCTGAAACTGGCGTCTACGAACATTTCTCAGGCGAATTAAGAGTTGGGTGTGGGAATCAATAGCAATAAACTTACCCCTCACAGGAACTCGTCGGACGCATGTCTCGTCAGCCACGGTTATGGCTTGGTGGAGTCCCTCCAACGCTCGGTCGATGTCCTCCACGGTGTCAAGCGGCGGGTTGTCGATGATGTGCCTGTCTACCACGCGTCCAAATTGGGCCCAGTTTACGTGATGGTAGTCCTTGCGCAGGCTTGAAGCAGGAGCCACGTTGCAGCCCAGCTCAGACACCACCGGTTGGTGGTCGGAGCTGAGTTCGTTCAAGGCTACCGGCTTGGACAAGCCGATATTTG
Source organism: Ochlerotatus camptorhynchus (assembly GCF_037179485.1). Classification (NCBI taxonomy): domain Eukaryota; kingdom Metazoa; phylum Arthropoda; class Insecta; order Diptera; family Culicidae; genus Ochlerotatus; species Ochlerotatus camptorhynchus. The sequence continues at coordinate 11,437,043 of NW_027040567.1, read as the reverse complement.
TCAGGAACAGGTCTAGCGTCGATGGGTTGCCCGCCGGTGAGATGAATGTTGGTTCATCCGAAAACCAAACGGAGTACAGCCCATGCTGTGAGTGGTCGAACAGGAGACGACCGTTCTGGTTTTACTGGTAGTTCCGCCAGGCCTCATGGCGAGCATTCAGATCTCCTCCAACTACGAAGCGGGAACCGGTACGGGTGATGGTGGACAGGTCCTTCTTAAATTTAGCCGCTAGTCCACTGCTGGCGGCACACTGTCGAGGGCAGTAGACGGCGATGAACTGGACGTATCCAGTCGACGACTCCACCTCCACACCAAGGGCCTCGATGATAGAGGTGCGGATATGGGACAGAGTGTGGTATTTTATTCCTTTCTTGACGACGACCGCAACACCACCCCCCCTGGAGCTGGTGCGATCAAGCCGGATAATGTTGTGGTCAGGCAACCAGAAGCTGTCGCCGGACTTTAGATGGGTCTCGGTTAGAAGGCCCACGTCGATGCTGTGCTTGCGGAGGAAGTCGGCAAGCTCAATCCTTTTTGCTCTTACGGAGCAAGCATTCCAGGTGACGATAGTTAGCGGTTTAGACGCCATACTGGATGATGAACTTACCGAGCACTTGGATCTGTTCGGGCTTATTGCGGCACTTACGAAGAGCACCGGACATGTTGACGAAAATTTCCATCAGTTCATCCGCTGAGAACAGATCGGGGTTGTTGTTTTGTGTTGTTGGTTGTCTCCAGAATCCAGGGGGGGATGGAGAGCTTTGGCCAGCAGAATCACGGGAAGCTACTTGAGGGGGGGGGGCGGCTTGCACCCGCGAATTCGCTTGCCTTTGCTGGGGAGCACGAAGAGGCGGAAAATCCTCCGTCCTGAATGCTGGGGTTTTGTCCTTCTTGCGTCCTGGTTGATTGTTGCTTGACGCCTGCTTTCGGATGCGTTTGAAGTCCTCGCGTTTGGAGCACTGTCTGTCGGAACCTTGATGTGCACCACCACAGTTGGCGCATTTTAACGCCACGGCTCCATCCGCAGGGCAGTTGGAAGTGGCGTGTTCTTGAGCGCAGTTGCTGCAGCGTGGCTTGATGTTGCAGTTGCGGGTACCGTGACCAAAATTGAGGCACCGCTGGCACTGCGTTACGTCACGATGGCCGCCACGGTATGGCTCCCATTGTACGATGATGGAGTAGATCGATCGGATGGCTTGCAGCGCATTGAGAGTCACCGTCCCTTTCTGGAAGTGCACCAGGAAGAGGCAATCCGGGTACGTCTTCACGTTTTCGTCTCTCCTTGTCATTCGGAATACAGCGATTGGGGCTAGCTTGTACCGGTTGATTTCAGCTTCGACCATCTTGGGGTCGAAATTTGGTAGACCCCTGATGACTACCTTGAAGGGCTTCTCGCCGGGGATGTCGTGCGTGAAGAATTCCGCCTTGGAATCCTTCAGATATTTCACGGCCACTTCGTACTCCGCTTTTGTTCGCAGCATCACCTTGGTGCCGATCCTGCCGAGCTTAAATTCAGCGGCAACGCCCAGCGATGAGAGATCGCCAATCAGAGTGTTGAGTGGTACTTGCTTCACCACCAGTGGAGGAAGCTTGATTTTCACCGCACTCGGACCGGCAGAATTCTCGGTTTCGACGGCGTCGCCGAAATCACCGATGTCGCTGGCGTTCGTCGCGGTAACATCGTCGCGTCCGCTCGTACCATCGGACTGTCCTTGATTCTTCTTCCTCTTTTTCGTCCGCTTCACCGGGACTGGGTTGGTATTTCCAACATCGGTGGGCAGAGTAGCGTACCTATTTGAGGTAGGTACCGAGCTACCCTCACCACTGTTCTTCTTCTCCGCTTGGTCACGAAGTCGGCTCCGAGAGCGCTGTCTTCCCATCACGCTATGCGACCGACACTACTGACGACGCGACGTACAGAATATCTGCGAACGTTTGTAACAAACTATAGGTTAATCGAACAACTCGACAGAGCGAGCAAAGACCGAACTGTACTGCTTGACGTTCAAGCAGCTAATGGGTGATGATCCTGTGGAGATGTTAATGCTTATATCGGCATGACCTAACCGATTATAAATAGTTTACTTTTCGGTTCGTTAATCGTTATTCGAATGAAAATCGGACATCACTAGATGAATGTGAAACGTCATTTCAAATATAAGGCCGTTCATAAATAATGACACAATTTGAAAGGGACCGGGGCTAATCACAAATTACGTCTCCATGGTAACTGAAATAAACACGAGTGTTCACCTGTTGGTACCGCTGTGCTCGAGCGAAGATGGAAGCAACGCATAGAACAATTAGCAAATGCACAAAGCTTCTTCTGAGGATGGAACCTTTGCTATCTAATAGGCTCTTTTCATACACCATCAATGTAGGAGTGCGTTAGCCGATTTTGAGAGGAAATTTCATCGAATTCATTTGTTTACATTACAATGACGATTTTCAAAACTCAAAATTATGCATATTTCATTGCACATCTTGCAAATTTCCATCGGGAGTGATCCTATTTTCCAATTAAAGGGTGTCCACGATGAAATTGCCACACACAAAATTGATTCGCAAAATTCGAGTTTTCATCCGATTGCCGTCAAATTTTCAGGGATTGAGAAATAACTATTAAACTTCATTTTACCATTTTACTCGTATTTTATTTACAGTCCATACGCAAATGCCCGCACCTTGGCCTTAACCCCGGCCATAAGATTCTGCACTACCTGTGAATCAACCGTTTTTTGCATGTAAACCCATACTTTCTTCAGTTCCTCGACTGTCTTCACTACCTTAGGTCGTTTAAGAAGGTGCTGCTTCATAATCGCCCAGTACTTCTCGATGGGGCGGAGCTCCGGAGTGTTGGGAGGGTTGAACATTTTCGGCACGAAATTGACCTTATTGTCCGCATACCACTTCAGCACGTCCTTGGAGTAGTGGCATGAGGCCAAATCCGGCTAGAAGATTGTTGGGACGTTGTGGGCCTTCAGGAGAGGAAGCAGCCGCTTCTGGAGGCACTCTTTTATGTACACCTGTCCGTTCATCGTGTCCTGGGTCACGAAAGGTGCACTCCGCTTCCGGCACGTCCAGATGGCTTGCCAAACCAGGAATTTCTTCGCAAATTTGGACATCTTCTGAGTGCGGACATGCTCCGGAACGCTGAACTTATCCTTGGCCGTGAAAAACAGGTTGCCGGGGATCTGTTTGAAGTCGGCCTTCACATATGTTTCGTCGTCCATGATGCAGCATTCAACTTTCGTCAGCATGTTGAGGTACAACTTCCTGGCACGGGTTTTGGCGGACTTTTTCTGCTTCTCGTCGCGATTAGGGACCTTTTGTACCTTGAACGTTCGAAGCCCAGCCTTAGTTTTGGCCTTCTGGACAAAACTTCGGCTTAGGTGCAGCTTCTTAGCCACATCCCTAACGGAGGCGTTCGGATTTCGGTTGAAGGCCCCAACTACGCGGTTGTGATTTTTGGTGTTGTACGGAATACTTTTTCCTTCACTTCTGGGCTTCCGATCGGTGGTCAACCGTTCCTCGAACCGCTTAATCACTCGCGACACCGTGGAATTCGCGATTCCCAACGTTTTAGCGATGGAACGATGCGAGAGATCCTTGTTCTCGTGATGAATGCGCAAGATTTTATCACGCACGAGCTGTTCTTTCGACTCCATTTCCGCGAGTTTTGATCACAGGACTTTAAAACTTGCAGGATGTAAATAATGCACTATGAACTAAATCCACCCAAATTTTCATTAAATTCTACCTAACGGTTAAAAAGTTAGAGCAATTTCATAGTGTGGCAATTTCATCGTGGACACCCTTTATCTACAGATCTGAACTGCTTTACAGCTGAAATAACCACACATTTAAAATCCGGAAGATCATAACCGCTGGGACAATTTTATAAATCTTAATCTTTCTCATTAAAAATATATCGAAGCACCAGCCGGATCACTGCAAACCCGATACAGAAAACAAAATATTCCACGTGGATGACGATTTGAAGCACCTGGGGTGGATACATTAAACAGGAGAGGTGCTTCACGGTGAAAATGTCCAACCTCATAACTCTTTTGAGGGTTCCACTATTCACCGCCAGAGGCTGGAACAATCGTTTAGTTTCTATAGGCCTTTTTAATAGAAACTAAACGATCGATTCAACCTCTGGTGGTGAATAGGAGAACGTCAAAAAGAGTTTTGTGAGCATAAATGTTTGCCTTGAGGCATAGGAAGCGGAACACTTTTTTACTTTTCCTGATAAATTGATTCATCTGAGATGCTGCAAAACTTAATCTACAGTTGGAAAATTTAATTCTGTAACGTTTTTGAAAAGATCCTGCTGGTGTTCAGGAATATTTTTGTTGAAAAAAATGGAAAATTAGAAAAGTGCCTTAGTGGTTATGATCTTCTGGATTTCTTGTGTGTGAATAGTTAAGGTGCAAATCAGTTCAGATTTGTGGAAAATCGTACAATAAGACAATTACCTATGGAAATTGGCAAGATTTTGAATGAAAAATGCTGTTATTTGCGTTGGAGAAAATACTTATTCTGATGTAAACAAACGGTTTGGTTGACGTTTCTTCTCGAACTCGCGTGGCGCACTTTACATTGGTGGTGCATTAAAAAGGCGTATTGGATTCGCCTATTCGTTCGGAGCATTTACCTTTAAGCGTCAGATGACGCGATTGTGCCAGTCTCATGCCGATCGTTTGAGGTTAAGTTACACGCTATTTGAAAAGTACCCAAATTTGGGTGGAATCCACCAGATCGGTCAAAACTGAACCTACCCAAAAATGGGTAAGCTGTGTTGGGAGTGACAAGTTGACAAATGAACAACATTGACATGAATCCGATCGACGTTGTTCATTTGTCAACTTGTCACTCCCAACACAGTTTACCCATTTTTGGGTAGCTTCAGTTTTAACCGATCTGGGTGGATTCTACCCAAATTTGAATAGTTTTGAAATAGCGTGTAGGTTATCTTTGTTAACGAGACTTTCAGTCAGAGGCAGGTTCATCTCTTAGGTCGTTTGAGAAAATGGAAGAGTTGCCAGTCTTCTTGATATGTTGTCTTCGATAAAATGTATACTACTCAAGGGTTGTCCACTCTACAAACTTGTTTTGCGCCAACTTTTTTTTTTGCTTGAGTGTACCTCAGTGTGCCGCAGCTGGCACGGTAGTGCCAAGAAGTAATTGAGCTGACTTTTGTTTGCTTGTGAATAATGCATTGTTTGGCAACCCGGTGTTTTGACAACTCTTGATTTTGTTTTGTTTTTCGAAACCGGAAAACTCAACTGACGACGACGATTTTGGGCGGCCGGAGCCGGAAAGCTGTCAAGAAAGTGGTGGTCACTTTGTGGTAGTCCCGACTGTGGGATCTTCCAAGCCATTCCAATTGACGAACAGACGAAGAACGCCAACGGAAGATCAAAGCCATGAAGCAGCTGTACAAACCGCCGACGGTAGCGGAAATCAATCGGTTGAAGGAAACGGAATATTTCTACCACTCGGTTTTCACGTTGCTGGGAATCCATTCCACGAAATACCTGCTGTTTTTAATCTGTGCGTTCAAATCGCCATAGGTGGTGAGCTTCAATGTTCGGAAGCAAATGTCGTGTTTTCCACTAGTTGATATACATTGGAGGCGAACCAGCCTAAGGCTGAAAGCCTCCTAAATAAAGCTAAATAATAATAATAGTTGATATACACTTAGCGTAGCGTGGGGGAGACTTTGTGTGATGGAACGACGGAGAACGGGTTCATGATGCGATTCGGGTATTCTTCTCGAATATTCGAGTTATGTAGCGTGCTCATGCCTGTGAACAGGAAGGTATTTTTGCTACTGAATTCCGCCAACGTTACAAAAGATTTAAAATTTACTTGAGCCAGTTCCACCGCCGAGCTGAAAGCCCTGCAGGCAATCGCAACCCTCGGATTCCTTACGGACAACATCCTGCCCAGAATCTACCAGTTCGGCACCCTTGGAGTACTTATTCGAAGTTATTCGGTCGGAACAGCTGTCCAAATGGTCCCGCTCGGACCGAATACATAGCTCCCGGCTCAAGGTTGATCAGAAGCGATCGTGGGACGTACTTTCCTTCGGTCACGGGAGTCTGAGTTACGACTTTAATAACGGAGCTGTAGCCGGTAATGTTGAGATTGATTGAGTAGTGTTGCTGTGCAAGTGATTGTCTTGATTTTTCATGTACCGTAAAACGGGGTAACATTGATAGTTTTTTAAAGTATATTCTAAATATGTTTTACAGCAATTACTGTTTTTCAAATTTTATGTTTTTAAAACAAGTACTGATGATCCAAGAGTTGATTCGTTAGGAATATGATGAACGAATATTAAAGCATTTGCACTATTTTTTTTAGTTTTGTGACCGAACATCAGTATTTTGGTTTTCTTTGATAATGCTCGATAAATGTAGAAAAAAATAGTGAAATTCAATCAATTAAGTTCTTTTAATATGAAACTTTGAATGAGTATATAATCAGAAGACTTCATAACCAATAAGAATGCCACATTGAATTTGTGATGACTGTATCGGAAATACATTTCATAAGTGATGGTTTGAGTGCTTTTTTCAAAAAGGCGAAAAACATGAAAATGATTTTTTAATATTATTGTAAAATATGTAGCACATACTACATAAAAACTATATACCATATCAACGTAAATACCCTAAGTTACTATATGGAACCAATGTTTCTTATTTGGAAAAAGCAGACCGAGTAAATTTATTCTTTATATTATACTATCAAAGTTACCCGCATATTCAAAGATACCCCGTTTTACGGTACCTACTTCTTCGGATAGACAATAGGATGAGCGCTGACTGTACTTTGTGGTGTTCAAATCGATTTTGGAGAATCACTGGCGGGACTAGACGGAGAAAGGATGGAACTTTAAAGATCATAAAAATTATAACCATGGGTTCCAAACAGCGGCAATGACTGCGCCGGGGTGTGCCCAAGTTTTATTTTGGCACACTGTGTAGAATGACTAACCCTTCGATATTACTGTCTATATTAAATAAAACTTATTGACATCTACACATCTGCACAGTAGGCCTGGCCGTTTTAGTGTTTGTTGCACATCCTTGATGTGCATCAATCTTTTTGTTTTTTATGGTTATTACTGCATTTGTACAGGCTCAATCGAATAAACTTTACAGAGCCAAGTTATCATTTGCGCCAAGCTGCAAGACAGCTTTTTAACATGAGTGAAATCGGAGTTAAATAATGTAGAGTAGCTCTGAGTCGCTCTGAGTAGCTCGCGTTTATCGACATCAAATACACATAGCAACCTGATTTTTGTGTTTAAACCTGTCATCATCGGTGGACTGAAGCCGATTGACATATGTTTTCCAAAATAATTTCAAAAGCCATAAGCAGAAAAAAATTGTAGCTGTTTAAAGATTGTGGCTTGTGGCTTGTGGCGCCGTTTGTTTCTGCTTCTCCCAGTATTTAGCACTTTGCAGAACTTCCATGAGTAGCATGAGAATGTCGTCCACTAGCTAACTAAAATTACATTGCCCGGAACTGTTGTTCAAGCTAACAGGAAAAGTGTAGCACTAAGCTCTCCTGGAATTCTCTGGAATTCCTTTTGGAATTCACTGCGTTTATGTTCAAGAGCGGAGAGTGTCAATATGCCATCATCGTTGGCTCATAACTGATATTCATCGCATCAATTGGCATTTGACATCCTTCCTTTGACAACAGTAGTAGCATCCAAAAGCACAAGGAACATTGCCACGAAGCTTAGATGAACGAGGAACAGAAACGTCATGATATCATTTAGAAGGGCTACGATTGTCCACACCTGCCACCAATGGAATATCTCTGGATACAAGCTGAGCAAGGCCCTGGTACAATAAATCTATAAGATATCTTTATCAAACTACCACCATGTGCTACAACAACAGCAGTGACCGAGGAGAATCTAAACCTCACACTTAGAAATTCCTATTTTTACACGAGACGTAATTCAGCTTTGACGTAAATCATGGAACGTAAACAAACATGGCAAATAAAATTAAGTGTCTTGAAACTGAAACATATTGAACTCGACGAAAAGTGCGTTTGATTGAATTGATTTTTCAACTGTCGTTTTCAACTGATTCTTATGTCAAAAGAGCCGCTTGCATGTGTCGGTCTCAAGGCACTGAAATTTACATGTGTTTTTCGTAGTGTGCTGTCTTAGAGATTCCCTGCGCTGCAAGCCACACCTTCTATGACTTATGGGATATCGTGTGAGTGGAATCGCGACCGTATATGTAGCTCAATCTAACAGTAATGGAAAGAAAATCAAGAAAAAACTTTAATAGTTTTGTTAATTGGAGTATTTTATAAAGTTAAAAGCACAATTAGGTTATTAATTTTTTGAATGTAAGTCTTTGTTCAACTAGTACAACAATGCAAACATTATCTTTATTTTTTTTACTTTCAGCGAAAAAATGAGTCCTGCCGCAAACCCATTCTGGTCTTAATATCGTACGTATCCTACCACTTCTAGTACATGGTTACACTTCCTTCTAATCTTCCCATTATTGATGGCGTCTCCGGTCTCGTTCTTGCATGCTCACGACTAGTTTCGGAACTGATCATTTTTACGATAAAATAAAATTCCTTCCTCTTAGCCGCATACGTCTTCCTGTCGTATCAATGACGGTAACCAGCCCTTAGATATAACATTTCGGTAAATATCGTATAGCTTTTACGCTCTGGTTGTGCACCTAGACAGAAAATTTACTCCGATTACTCCGTCCCCTACTAGAAAAGAATGCTTCAGCTAAGATAAATCCTGTGTCTTCATATAAATCAAATCCCTGATTACGACCAATATCTTGCCAACTAATGCGGATTGATGTCACATAGCACCGATCAATCTGTTGTCAGATATGACCCGGCCTGCAAGTGATCTCATCCAATTTTAACGGTTACTAAATTTAACAAATGCATGATTTCAACTCAAATAAATAAAATCTCGGGTAGGTAGATGACGTCTGTTTCGACTTGTCATTGAAGGTTTGTATTTGTTGAACAAAGCGAGACTACTTTGATCAGGTTTGAATCATTATGAGTTGCTCACATTTACTCGCTGCGAAACTATTTGCTCTGAGTACAGCTGACTTGCCCCTAGATTTGCGCTATACATTATTAATGTCTTAAAAATTAAAGGATTTGAACCGATTACTCATGGTCTCCTTAAGGTTAGGGGATGACAATTGTATGGATTGGGAGAGAGAGAAGGAAATTTATGATTAAAAAATTTCAGTTTTTAAGATTAATATTCTTAAAGAAAGCATATATGATTTTCATGATCCAACTCCAGATGACGTCCAGCCAAAACATCCCGAACTGGCAAATAAAAGTTGGCCCTCATGGAGAATAGCAGAGAAGACAATGAAAGTAATGATTATTTCTAAAATTTTCACGGGGAGATATAGGCATGCTTTTATTTTGCAAATGGAGTATTTTGACGCAGGACTATGTCTGTGATTCCTATATGGGAGTATACTATGTGAAAACCGAAAATGGAAAATGTAACAAAACTATGAAAGATTTCGGACGTTACTCAGCTACCCCTGATCAAATAAATTTCAATGATTTTATCACCAATCGATCAGAAATATTTCTACGCATCGATAATAACGCTTTCAACAGTTGATTTTTATCAAGAAACTATTGAAAAAATGGTAAATGTCAAGCATTGTCCAAAAGCGTCGAAATAACTAACAAATTCACCAATAACGTACATGCATATGCTGTTTCCCCAACACTGTCATCAGAGAATCGTTTCTAGACGAAACAAGTTGCAGTGGCATTCGCCTCAGATCTTCGGGCGTCTGCGAGTAGGGAGGATGGAATTGCGTAACGTTTTGCACACTCATCGGCATATTCAGAACCACACGCCCCCAACGACCACAATGCTTGAATGCAGAACTTTTGGTTACTTGGGAAAAGTTTGTTACTCGACGAAAAATGCGTTTGATTGAGTTGAATTTCGCGTCTTTTATGACTCAATTTTATGTCAAAATTGACGCTCGTATATAGTCTTAGAGCACCTAAATTTACATGATTTTTTTTCTAAGTGTACAGATTTGATTAAAATAATTTGATCGCAAATTGATTTTAAAATTGCACCTTGCAAAATGTTGAAATCATCATCAATCTAGAGCTCTATTCTCCAGAGGGCCAACTTTGATTTGCTAAAATGGTAACTTCACAAAGGAAGCACTTATTTCTGGAAACTGGTAGCCCTATGGAGAAACTTTGCCGACTTTTCCGGGAGAAGTAAGCAAAACTGTCACTCAATCGAAACTTTTCCAACTCTCAATCCACAAAGACCCTCCCGTTTGCAACAGTAAGGAAATGATCCAATGATGAACCATACGATGAATAAATCCGGAGATCCCATGTCGCTGTCATTGAGCGAATGTTGGTTCCTGTTTAAAAATTGATGGCCTTTTTTTGCCTCCGTCCAAAGTGAAACCTTTCTTGGAAAAGCCAGGGAGAATGTGTTTTCAGTTTATTCAGCGTTATGTTTTCCTTTCGTCCATCTCACCTACATTGCGAACCATCAATCTTGGCGTCAGTGGCGTCAGGAAAAGCACATCCCTTCTTCTGTTGGTTCTGTTTACGTAATTTACAGTAACCGACCGAATTCCCCTCGGTGTGGTGACGTGGACAAAGAGTCACAAAAATACGGTGTCAATTCAATATCGTAGAACGCTCAGGATCATTTTTCTTGTTGCTCTATGTGTGTTTTTCAGTCTCTGGAATCGCGTCGCAAACTACCGTCTGGGTGTCCCACTTCAAGCCAGACAGAAGTGAACCCCCTCCCTCCTTTTTTCCTTCTCGCAGCTCCGACCGAATGTGATTTATCTCCATCATTCTGCGCCGCATGCTGAACCTCTTTCGCCCGGTTGGTTCTGCTCGCAGTCTGCTCGTCTCGTCGAATGGAAATGTTTCTTTTGGATATTTTTCTTTTTGTCTTGGATTTTTTTTAAGGGGGGGATCCAATCTTACCCGACTAGCCTAGTTGGGCTTGATTTTTTGATACAGGGAATGGGTAAAAAAAATTGTGACAAAAGTGTTTTGCAGTCTGTGACATTGGTATTCACATCTCGAGTGTCGTAGTTTGTCTCGTTTAAGAATATTGTTTTGCAGTTGACTTCCCTGGTCCATACACTCTCTTGAAAGAGATTTTATTTTGTATTCAGAATTAAGTTACTACAAGGGACATAACACGTGGACATAGTAAAATCAATGCTGTGATTGTGGGTGGTCGCGGCTAGTCATTGAATACTAAGCTCGAAAACCAATAAAAACCCCGATTTTGTCAGCCCCTTTTTATCACCCCTTTAAACATTCTCTTGAAGAGTTACAAGAGGATTACAATAAGAAAGCTATTTTTTAAATGCGTTAAAAATACAATTTATTTTTTGGTTAAATAACAACAACGGCAATCAACAACACTTGAGTTCCAGATTCTACAACCATCTGGCGCTGATTTTTAATCTGTGCCTCCGACTTGGCTACTTCCCCTCGTGTTGGAAGTCAGCTAAAGTCATACCCATCCGGAAACCTGGGAGGGATCCATCCTCTCCTTCAAGTTTTCGGCCAATCAGCCTTATCTCAGAGTTATCAAAACTGTTCGAAAGAGCAGCCTACCACCGGCTCCTAACATCTGCCGATTAAAACAACTTGTTACTCGAGGAACAGTTTGGTTTTCGGAAAGGTCGTTCGACCGTCCACCAGCTGACTTGAGTAACAAACATTCTGAGACGGAACAAGTCTGTTTCGAAAACATCTGCCATGGCGTTGTTGGACGTTGAAAAAGCGTTCGACAATGTCTGGAATGATGGCCTGGTGTTCAAATTGCAGCAGTACGGTCTTTCAATCTTCCTAGTAAAGATAATTTACAACTATTCTATATTCCGAGTCTCTCTGAATGGCATCATATCGGATGCTTTCAACATCGGTGCCGGGGTTCCACAAGGAAGCATCCTTGGCCCCATTCTATTCAACCTGTTGACCTCCGATATGCCGGCTCTCCCTGATGGTGGATCGTTGTCTCGGTTCGCAGATGACACATCCATCGTCTACAAGGATAGGGTCATCGGAGCTCTGACTGCCAAACTTCAGAGAGGCCTGCACGTCCTGTCTGAATATTTCAACAGCTGGAAGATCCGTATCAACGCGGCAAAGACCCAGGTCACTTGTTCCGTCGGAGAATTATAAGATTTGCCTGAACGGAACAGTGGTGGAATGGTCGAAAGAGGTAGTCTACCTCGGCTTAACACTAGACAGCAAGCTGATTTTCAGGGAGCACGTTGACAAAACCAAAACCAAGTGTAACATCTTGATAAGATCCCGGTATCCACTTATCATCAGGAGGTCTACCCTGTCCCTGAAAAATAAGCTTGCTGTCTACAAACAAATCATCCTTCCCGTAATAGAATACGAGATTCCAATCTGGGAGAGTTGCGCCAAATGTCATCACCTCAAACTTCAAAGGATCCAGAACAAGATCCTTAGGATGATCCAAAATAGTCCCTCGCGAGCTATAATTTCAGTGATCCACCTCCTAGCTGTAATTCAGACATTAGAAGAACGGAGAGTATTCATCCTGGAAAGTCAGATCATACGTGATCTAGCACGTTAGGTTAAGTTATATTCGTAGTAAGGTAGGTTTTTCACATTTTTCAATTCAAACAAAACACACAACCCAAAGGGGTATTCTGTAAACTAGTTGAAAAACGCAAATACTAATTAAGAATATCAAATAAAACAAAGATGAAGAGCCGGTAGGCTAATAATTTGAAATGTTAAATCAATGTACTATCATAATCAACAGAAATTAACAAAATTTTACTACTAAAGTAGTTCGGTCGTCGGTGTCAGCAGCAGCAGTGCTTTTGGCGTGTGGCGTTGAACATTGTTCTCCAGTACACAACGAAAGGCAGCCTGCAAGCAGTGAGTTGCAGAGTCCACGTGAGCATTCATAGAAGGAGGAAGAAGCCGCACCCATATGGATCGAAATCAGTTTCTTCGTGAGTCTATGCCAAGTGCGTCACCCTTGTTCCAAACAACATGCAGCTCACTAGTCTCACCCATGTTGAACACCCTAAAAGCTCAGCATTACTCAACCATCACGACAAAACGGTTCTTTTCAGCACCACTATAAATTTGATAAAGAGTATTTTTTGAACATTTTTTTCAAGGTCATCAATCGGATGTCAGTTCCCAGATATTTTTAAGGCAACATTGGCAGTGCAATTTCAAAATTAAAAGTCGGTCGCGGCACGAAAGTGGTCTGATTTTGATTCAGAGATGATGGATTCTAATTCTGAATACGGAAATCAATGGTAAATTTTTCTACGAATCTGATAAAATTATGCTATGATCATAAAATGGTCACTGATTGCTTGTGAAAAGCGATTTCCCTAACACAGATTTCAAAATTGAATTCCATCCGGTCTTAACAAACGCTGTTCATTCAATCACCGCGTGTGGTGAGTGGTGGTGTTCTCCAGTACACAACGAAAGGCATCCCGCAAGCTATCAAGGCTGTCCTCAACCGCTGATCGGATTTAGTTGCTCGTCGTGATTCTGTGATTGATGTGTTTTCCCTGTTACATATTTTATTTCCGCATCGCTATCATCTCCAAGAACATCGAGGACAAATTTTCTACAGCATTGATCTAAACTGGCTTCGAAGCTTCGAACCCATCGGTCCTTTTCAGGACCACAAATGACTTATAAAAGAGTTAACTAAAGAGTAAGAGCTTGTATCCAAGACATACCGTCCAGGATTGACTTGTACTACATGGACATCGACAGAACACCTCACAAACAGGACTCTCAAATTGCTTGCGAATTGCAACCTATCGAACTTTTTCTTTGATAAGGAGTTAAAAAATGTCACAGCAAAACTACCTTTCGTAATCCTACGTCAAATCTTCGCTGGTGTTTCTGGGGACAACCTCTTACTTTTTCTCTGCTGAGGTCCCTCTATTTTATTTATTTATTGGTCGTCAATCATTTTAGACCGTTTTACAATAGTGCTGTTGCCTTACATGCTATTTTAAAACACACGTTTTATTTGAAATTGTCAATAAATGGAGACTGCATATACAAATATCTAAAAAATTAAAATTGTTTTAAACTTAACGAGATGAAATCCTAGCAGTTAGTGTTCTGCTTACTGTATCTTTAGACATCGTTGAATCTATACGCTCACAATAATTATTATACACTCTCATCATTCTAGTGATTGGTCCATTTTTACCAAAATTCGTTCTTTGAGGTCACAGTTGAAATACATTTCGAGTTCTTAACATTCGTGATGGTACGTAAAAATTTAAGCTTGCTAATATTTTTTTTCTGATTTTACGCGTTGTGAGATAATATCATTAACAAAAGAAATCTCTTCGTTTATTAAGTGTTTCAATGTTTATCAACATGCAACGGGCTTCATAAGAAGGAAAGGGAAAAGAAGTCCAGCCTAGTTTCCTAAGAACAATTAACAAAAACTGTTTTTGAACTGATTCTATACGATTTATATAAGTTTCATGGTATGGAGCCCAAATCACACTGCAATATTCGAGAATTGATCTCACGTAAGCTATATAAAGTATTTTGATGGTATATGGGTCTTCAAAACGATAACTAAATCTTTTTATGAATCCCAACATATTATTTGCTTTGTGAATTGTGGTATTCACATGATCTACAAATGTCAACTTCGAGTCAAGAATTACTCCTAAGTCCCTAATTTTATCGCACCTTTCAACCTGCTGGTTTCCTAGAGTACATGTAACATCTAAAGTAGTGTGTTCATTCAGCAGACTTTTAACGCACCAATTGTAGAAAACATCAATTTCGTTTTTAAAATGTAGCAAATCATTATTGTAAAAGATTTCCATGACAGTTCCATATCGTCAGCATATATGAGCACATTTAAGCGATTCAACACAAACTTCACGTCATCCACAAATAAAATAAATAATAAAGGACCTAAATGAGATCCCTGTGGAACTCCCGAGGTAGCATTAACTGGCGAGGACATTTTTCCTTTAAAGTGGACCATCTGTATTCTTTCTGTCAAGTATGATCCAATCCATTTTAAAAGTGTACTTCTCATACCTAAACGTTTTAATTTAAAAAGAAGCAAGTGTATCAGTGTATAAGGTTTCAACCGTATAACCTCTATCCATTGCTCCAATAGAAAAGTTTACAAATTCTAAAAGATTAGTAGGCGTTGACCGACCTTTAAAAAAATCATGTTGATTATTTGAAATGCGATGCTTAACCTGGTTAAATATTTTCTGGCTAACAATTGCTTCAAACATTTTTTTTTCAAGGGGGAGAGGTAGCTCATCGATTCTTCCGGTTCGCCTCCTAGCATCGTGCTATAAGGTACCAGGCGATAACCAGGGTAGATGATCGATAGCTCGATGACGTCATTTCGTTGACGTCTGCAATGGGAAATTCTCATAGCAGGCGTTGACGATGGGACGTTGTCGAGTTGTTGAATAGCAACTATCGTGCTAACTCACCGATTACCTGTCGATCTGCCAAATTTGGAAAGACGTCTGCATTGAATTGTCTCATATAATAATATTCCGCCCACTATATCACAAGAAATTGCGAGTAGCTGAGTGGAATGGAGATAAGTTAAGCATTGGGTACAGGACCAAGTCTCCCCTGGGTGGTGCCAAAAGATGAGCGCAATAGAATCATCAAGTTGCCATAAGACACGGAATGAGACTATTGCATGGCTGGGTAGTCAAAGTCTTCCATTCGTTAGTCATTTCAGGTTGATTAGAACAGGTTTAGGTTTAGGGTGGGCGTTGGCCAGATTTGGATTTTTCAGATGTAATCCTGGATAGGACCCTGTCATTGAACGTCGCGTGAAAGTGGAACTTAATGAAGGCCTAAGTACTTTTTCGTAGTTTTTAGTTTTCGGATTTGAAAGATCGTCGGTTACAGTGGCCTGCTTACTGAGCAGAAAAACGCTGTCCAAGGTCCTTACATATCAAAGAGATTTATGGTAAAATCGCTTGTGTATCGTGTATTTTGCGAAACTCGTTGTTGTCGTTGGTTCCGGGTTTGAATGGATACACAAATTTGAGCAACGGTATTATGTGATATGAGGGGCTCGGTGGCCTTAGAGCAACCGTTTTTGCTTACTGAGCAGAACATCATGAGTCTAATCTCAGGCCCATCCACATTCAAGATTCGTCAATCGTTTTATTTGTTAATATGACTACATGGTAATAACAGCAACTCGGTGATTAAAATGGTGCTCGTCTGCCTAGTGGCAAACGGTTTTGCTTACTGAGCAGAAGACCGTGGGTTTAGTTCCAAGCTCCTTCGCGTTATATGATCGTTAGGACATCAATTCAGCTTATCGTTTACCAAAACGAACCCTGCTGCAAACCCAACCCTCTTATCCAATATCCCAGTGATTTCTTGTGGAAGTGCAGAGGTGTTCTCGGCTTCCATCAAAGCGAGTGTCATGTCAACACAATCCTTCCCATTCCTTTCTTGACCTGTGTTCGGGCGCGGCCGGCGCTGGTATTGCTTAATTTAAGATCACCAGTTTTTACAAATTGAGGATGATTGCTAGTCCCAAGCATCGTCTATTGGTTCTCTGTGTAATTACAGCTGATCTGGCAGTAACAGAGTAGCAACCGTGGGCGGTCAATCAAGCTCAAGCTCAAGCTTAATAATTGCTTCAAACATTTTAGGAATGCATGACATAATTGCAATACCTCTATAGTTTTTAATGTCTGACCGTTTGCCAGATTTAAATATTGGGACTAGAAATGATTTCTTGCAAATTTTTGGAAAATCACCTGTTCTGAGAGATAAACTGTGAAGCCAAAACAATGGTTTAACAAAACTAGTTGCTATTTTTTCAATAAAAATTGAGGTATTTCATCAGGACCAGGTCCTTAGCTGGCATCGAGACTTTCAAGAGTCATAAAAAAATTTAACAGTGGTATTATTAACTGATAAGTCATTTTCCCCTTCATGTATGTAAGAAAAATAGTTCAAATCGAGAGCATTACATACATATATGTGTTTTGGAAAAAAAACGAGCAAATAGGTTACAAATATCCTCACTATCAGTGCTATCAAACTCTTCAAACTGCATGCGTGATGGGAATGTACATGACTTCATTTTTTCGTTCGCGAAGTTAAAGAACGTTTTGGGATCAGATTTTATATTGTTCTCTACTATTGAATTGTAACTCTCATATGCTGACGATATTTCTGCCTCAAGTGCTCCGCAAATTTCAACGTATTTTTCAAAATTTTGTGACGTTTTAAACTTTTTATACGCCTTGTGTGCTTTTCGCTTCCTGTTTTTAATATTTTTGATTTCTTGTGTAGACCACACAGGATATTTGGTGCTGTTAATTATTCTCTTTAGTCTTTTAGGAACGAATACTTCAATGATATTGAATAAGGTTGTATAGAATATGTCAACAGCCTTGTCCATGTCATTTTCATCTTTTAACAGGTTTTGCCAATTTATGTTATTCAGTCTGCTGTGAAATTCAGGAACATTTGCATTTTTAAAATCATAAACTAATTCAAAATCAACAACGCTTGGGCGTAACCGATGCGAGTCTGTGAACACTGAGTATTCAATAGCCGTATGAAATTTTTCATTCTTCCATAATGAAACTGCTGCTTCTACAATACAAAAATCTTCTGTACAATTAGTAAACATAAGATCCAAATAGGAATTGAGCTGGTTACGAACATGGTTAATTTGATGAAGTCCTAAGTGGCTTCTTTTATCAAAGATGAATAGCAAAGTATCGTTTTCACCTACAATTGGTAACAGCAGAGAATCGTTATCACATTCATATTCTACCTCTGGTGAGTGCGTCAGTTGCACCGAAAACACGCATGTCTACATGTGCACGGCTGACACGATGTAGAGGAGGAATTCCCCTGAGCCATACCATGTGAATTCGGAAGACCGCTTACTGGGTACGGGTTTATAGTTTCCCTTTATTCAAACTGCATCGTAGGTTGATAATTAACCGGTGGTCTGTTGAAGACATTTTTTGCTGCTGAAAGAAGCTCTCGATCAGGTGGAAGAAAACGGGGGTTGCCATGATTTCTGATGTGGAACTGGTAGGAACTGTTGTTTTTGTTATTGCTGTTAATGTTATCCTGTTCGTTATGTCGAATGATGCTCCGGTGACCGAAAATGTTGCTGTGATTGGTACTGTAACCGTTGTCGGAATTCATGTTTCGATGATTACGATGATTTAAACTGTTGCTGTGTATGTTGTTCCTTCTGTTAGAATAATTTCGCGCTGTATTTTGTTTCCTTTTCCTGCTAGCTTTTTCAGCAGTCCAGTCTGCCTTCCAGGCCCTCCTCATGCCCAAAAGACGCCACCCTGAGTCATCAACGTTTTATTCATTGTTTAACTCTTCCAGCAAACTGGGAAGGGGGTCAGGTGATGGTGATATCACTTCGTATGGGGAGTCCGTCGTTTATTAAGTGTGACACAGTTAATTTGGGTTTCGATGTTGCCAATACCCGCCGATAACGATTTCAGCTCATCTAATACAATACCTTACCCTAGTATAGGGTTTTGTTGCATTGCAACAGCAGAGCACAGGTCAGAAGTTATATTGCTGATATTTTTCAGCTCGTCCTTGAGAAAGTTTAGGTCTTCGGAAATTCCTGATGTCATTGTTGGCATTGAATTTGCAAAATTTTCTTTTGAAGCTTTCATCGCTATGCCAAAAAGCGAGGTAATGTGGTTTTTAATAGCACTAACGTTGTCAGTAGAACCACTGCTTCCAGTTGCCGCCAGCTGTTTTTTTTTTTTTTCTATCGACGAGTAAAGCATCGAGTCGGTCGATCGCTTCATCGACAATGTCAGCATTATTTGGGTGAACCATGGAGTCACCTCAGTGTTTTTGTTGACTTGGTCGACCAACCGCGCTTGTTGCTCCACAAACGCCTTGAACTCAAAACTAGCCGTGATCATAGTTTGGCATGAGCTACAGCATGGTAATACATAAGACAAAATGTTGATTGTCTTGTCTCTCTTGCGAATTGAGCTCCTCTGAACAGGCACAGGTACAGATAATCCTAGGCAGGCTGCGTGGAATTGACGCAGGCATCCAGCACATTTCCACATGCCGGAGTCAGTGGAAGAATCCACAGCACAAATTTCACAGCTCATTTTAACGGCGTACAACAACAAAAATTTAAAAAAAAAATACACACGCGCAAAACGGCACCCGCACGCAAAAAAATTAAATGAAAACGAAATTAAAGCGCACGCGGCTAGGAGCGACTGAAAAACGCGTCCACACTGATTGACGATTGACAATTGAATTGGAGCAGCTAGAATGTGTTTCGTGGTTAATGGGGGTTTACGCTGTTTTGTGAGGAACGAAAGGCGAGAGTGCTGTCTTTAACGCCGACTAAAGAAGTAGTGGCAGCATATTTAAAAAACAAACAAAGTAGAAGGGTCTGTGCCTAGGGGCACGAACGGAAGCTTGACGTAGGACCGCTAGGGCACGGAACAAATGTGAAGAAAATTTAGTTCTTTTAATTGATCGATCATCTATTATCTTAACTCTTTCCGTTTTTGATTTGTAGGCGTACCAAATTTGTAGTATTTTTTTTTTTAAAGAGAAAGTTCATGAAGAGAATCGATCAAAATCACTTGCTTCCAAGTTTGGTTACAAGATTACAACTCTGGAGAGCATTTTGTGTGGTGGTTGGGGGCATGTGGTTCTGAATATGGTCCAACAGGCAGATAAATTCTATTATAACTTTTTACTGTAATAAGCTTGTTGGCCCAGAAAAGAGCCGTTTTGTTGCCAAAGTTGGTGATGATTTAACCTCCGAAACTGTACAGAGTTCGTCTGTTGCTTCAAAACGTATACGAAATCGATGGCCTCTTACACTTGTTCAGTATAGGTGACAGCATCATGGATCACATTTTCCAAGAACACCTTCAGCACACCTCGTGTTTTCTCGTAGATCAGACCGGAGACACGTTTGACACCGCCACGGCGAGCCAGACGACTGCTTTTGCTGCTTCTGCAGCCTGCTCACCTCGGCGTCCGAAGCGAAAATGATTTGAGGCTTTTTTTTTTGACTTTAAATTATCTATATTTCTTGAATTTGTGTGGTTTACATGTATAACTTATCAAGTGACACAGACGCGTCTTTTCAACTTTAGTTCCTTTGAGATTTCAATTATTATTAGTTACAGTTCCTAGTCCTATCAGGCCTTTTTTAAGAATGACCACCTTGGTGGGATTGGTTTGTTTTAAATTTGAAAAAGGAGACTACTTATAACTACTATTTACAACTATAACTAACCTACAACTACTATATACACCTAATCTACTATATACAAATTGCTTATCAAAGCATGTTCTGATAAGTTACATTTTTGTGCAAATATAGTCTTAATTTCGTTAATTCTGGAATCTATTTTGGCAATGCCTGCCTCTTCGTGTAAATTTGTTATTCTAGTGTCGAAAGGACGATCAAGAACCATCCTCAGCGCTCTATTCTGAGCGACCTGAATTTTGTTCCTGTGAGTCTGTGCACACGATTCCCACATCGGAGCTGCGTAGAGGATCGCAGGTGCTTTAATTTGTTTGTAGACAGCCTGTTTGTTCACCCTTGAGAGGCAGGATCTGCGGCAAATCAGCGGATACAGACACCTAACCAAGGCAGAACACCTGACTACTGTTTTCTCTACATGCGAACGGAAGAGGAGCTTTTCGTCAAACAACATCCCGAGATAGGTTACTTCGGCGGACCACTCAACCCTTGTGCCATCCATGATTACAGTACAAGATGGAGCCGGTTTCAGTTTGGGCGATTGCCGATGGAGGAACATGATCGCTTGTGTTTTGGAGGCATTGATTTTGATTTTCCACGTGGTGGCATAATCAGTAAAGGCGTTAATGCATCGTTGAAGTTTGTTCGTTATTTCGCGAGGCATCCTTCCTTTGACGGCTATTGCGGTATCATCTGTGAACAGAAAGAACACGCAACCGTCACCGAGGGGAGGAATGTCGGAAGTGTAAATGCTGTAAAGCAAGGGGCCCAGCAAACTGCCTTGCGGGACTCCTGCTGGGATGGAAAACGTGTCGGAAAGACAACCATTCAACGATACCTTAAACGACCTTTGCTGGAGGTAGTTACGGGTGATTTTAACCAGATGTAAAGGAATGTTGAAGTTACAAAGCTTGTACACAAGTCCATCATGCCAAACATTGTCAAACGCTTTCTCAACGTCTAACAAGGCCATGGCTGTGGACTTGGATACAGCTTTGTTACTTCGGATATTATTCATCACCCGTACTAGCTGGTGATTGGTGGAGTGTCCCTTTCTGAAACCAAACTGTTCCGGAAGGAGAATGTTATTTTCCTCGACAAACTTGAGCAAACGATTGAGAATGAGTTTCTCGAACAATTTGCTCAGCGCTGAAAGGAGGCTGATTGGTCTGTAGCTTGAAGACAATGTTGGATCCTTACCGGGATTGCGGATTGGTATGATTTTTGCTACTTTCCAGATGCTTGGAAAGTAGTGCAGTTCCAAGCATCTTTTGAAGATAGCGGTTAGAAGAGACTGCACTTTCATGCTGAGTCTCTTCAAGATCAAGTTGAATATACCGTCAAACCCGGGAGCCTTCATGTTCTTGGTGCATTTCAGCGCTGAGCAAATCTATTCCACTGTAATCATATCCGCCGGAGGCACGACACAAGGGGAGGCATCTAGGTTTTGAACGCATTGCGCAACCTGATCATCGAGCGGACTTTGGATAGTCGAGCCTGGCAAATGCGATGAAGCGACATGCTTGCCGATCGCATTTGCTTTCTCCTGTGGGGTGATTAAAAGCCGATCGTCATCATTATCGACTTTGAGAGGTGGAACGGGTTTGGGATGATTTTTCAGGACCTTCCAGAATGGTCTGGAACGGTCGTCCAGATTCTGGACAACACGCCCGAAACTTTCATTTCGGAGTGAGTCCATTCTGGAAGCAATCTGCCTGTTCAGATCGGCCATTTCACGTTTTTTGCCCAGATCTCCAGTCCTCTGAAACTGGCGTCTACGAACATTTCTCAGGCGAATCAATAATTGGGTGTGGGAATCAATAGCAACAAACTTACCCCTCACAGGAACTTGTCGAACATACGCCTCGTCAGCCACGGATATGGCCTGTTGGAGTCCTTCCAACGCCCGGTCGATGTCATCTACAGTGCCGAGCAGTGGATTTTCATCGATGTTGCTGTCCACCATTCGTCCGTACTGCACCCAGTTGACATGGTGGTAGTCTTTGCGCAGGCAGCTTCTAGCAGGAACCACGTTGACACCGACTTCAGTCAACACCGGTTGGTGGTCGGAGCTGAGATCGTTGTGCGCCTCCGGCTTGGATAGTACGATGTTTGACAGGAAAAAGTCCAGGGTGGACGGATTTCCCGCCGGAGAGATAAAAGTTGGTTCGTCCGGAAACTGCACAGTGTACAGTCCATGTTGTGCGTGGTCGAACAATAGACATCCATTTCGGTTCCGCTGGTAGTTCCGCCAAGCTTCATGGCGGGCATTCAGGTCGCCCCCAACGATGAATCGGGAGCTAGTACGGGTGATGGCGGTCAGGTCGTTCTTGAATTGGATGCCTAGGCCGTTGCTTGTGGTACACTGGCGTGGGCAATAAACAGCGATAAACCGGACGTTTCCAGTTGGTGATTCCACCTCCACACTAATGGCCTCGACGATAGAAGTGCGGACGTGGGGCAGAGTGCAGAACTTGATTCCCTTTCTGACGATGACCGCTACACCACCTCCCCTGGAGCTGGTGCGATCAAGCCGGATAATGTTGTGGTCAGGCAACCAGAAGCTGTCGCCGGACTTTAGGTGGGTCTCGGTTAGAAGGCCCACGTCGATGTTGTGCTTGCGGAGGAAGTCGGCAAGCTCAATCTGTTTTGCTTTTACAGAGCAAGCGTTCCAGGTAGCGATGGTTAGCGGTTTAGACACCATATTGGATGATGAACTTACCGAGCACTTGGATCTGTTCGGGCTTATTGCGGCACTTACGTAGAGCACCGGTCATGTTGATGAAAATCTCCATCAATTCATCCGCTGAGAACAGATCGGGGTTGTTGTTTTGCGCTGGTGGTTATCTCCAGAATCCAGGGGGGGATGGAGAGCTTTGGCCAGCAGAATCACCGGAAGCTTCTTGAATTCGCTTGCCTTTGCTGGGGAGCACGAAGAGGCGGAAAATCCTCCGTCCTGAATGCTGGGGTTTTGTCCTTCTTGCGTCCTGGTTGATTGTTGCTTGACGCCTGCTTTCGGATGCGTTTGAAGTCCTCGCGTTTGGAGCACTGTCTGTCGGAACCTTGGTGAGCACCACCACAGTTGGCGCATTTTAATGCCACGGCTCCATCCGCAGGGCAGTCGGAAGTGGCGTGGTCTTGAGCGCAATTGCCACAGCGTGGCTTAATGTTGCAGTTGCGGGTGCCGTGTCCAAAGTTCAGACACCGTTGGCACTGAGTCACATCGCGATGGCCGCCACGGTATGGCTCCCAGCGGACGATGATGCAATTAATGGAGCGGATGGCTTTCAGCGCGTTGACCGTCACCGTTCCCTTCTGGAAGTGTACCAGGAAAAGGCTATCCGGATCGCCTTCACATTTTCGTCCTTCCTTGTCATCCGATAGACGGCACTTGGGGCCAGCTTGTACTGGTCTCTGATTTCAGCTTCGATAAACTTCGGGTCGAAGTTTGGTAGGTCCCTAATGACGACCTTGAATGGCTTCTCACCGGGAATGTCGTGGGTGAAGAATTCCACCTTGGAAGTCCTCAGGTGGGCGACGACCAAGTCATACTCCGCTTTGGTACGGAGCACCACCTTGGTACCGACTCTGCCCAACTTGTATTCGGCTTTAACGCCCAGCGTCGCCAGATCTGCGATGAGCTCATTAAGATGGGCATTTTTCACTACCAATGGAGGTAGCTTCACTTTTGCCGCACTCGAGCCGGCAGAATTTTCGTTGCCGATGGCGTCGCCGAAATCACCGATGTCGCTGGCGTTCGTCGCAGTGACATCTGACTGGCCTCGATTCTTCTTCCTCTTTTTGCTGTGTTTTTCCAACACAGCTGGCTGGATATTCCCATCCATGGGGAGAACAGCAAACCTGTTCGAGGTAGGCACACCGGAGCTTCCTTCACCGGGGTTTTGGACCTTCGCCGGGCTTCGCGACCGATGCTTCCCCATTTCGGGGTACACACACACGCACGACAAACCGCGAAAGAGAGAGCGCGAACACTATCGCCACGAACTTTTCAAACAACTCGAGAGAGCGAGCTAACACCGAACTGAACTGCTTGACGATCAAGCAGAGGATGATCATGATTTGAGGCTAGACAGCAGCGCTCTTTTATATCTTTTCAGGTTAAAGCAGAATAATGTACAACCAACTGGCACTCGATTATGACGACGCCGGTAAGCTACAAAGACTCCTCTCATCATGAGCAGTTTGCTATCAAGTAGCGACATTGGCTCCTTTCCTTTTGCGCAGTTTGCCAATGTCAACACCTGGAAAGTTAGCAGCGCCGGTGGTGTAGTGGTAAGCGTGGATACCTCTCACCCCAGCAGGCCTGGGTTCAATCTCAGTCGGCATGTTCTGAGGCATAACATCTCTGATCGCGCCGTTGGTCCCCGGTTCATGAATTGATGGATCGATAGGTAGGGTCCAGGTGTGGGAGCTGCTTCCCTGGCGTCGGTAGCATTGGTGCTCAGCACGGAAAACATGATCGACTGAAAACAAATCTCGCGTCACTTATCAATTGGTCCTATCTACATTGATCGATTCTCTTCATCAACACTCTCTTTCGTAAATTACTTTGTTTCAACAATGTTTCCTGCCGTCTTCGTCGAATTAGATGCGAGATTGTTGCTTCTTCCATCGAAAATATCTGGCCGTGGCGATTCAAAGTTGATCAAGGTTGATCAAAATAATTTGTACCCCTGCTTCCAGTTTGATTACATGAGCATTTTGTGTGGACGTTGGTTCTGAATATGGACAAAGAGGCAGATGAATTCTACTTCTACTCTTTACTGTAATATGCATGGTGGTCCTGAAAAGGGCCGTTTGGTTGCCAAAGTTGGTGATGATTTAAACGCCGAAACCAAACAGAGTGCGTCTCTGTCACTTCAAAACGTAGATGACATCCATGGCCGCTTACGCTTGGTGTGTTTAGTGTAGGTGACAACATCACGGATCTCATTTTTCAGAAACACCTTCAGCACACCTCGTAGATCAGACGACGGATGGTGGTTATCTCGAAGAATTTGCGATGACGATTGGCACCTCCTTTGCAACGACCAGTCAATTGTTGCTTGTTGGGTTGTGCAAGAGTGGACTAGCCACCACCTTCCTACTGCTGCTATTGCTATCCACGCCGTCCGAGGCGAAAATAAGCTGATGTCAGACAGCAGCACTGCTTCATATCTTTTCAGGTTAAAGCAGAATGATGTGCAACCAAGTGGTACTCGATTATGAGGACTGGCTTTGGGAAGAACGTTTAATAGTGATACAATTATCACTTTTTATGTGCACATTGGACAATGTTTGACATTACCACATGCTATAGATGCGTAGAAATATTTCTGATCGATAGGTGATACAATTATTGATATTGGCTCAGGGGCAGCTGAGTTATTAATGTTCAAAATCTTTCATAGTTTTGTTACATGTTCCATTTTCGGTTTTTGCGGTTTTCACTAAGTGTACCCCCATATAGATATGAAAGACGTAGTCCTACGTCAAAAATCATATTGCCAGACCTCGCTGTATGAAATTGTGTTTACACTCCTGATGGTGGTTAGCTCCAACCAGTATTATCCTCGGATTAAATCCTGATCACGAATGTCGAGCTGCTATGGTGTCGATTTCGATGTTAATCAATACGGTCCTTAACAAACATTTGGCACATCCTTCAATCAGGACCGGTATGAAATGTTGATCCAAGTTGAAGCTTACTGCCATGAGAGGGAAAGCGAATCACAGGTTACGTGCACTGCTACCATCTTTGCTGTTAGAGTTTAATTCAATCTTCTGTGACTGTTTTTTTAATTGGACCGGTAGAATGTCTAAAATTGTTTTTTTTTATTATTATTAATTCAGTTTTTGATATTTATCCACCATTAAATACATCCACGCATCTATAATAATAAGTTAAACTTCGCAACAATTTGTTTTAATAAATGTAAATTCATTGCTAAAGGCAATACATCTGGCACCGCTATTTCAATGATACTTTCACGATTGCTAGCAAAGCAATAAATTTGAAATGGTGTTCTTTGTGATAAATGTTGTCCACCAAGAGTTTTGCGAAGCAGTCGTTTTGAGTTTCGTGTATTCGATTGCGTTTAATTGTGCTATACTTCGAAGAACACAAGTTAGTAAATACAGTGAATGTGTTTTACCCAGGAAATTTTCGATTTAAAATCATGAAATTCATGTTTTAAATTTTCGTATTCATAATGTATGAATGTATGTGTAAACTAATGATGATGGTTGAATGATATTTAAAAAAAAATAAGAGCACAAAATTACTTACACTTTGTAGAACCTTAAATGCTGGGGACGGGACGGTCCACCAGAGCACCCGATTGAAGCGAAATGGATGGGTATAGGGAGAATGCCAACTCCCCGGGCTCTTCTTCCCACTCATTGGGACATCCTCCTGTTGAATGGAATGTTTTTTGATCGGTTGTATGATCCTGTTGTAGGAAGGAGATTCTCGTTTATCCCGTGGATCCGCGTGGGCGATATTGCCCACAGATTCACCCAAACCGTTTTCGGCCCTTTTGGCAGTACAATTATAGAATATTAAACTTGATCAAGTCAAACAGCGAGGATGGGTGCACGACGTTAGGCATACGGTCGTTAGGCATACGGACGTTAGGCATACGGACGTTAGGCATACGGACGTTAGGCATACGGACGTTAGGCATAATGTACGATAGGCATAATGGACGTTGGGCATAAAGGACGTTAGGCATAATGGACGTTAGGCATAATCTACCGGATGAATTCCAGAAGGATGATAATGGAGACCGTTTATTGATTGCTGACTTCGGTGACAATAATGAAAGAGCCTTAATTTTTGGAACTCATGAACGACGTCTTGGACAGGCAAAGTATTGGGTTACAGATGGTACGTTTGCCACAGTTCCTTGTTTGTTTCGGCAACTCGTCACTGTTCATGGAAGTATCGCTCCCTCACATCAGCAGACGGTTCCGCTAGTTTTCATTCTGATGACAACAAAATCAGAATCGTTGTATCGAAAAGTATGGCAGGAAATCCTGAGAGCAGCAGGTATGTTTTTTTGTTATTGAATGAAAAACCACAGAATTAACCATTCTTGATTTCATGAGCTGTTCTTTGGCATCATATTTTATTCAACCTTGGCTGTTTTTTTGTTATTGAATGAAAAATCACAGAATTCACCATTCTTTATTTCATGAGCTGTTCTTTGAGGAAAACCTTTTCTTCTTTGACTTTTGCAATATGTGTGTAAGAATATATTACAACAAATGTGTGATTTTTTTATTTCTAGATGCGATTGATTTCAAGATATAGTTCAAAACTAAGCTGAGTTTTCATTGTAAAATTACTTAACCACTATCGCTACTAATCATGGATCTAAGTAAATATGTAGATACGTCACTTATGATATGATAAATAATGGATTCTAAACTGTGCTTATTAAATAAACTATGTTTGTTTAACTTGTATCATTTTTTATTCAACGCTAAGCAGCAAGGTATTTTATGCCTAACGTCCATTATGCCTAACGTATATTATGCCTAACGTCCATTATGCCTAATGACTTTATGCCTAACGTCCATTATACCTAACGTCCGTATGCCTAACGTCCGTATGCCTAACATATTTATGCCTAATGGGGTACACTCAGCGAGGATAGTCCACAGTCTACCGACAGTTGTTTTGCTACAGTGAGTGGTAGTTCCATATCATCATCATTATCATCATCATCATAATGCAGTTGGAATGCTATTCAGGATAAGAATCGAAACGACTCTGAAATGCAGCACAACAGTCCAACCAGGATTCATTTTCAGTAAACTCAAAAAGTCATCTTTACGAGATGTACCAACCATCTCGCGTCCTTTAGAGGTATATCGACATCCCAAAATTGAAAGCCAGTTTCAGAACATATTTGACAAAACCTTCATCAAGCTCTACGACACCATATGAGCCGACAGACAAGGGATGACAATAGGTTCATCTTTCTCCCTAGCGTCTGAACACTGTCTGTCGTCGTCATCGCAGCCATCGTCATTGTTCCTCCGTGCTCAGAATCAACAAGCGATTTTCCTATCATCATCGCCGTCATCAGCCCCGAGATGTGCAAGTCCACCGAGACCGCACCGATATGGACACCTAATCCGAAGTAAGCCTGGCTCCCTTATTTTTATGAGCACACAAACATCATCGGGCAGTGATTTTACGCTGGCAAGGTCAACCCTAATCTAGTTGCAAACGGTCACCGGTATCCAGAATCGCCACCCAAGCACGTAATCTCAAACTAGAATCGGATTGTGCGTGTGTGACATCCTCTTGGGGATTTGCGTCCCACCTTCACATGTGAAATCTAGATAAGTATACGATGTGTTTCGGGGGTTTGTTCGGAAAAACAATCGTAAAAGTTTCCTCCCCTACTGAGACAGAGTAAAAGTTACTCGTTGTGACGCAAAGTGCAAAGTTGAAGATCTAGGAAGACGGTTTTCACTCACAACAATTATTGAACCGTGTTATGGGGTTTGGCTCACCGTCACGACGGGATTCCGGTATTAAAATATCAAAACCACCGGATTTATTATGCAAATCTCGGAGTCAACCCATCCTCGGAAGGAGAAAGGTTCACGGAGAGATTATCATCATAATTCCCAGCCTGGATTACTCCATCAAGAGTACATTTTACAACAAGCTAAGTGAAAAAGCTGCCAGATTTACCGGCTCCCACTAACAAGGTGCAGCAGCTAGATATTATCCGAACTTTCACGACTTTTTCCACCTCAGCTCTCGGCGCTCACCGACGCTTAGTCCGAAAATGCTCACCGTGTGCACCGAGTGAAACTTTTTAATCCTGTGAAAACACCTCATCGCTACTTTTTCGTCATTATTTTCAGTGCCTTCGAGCAGCATTCATGTGCATATAGCGAAAGCTGCTCCCCGGTGCTGAAAATAGGTGTCGGGTGCAGGGTTGATTCCGCTCACTTTGCTATAAAAAATGATTTCCAGAATTATCAAATCATTAGGTGATTTTTTATTCATGTAAGAATGTAAGAAGAGGTACACGCAAACCAAATTTATTACATTGAATGTTAGTTGCATTTCCTATCATCCTTCGCAGCAAATCATACAAGTTGACCATGCACTAGGCAAGTCATTTGATGAACTCAGTTAAATTCAATTGGCTTGAAAAGTTGAGTCTGGTTCAATATTTTTTCAATTCAAGTGAGTTGATCAAGTCAGTTGAATGGCATGGTTTACACGTTCAATTCGCGTTCAAGTCAGTTGAATTTAACTGACTTGATCAATTGCCCTGCCCTGTCTAAGCCCAGCTTAAGAGGCACTCAATATATCGTCGTTCATGGTATGAATTAATGTTGGTTTCCGGTTCAAAATCTTCCTAGCTTTAATTATCTGAATGTGTTTGACATCACTCCGCGTTCGTGTTAGTTTTCGTTACCCGTCCTCTTGTTGAGTTTGCATGTTGGGAAGTACATTCCACTGACAGATTGGGGAGACGTCTAGCGGCAAGTGACGGGACTGGCCAATGATGAGAAGTTCTCTCTCGTAGAGCTTTAAGGTATGCGCAGGCATGGAAAATCATTTGCATTCATTTCGTGCATTCATTTACATTAATTTGTCCCTAACTTTTTTCATCAACGAAATTCCACAAAATGATGTATTGAGTTTTTGTAGGCTTTGTTATTGGCTACAACTTTTGTAAACAACTCAAATCCGTATCTCTTATTCATGACGAACCAGAGCGAACAGAAGCCACTACTGTTTTTCAGTGAATGTATTTTACATTCACTGAAAAACAGTAACAAGTTCTGCCCGTTCTAGTTCGTGATGCATAAGAGATACAAATTTGAGTTATGACCAAAACTTGTAGTTAATAACAAAACCTACAAAAGCTCTTTATATCGCGGAATGCTGTTGATGAAAAAAGTTAGAGGTCTCTCACTTATACATTTTCCGGTTTCCAATTTTCTTGCATTGGACCGAAGCTCGGTATATCTCATGCTCCGTTCATGCGGTCTCCACTGACATCCTACAATGATGAATCCCTCATTATTGTAAGCAAATCTTACATCCCCCGGTTGGGTGTGGTAAAGTATATCAATTTCACTTTCAGAGAGCCACAATAAGCGATTTTATTATTCGTGAGCGCTCACTCTGAGTGAACGCTCACAAATCTTTAAATCACTGATTGTGACAAACCCAAACTTCACAACCTACTTTCAAGTAAAAAATAAAATTACAACATCTAATGATTTCATAATTCCGAAAACGATTTTTAATAGCGCAGTGAGCGGAATCAACCCTGGTCGATTGGAGATTCAACAACTTCATGCGTGGTTGTGGTTATATGTTTCCTCGTTAAGGTACCTCTTTGTTCCTTTCCATGTCGGTCATAAACCGACACTTGAATGTTGGCTCCTGTTCGACTCGACTTATAAACACTGTTGATGATGGGAGTATTTTTTTTTCTTTACTACAAAGCTTGCAACCCAGCTTTTGTGTACCACACGGGTAATGATGTTATTCATCAACTTCTACTATGTTTCGGATTATAAGTGTGTATGAAGATTATGATTCGTTTGATGAAAGGATGAAATGGTAAAAAAATGCAGCCACGAATGTAATCCTTTTGATAAATATTCAAATTTGAACCGCTCACCGTTAATTTGACAAGGACTACTTGTTATTTTTATTCATCGTTTCGGTTGTCGTTTTATTGTGCTTAGTGGATATATATCGACGAAAACAGTGGTACCGGGTATCCTTCTTCGTCAAAGGAAGAGGCTTAAAAGTTTTGCGGAAGTAGAGCAGGTTTCCGGCTATGAATAATATTGTCCCATTGATCCCGACAGTGGTTGTGCATATTTCCAGATTCTAGGAATTTGATGTGACGCTGCCGGACGAAACATTCAACATCTCAAGAAACTCGTTTTTCCAGGATCTAAACCCTAATAAAAAATAACCATAAACGAACGATAACCCAAATCATTGAACTATTCCACAAATGGTTTGGATGATACCCAGAACACGTCGTTAAGCAAATTAACCATACATTTTTTATTAGGGAAGACTATCGTTTACTACGTCAAAGCAACCCCGTATGGATTTTGTTCACGTGAGAACTTTTTATCATTGCACTAGTTAACAAATAAAAGTAAAAAAAAAAAATAACTTCAATGCTTGACCTTTAATCCAAAACTGCAATCAGAAAAAATCTCAGTTGGGTAGTTTTCTAGATATAGCTAAAAACGATATTTCACTTAAAAAAAAACTTTATTTTCTAAAATACAAATATCTCCGGCTGTAATTCAGTTATGTCAATCCAGCTTTCCATGCTCGGGAATGGCGGCCTGTTTGTATGAATAAATGTATCCTTCACTGTGCTATTTAACACTATCTGGATGTTCGGATTTTGACCACTCCCTTTCTCTCTCTCAGGAATAGAAGAAAATGAAACAACATGCGCCCTCCAGTTAGTCAAAAAGCACAGTGAAGGAAACATTTATTCATACAAACAGGCCGCCACTACCGAGCATGGAAAGCTGAATTATTTTAACGCCAAATTAAAGATGAGTAAATTTGCTTTCGATCAATTTGGCATAGAATTTTTAGTAAGATTAGTGATATTGTAGTAAATTAATATTTTTTTTATTTAATTTTTTTGCACATCAAGAAAATAATGCTTATGTTTTTAAGCAAGGTATTTTTTTTGTAGTGGTTCTGCCAACAATACCACTAATCGAAAACAAATTTTCTTACCATTAATTCGGCGTTCAAATAATTTATATAGCTTTATTACAGTCAGAGATATTTGTATTTTAGTAAACAAACTGTTTTGAGTAAAATTTCATTGAACAGAACATCACAGAAATCGACAGAACAAAACAGCTTACTCTTACACACTTAATTCAACAGTAAACAACCGACTTTTATTTCAATGGCGAACTTATCTTTTTCTATCTGTTTTGTTTTGTTTTCCTTATGTACTATCTCCACTATCATCTGTATTGTTTTGTACTTTCTACTATTACCACTCCAGCCAGCGGTGCCAGATATACAGATATGTCTGTATTTATACAGATATTTGAAGTATCGTACAGATCTTATACAGACTACAGACATTATACAGATATTTGAAACTTAATACAGATTTTGTACAGATTTTTACCAATTCGTTCCAGCTTCAAGCAATTATGGACTAGAAACCACACACTGGTTGTCATCAGAGCAGGTGGTGAAACGGATGTTAGAAAGACTTCCAGCTCTTAGAGTATACTTAAATTACTCTAATTCGAATGTGGACTTGATGCCAAGAAGATGAAAGAAATCAGCGGTATCTTGGAGAACCCCATGACGGAGCTTTGCTTGAGGTTTTTGGAATTTTTTCTACCAAAAGTTAACAAACTAAACCGCTTGTTCCTATCGGAAGCGCCTCAAATATTCCGACTCAATTCTGAGCTAGTTCGTTTGCTCAAGGAAATCCTCGATAATTTCATGAGACCAGACTACATTGCGAAGCTTGAAGACCTGGGTTCGTTAATTTTGCAACCCAGAAACTACTGTGGAAAAGGTTTATATGGGTACTGGCGTACAAAAACATTTGGATGATGCTTTGTCATCCAATAGCATCAAGCTTGAGGATGTTCATCACTTCAGAACAATGACGATGAACTTCTACATAACGGTTGTAAATCAAATCGGGAAAAATATCATTATGGATGATATGATTCTCTTAAACCATTGCCAGGTTTTTGAGGCAGGGCATTGACCCAAAAAATCTCAAAAATAAAACGCACCCCTCAATGTGCCCAGTTTTGCGGATGTTCCCAAATGTTATCAACGAATTCGAAATGCAAATGGTAGACGACGAATTCCACGAGGTGAGAAACATGGATTTGCCAATGGATACTAATTGTGATGATCAGTATTGGAAAAGTTCGCGATATTTCACGAAGTTCACCAAGGGAAAAGTTCGCGAGTCATAGTGAGTTTTCGCGAACTTTTCCATCACTGGTGATGATGGTGTTGAATTTTGGGGAGTGGTACTGGCCACCAAACGGGTGAATGGAGAAATCGCTTTTCCTTTTCTCAGACGAATTGTGCCAACCCTACTGGCATTGCCACACTCCTCAGCGGTAGTTGGATGTTTTCGTCGATCACCCTTAACAAAACTAAACTGCGTAACAGGATGGATGCAGCTATGATGCAGGGAATCCTAGCGTCCAAGGAATATGGAAAAGCCATCAAAATAAAATAGAAATCACTGAAATCATCAAAACAGCTTTTCGACTATTTTCAACCCTAAAATGTAGGGTAAATGTTGGCTTCGGCACCCATTGACTGTTATCGGCAACCAAAATTTAAACGTTAATTTCACTATGTTTTCCCATCAACGCACTTCCCTGAATGTGTCCAAACGATTGTTTAGCCTTTCAGCTTCAATCTGATTATATTTGAACGATCGAGCAATCCAGTAATGCTACATTTTTCTTCAAATAAAACATACGCACTACAAAATGAGGTTGATTTCGAGTTGCCGATAATAGAACAGCTGGTTAACACGCAGTTCTAATGGGAAGGTTGCCGAAGAAAAAGAAACTGCCGACAATAGTCACACTCACCTGAGAAGTTTGGAGCGTTGTAAAAACGCTTTCAAAACGTTTTGAAAAATTCTGTCGATTGGAATGGATAGAGAAGCAAGCAGCAGATGAATGTAAACAAACAGACACATCATATATGTGCGTGACGCTGAGAAAATGCTAGTAGAAGTGCAGACGCTGCTTAGATTGACGAGAATACGTAAATTCCCCTATGATAAGACTAAATAATAAAATCGGTTCGGCAAGTTTTGATCATTTCTCATTTATTTTTATTTGAAATAATAGATTTTCCCTTCTTCTAGCCTTACCCACATGCCTATGTTTCATTTTTACGTTGTCACTTGATTCCGATGGTTTGGTACATGGACCTTGAACGGAATTTTTATTTATTTTTTAATCTCGTGATTTTAAACACTAAAATGCTTCTTAAGTTTTTCGTATTTTTTGCACTAAGAATAAAAATTTAAAAAACGCAAAAATGCACTTTTTTAGTTTTAAAAGTGCTTATTTGTTTAGTGTAGTGTGTGGCGAGCAATTTTATAGCCAAAATACATGTGGCAAATACGAAATCTGCAATGCGGTGATTTTACTAGAATACAGACAAATACAGACATATTTTTTCACACTCATACAGACTTTTGAAAAAATCATCTGGCATCCCTGACTCCAGCGTGCGAACTGTCATGCTGCAGCTATGCTCGTTAACTAGGGGTGTCCAAGCGGCGTCTCAACACCCCGGCCCGTAACAATCGGCATTCTCGGATTTACCTTACCTCCAGCGCCGCTAGGCTCACCACGCTCCGTCTCTGCACCTTTGCATTAGCGGTCCTCACGTCCGCCTGTCGAACTCGTCCATCCGAGCCCTTCATCACCGTCTCAACGATACCTCGTCTCCATGTCTTCCGATTCGTCCCGTCGACTACGAACACTAGGTCACCTTCCTTCAACGGTGGTTGATCGTCGAACCATGTCGACCGTCGGTTGATCGTCGGAAGGTACTCCTTGCTCCATCTTTCCCACGTTCGGTCTGCAAGAAACTGCGAGCGCTTCTGCGGTATCCGTTCCGTCCACCTTCAAGTCTGCACCAGACACCGTTCGAGGAACAAATGGCGGATCTTGATCAGGAGTTAGCAGCGCTTTCGGCCGTCAAAAAGCCCGTAGTAAATAAAGTAGTCCGAAACGAGATGCGAGCGGGACCTAGCGGAAATACAACAAAAACCAGTTGAAGCTGAGTAAGGAGAACGTGAAGAAGCTACTCGATGTCGACGAATACACCGACGAAGAAACTGACGATGAGGACGATCAAGACGACGACGAATCCGATGTTACAAGCCTATCCGAAGCATCCCTGGAAGAGGAAATCGTGAAGCCGCAAAAGTTTAAGAGGATCGGACCGACAAAAGCCCAGCTGGCTGAGAGAAAGGGATTAACGTACAAACTTCCTAAATTCTCGGGCAATCCAGCGCAATGGCCATTGTTTCACCCGGCCTACAAAGCATCCAACGATGCATGTGATTACATGAACCACGAGAACCTAATGCGATTGCAGGAAGCCCTTGAAGGTGACGCCCTCGAGCTGGTATCTGGTCAGCTGCTGCTTCTTCCAGAATCTATTCCGAAGGTCATCGAGACAAAGTTAACCAGCTGGAACCTCCAAAAGCGGATAACCTGCGGAGCTTTGTCCCATTTTGAAACACTGTGGAGCAACTCTGCGGACCTCTGGAGGCCGCTTCTGATAAAATCTCTGGTTGCCAAACTACCCGATCGGGAAAAGCGTGAATGGTTTCACTACTGGAGAGGCAAGAAGGAACCAACGCTACGAACGCTAACGGATTTCCTGATGGACATCGTGTCGGACGCTTGCGAGGCCAATGTCGATATCGTCCTGGAAGAAGACGCCGAAGGAGAAATGTGCGCTGTACTGCCACAACGAAGCCAATAGTCCAGGTCCCAGTTCGAATGACCGGAAAAGATTGAAGCCACACAATCAATGTAACAGTACGGAACACCGTCTTTGGCACTGCGTGGATTTCAGGAAGCTTCGGTATGCGGACCGGATGAAGGTAGTAGTTCGCGACAAACTATGCAACGTGTGCCTCAATGATCATGGAGGGCAGTGCAAGTTTAAAATCCGCTGTAACGTTGGCGATTGCAGGGAGTTTCACAATCCGCTGATGCATCCAGTGAGAAACGCTGTTGGAATGAGCGCACATATTCGTCCAACTGCACGGTCATGTTCCGTATGGTTCCGGTACAGCTCCACTGTGGTGAAAAATCGATCACGGTGCTAGCGTTTCTAGACGAGGGTGCCTCCGTCACATTGGTAGAGAAGAAACTAGCTGACAAGTTGGTTCGAGAGTCTGTTGCAATCATCCTTACCCCTATATTCATCACATTGATGTGAGCAACGACGAAATGCTTGATTTAGGTCCGCGTGAGCAGCGTTGCCAGATCATTTTCAGAAAAATCTACATCAGTCAAAATATAAAATCTGGTAAATCTGGAATGCTCCACAAAATCCTGTTTTTAACATAAATCTATTGAAATCAAAGTGATGTGCCAATCTCCCGTAAAAATCGGTCAGCATGATCATCTGAAAATTTATTTAAAGTACTAGAATGATTATAAATTACATATTACAAATATATTACACATAAATTATATAAAGCAAATAACTTGTTAGCATTGTTAAATCATAAAAATGTTGAAAAGTATTGACACAGTGTGCTCAAAAAAGTTTAAATATCCATTACGCAACAGTTCAAAAATTGAATTATATTTGGGCAACATGCTGCAGAAAATATTTTTAGAATTGTTTTTTAAACTGTAATTTAAAAAAAATTAATGAAAAGCAAAGAATTCAGCAAATTTTATGGGATAGATTTTTTTAACTAATAGTCAATGTAGTCCTTACTATTTGATGCAGTACCAGAATATATAGATTGTATTAGTTCTAAACAATTCTAATATTACTCTGAGGTTGATCATATTTACAATTTAATTATTGACACAATACAACACACAACTCCCTATATACCTGTAAGCAATTTTATGTTGAAGCAAAATTTACCTGGCTGAAGTGGGAATCAAAGCCTAACATCGTGGTACTCACAAAAAGTTTACCTAAACTACGGGTAACTCCGCTATTCGCATGACCATTACGAATAATTTTAGACCAAAGAATAATGTTATAATATTACTAAAATGAAAGTCTTATAGCGTCAGGATCTTGAAATGATTATAAATTCCGGAATTTCTATTTTTCCTGGGTCCCAGATCATGAACATTTTTGTTGGTCTGAATTTACTGGGAACTCTTCGCAGCATATTTTCTCCCTTTTTTTGAGTTCCATTTGAATGATCCTAGAATTTCACCATACTTATTTTCTGGATTCCCCTAAAATAATCTTGATAATATCCAAACTTAACCAGTAACATTCTAAGAGTTCATAGCATTACTTCTTGTAATCTATTATAAATTACTCTCCAATTCCACAATTCCCTCAAACTGCTAATTAGTTCCGAGAATTGGCATAATTTTGTGTCCAATTTTTCCTATGAAATTCTTAAAATATTCTTAATAATTTCCTTGGTGCACTCTTCAGAATGACCGACACACTCTTCTCATAATTCCCTTTAAACAGCTTTGTAGGTAAGGTCAGAATTATTTTAAATTCATCTTCAGTATACCCTAAGTACTCAAGTACTTTGCCAAAATGGCCATGAAAGTCTCCCAAAAATTGCACATAATTCCATTAAAATGTCACCACACCACACTCAGTGGACCAGTAGGGAAATTTTCAGGTTGTGAAAATTTGCACCGGCTGGAGCGCGAATCGAACCCTCACTTCGTGGCACTCACAATACGCCTGAACGACCACGAAGTCCAAAAAGATGGATGGAACACTACTCAGAATTAGCTTGAAGTTCTCCTTTGATTTCACTAGGAATTCGCCTCACACTTCACTGTGAACAATTTTCAGAATTACCTTAAAATTTCAATAATGTCCAACGTTGATGGCCTTTAATAATTAAATGAGTAAGTTTGGATTTTTTTTAGAGGGTAAATCAATTGCAGTGATATTTTAAAAGCAACATGTTTAAACAATCTGGGGAAAATCTTTAACATATTTAAAAAATCTGGAAATATACGTGGTATGTCTGTGTATCTGGCAATACGACTAAAAATCTGGAAAATCCAGATAAATCTGGAATACTGGCAACGCTGCCCGTGAGTCAAAATGATGGCGGACACCGATTTCGATATCTACACGTCATTTCGGATCGATAAATTGCCATACTGTAGGGTATTCGACAGTTTTTATGAAATCAATGGCTGTCAACTTGGATTTCAACATGGCAGCGGACATCGATTTTCGAAGTCTACATTTAATCCCCGTGCCAATAATCCATGTGCCAATCAGTGTCTGTTTTTATCATTCACCATCACACGCAAGGAGAAGCGCTTCATCCCAGTGTAGATGAATTACGTTCATTTTGAATATCTTCGCTGTGACGTACGAGAGAAACGAACAAATCAGGCATAACATTTGATAACGGCACAAAAGCATTTGTAAACAAACTTTCTAAGGCCCTTTACACGCGAACCAAAGTACGCCCACGCAAACCAATAACATCATCGGATAGGGGCAACTATCACCTTTCCGAAAGTGGCATTGCTTTGTGTGGGTGTACTTTGGTTCGCATTACATAACATATATGGAACTCGATCATCAAAAATCGACCCCATTTCAGTGATTTCAAGTGGTATATTTAGTAGGACATCGATCTGTCAAACTGATTATACCAGTTGTAAAATGAGAAAGGAGATCAAGGGGGTAGTCAATATTATTAAAATAATTCTAACAAGGTTCATGGTTCTATGGCATCTTATTTATCACTATTGAATTCTTTGTATTGCCTTAGTCATTTACGTTCTTTATTTGTAATTATAAAACTAGCTTTAACAAATGCATCATCTTGCTTCACACAGCATAACATAAATTAACGTTTGCATAAAAAGTTGTTTCTTTAAATTTTTGTGGGTTATTTTTTTCAATTTTCTTTCTCTATGATAAACTTAGATAACAAATGTATCCACATTTTTTTTTTATTAAATAGCTGTGGTGGAACTTCTTCTTCTTGGAATTAATTTGTAAAACAGACATAAATCGTTGATATTGTGTTTTGAGCTGACTTTGCATCTTTCCATTCGCAAGAATTTAGCCAGAAGGACAAATGAAATCGAGCGCCTATCGATACATCCAAGGTTTCAACCCTCGCTATGTTTCTCAATTGTGTACAATTGAATGTTTCTGCTCAAATCCCTACATAAAGATCTACTGACTTGTTATCTACTATATTACTGGTTTACAACGTGCTTGATTGACTTCTGAACGACTTGAAAACACGCGTTAATAAATCCGTTGATAAGCCCCTGTGCCCTAAAGCTAGTCTAAACAAGAACGGCCGTATTACCTTGACAAGTCGCCTTTTCGGTCACTCTGTAAATCTTTACTTTTATGGTCAAATGCGAACGTCAGTCTGTGCGAGAAACATATTAGACATTTCCTTAACCTTTCACTCCAGTGAAAAATTCAATCCTAATCTTTGCATGAAGAAACAGTGGCGCTGGTACCATGGTGGAGTGAAGAGGTAAGACAAAATCCACTAAATTTCAAGCACAGATTGACAGATGGGATTTTATCATAGGAGTAAAGAGTTACAGAGCCGCCCTCAACGTCAATGCTTACTCAAATTTAGGTGGAATGCTCCCAGATCGGTCACAACGGAACCTACTCAAAAATGGTTAAACTATGTTGGGAGTGACATGTTGACAAATGTACAACATTGACATAGATCCGACCGACGTTTTTCAATTATTAACCTGTCACTCCTAACACAGTTTACCAATTTTTTTATAGTTTCAGTTTTGACCGATCAGGGTGGATTTTGATCAAATTTGGGTAATTTTCAGCGTGTACTGAGCATGTAACCAAATATCTGCTAATCTTTCATAAGGGCCAATGTCACAAACGTAAACACTGACTCTTCCACGAATTTCTTGAGAAGGAAAACTCGCTCAAGTAAGCCACCACGATGGTTGTGTATAAGGAAAGTCCCCATAGCTGATACAATTGCTGGGTTACAAGGATTGGCTTTGAATTACAAGATATTTACGAAAGAAGCCATTGCTTACGTTTACGACATTGGCCCACATGAACGCTCAGTGTCGAATCACGAAAATTTAATTATGACAGATCGATGTCCGATTATACCGATGTGCGGTATAAGAGGTGAGGAGAAAGGAAACTAGTGGACTCTTTCGTTCTCGCGTCTTCTTACGCAGCAACAGACGTGACGTCACGTCTGCTGTTGCATAAGAACACCGTCAGAATGAAAGAGTCCACTAGTTTCCTTTTTCCTCACCTCTTATACCGCACATCGCGATTATACCAGTTATACTACTGAGGCAACACAAAAAAGGGGTCAACTTTTAGTCAGCAGTTTTTCATGAAGTTCCACATATGTTATGTGTTCGCGTGTAAAGGGCCTTAGAAAGTTTGTTTACAAATGCTTTTGTGCCGTTATCAAATGTTATGTCTGAAATGAGTTCTTGATACATCATCGAATTCACGTTTGTTGATATTCACCGCTTGATTATCCATCCCAAAATTGACAAAATCAGAAACGATCCTCAAAAGCAAAATAATCAAATTCATTTTGGGCAAAATGATAATTTTGAATATTGTCATCCCAAAAGCCTAAAACCTCGATATTATCATCAATACAGCAAGAGGCAATAATTTTCCATTGATCTGTGTATAAAAATGAAAATAATCACTCTGCATTTGATCCTCAAAATCATCCCCACCAAGATGAAGATGAATATTAATATTGACAACAGCACAGGCGATAAAGACCAACCAGCCACGAATCCACGAAACTAGAAACACTGGAATAAGAGACCAGCGGAGACAAAAAACATGAATTTGGCAACAAGATAAACATCAAAGCAATCCTGGCATTACTTGCATTTGTAACTGCTTGCAAGTGACTTCGCCAATGCACCGACGAGCGAGTTCATGAGTGCTTGTTAAACGATTTTAATACTCCTCCCTAATTGAAGCAAACCATTTGTAAACATTGCAGATTGGAACCGCTTTTGACAGTTCGATTGGAATCATAACAGTATCTCCGCTGGTCTCTTATTCCAGTGTTTCTACACGAAACCATCAAATTATCTTTGATACTCATAGGTTGCCTTGATCAATAAGAGAATGTTTTATGTCAACATTCAAATTCATGCAAGTAGTTGGTCTATCTGTTAAGGTTGTCTTCATTTTCAGCAAAGTTGAATGTAGAAGGAATTATTTTTATCAGCACTGCCTATTATTGTAAGGTACATTTTTTTTTCTAAAGCCAATGGCCGTCATCTTGGAGTCCAAAACATTCTTTGCTCGACTGTTGAGCTGTTCATTCCATATTTTTCGCTCGAGATCTCGTTTCGATTTTGTTTCGTTTTGTACTGTCGCGTTGCGCCGTGGAAGTGTTGCCACCTTCTCGCGTTCTGGCAACTTTACTTGAACTTGCAAACACGAAACAAATGGTGCGTAAACGTGCCAATGAGTCAGCAGCGGGCCCTTCTAAGAAGGTGCTAATCAAGCCCAGTGCGTCGCAGGATGACGCCGGAAAACGAGTACTGCAAACCAACCAGTATGCAGTACTCCCGGAAGAAAATGGCGATGGTGACGACGCTCCCATTGCAAGAAAAGAGCGAATTCCCCCGCTTTTCACGCCGGTGAAGGATGTTGCCAAGCTAGGTGCCGAACTGGCAAAACACAAGCTGCTGCCTCGCTTTAAGCTTTGCAGCATCGGTACCAAAATCATGTGCTCCAGCCTGGAGGAGTATAAACAAATAGGATGTTTCCTGAAGGAAAACAACGTGGACTTCTTCACGCATGATCTGCCATCGAGCAAGCCACTGAAGGTGGTTTTGCGTGGAATACCGTCGTTCGAGGCGGCTGCCGTGAAGTCCGAGCTGGAGCGGCTTGGGCTCCAACCTGAAGCCGTGTTCCAGATGAACCACCGTTCCATCAACAATACCAGCTTCCGTGACCAGTTGTTCCTGGTGCACTTCACGAAGGGATCCACCAGTCTTGCGGCTCTGAGATCCAAAATCCGGGACCTGTTACAGGTCATCATCAGTTGGGAGCATTACAAACCCCAACATCGTGATGTTACGCAGTGTACGAACTGCCTCTCCTATGGCCATGGCACCAAAAACTTCCATATGAAGACAAACTGCGGCAAGTGTGCTGGAACTCACTCAACTGCGTCCTGTGAGCAAGTTGATGACATAGAGCCAACGTGTGTCAACTGCGGTGGAAACCATCAAGCCTCCAATCGTGGATGTCCCAAGCGAGTGGAGTTCATTAATATCCGTCGGAAGGCTTCAATCAACAACCAGGTCGGTCGCCTCCGTAATCATCGTTCGCCTTCTGTACTCACGGAAGTCCAGTACCTAGCTCTCCAGTCCCGTCGACATGTTCCGAACCTAGCCCCGCTTCCGCTCAACAACCAACAAGCCAATCTTGCGAGTATAAAAATGGTTCCCAACAGTCGGGCAGTTCAGCATCGTCTCGCTGCTGCTGCGGCCCAGCCAATTCCAGGTTCATCCACTGCTCCTGGTTTATCATACGCTGGTGCTGTCTCAGGTGAACCTGTCGACGATTCTCCGTTCACCTCGGAGGAACTTGTGACGCTCGTGGCCGAGATCATCATCATCATGCAAGACTCGATCTGAACAGCTACATGCTGCCCTGTCCCTTGTCACTAAGTATGGACCGTGAAGCCATCAAAATCGTAAATTGGTCCTTGAAGAGCAAAAACATCGAGTTTGTTGACTTTCTCAACGAACGGCACATCGACATAGCCGTCATCACCGAGACTCACTTGAAGCCGAACTGAACGTCTTCCTTCCCGACTTCCGGTTCGTAAGACTTGACCGCACCAGCTCCGGGGGAGGGGGAGTGGCCATCGCTGCGAGACGGAATATCAGCTGCCGGCTACTACAAAGCTTCCAGCTGAACACTATCGA
Source organism: Ochlerotatus camptorhynchus (assembly GCF_037179485.1). Classification (NCBI taxonomy): domain Eukaryota; kingdom Metazoa; phylum Arthropoda; class Insecta; order Diptera; family Culicidae; genus Ochlerotatus; species Ochlerotatus camptorhynchus. The sequence continues at coordinate 11,393,971 of NW_027040567.1, read as the reverse complement.
AGCCATTGGAGTTGAGGTGAGCACATCGCTTGATTCAATCACCATCATCGCGGTCTACTGCCCCAAGCAAACCAACATTAGGGGACGGCTCGGCCGCAGACCTCCGAAGAGACATCATCAAGCTAACACGACGGTGGCAAAATTTCGTCATCGCTGGCGACCTGAACGCCAAGCATCAAGCCTAGGGCAATAGTCGGCGAAATCAGAACGGCACAATATTATACAACGATCTGCAGCAAGCCCACTACAACATTCTGTGTCCGGACACTCCCATCCGGTTGAGTCGATCCGGAGCTCATGCCACCATCGACATCTTCATCAGCAACATTGGCGATAACATCTCCCAACCTATCGCCTACCAGGAACTGAGCTCGGACCACTATCCGGTGGTGGCCGAAGTAGGTTCCTCGGCCAATAGGTTTCAAGTTTCCCGGCGAAATTACCATCGTGTCAACTGACAGCAGTATCAGCGCTGTGTGGACACAGCAATCGATTACGACGTCCTACCGGAGTCGTACGAAGAAGTCGATCAGTGTCTGCATCCAGCATCCAGACAGGTGAGTCATACTCTGAACCTTGACAGCCCAACCAAAGATCTTATCAGGCTCCGTAACACCATTCGTAGGCAGTTTCAGCGTTCTGGGCTGCCCCACTTGAGGACCAATGTCAATAAGCTAACTAAAATTATCCAGGCCAGAATGGTGGAACTCAGAAATAATGATTTTGCCAACCAGATTCGCTCTCTCCCAGATTGTGCAAAACAATTTTGGAAGATGCTCAAAATTTTGAAAAATAAGTCGAGACCGAACCCTCCGCTTTCCTCTGTTGACCAGAACTTGGACCCATCACTTCTCATAACCCCAGTAGAAAAGGCCAATGCTCTTGGCCAACATTTTGTGATTTCACATAATCTTGGTCAAACCATGGTGAGCCCCCATTTGCCTGCCGTACTGGAGGCAATGACTAGAGTCGCTGACAACCCCGTAGTAGTGCATGATCATAGTAGAATATCGGCTGATGAGGTGATAGCAGCTATTAGAAGTACTAAAAACATGAAGGCTGCGGGTATGGATGGTGTAGTCAACCTCGAGTTGAAAAACTTGAGTATTGACTTCTTCAACCATCTTACCGTTATCTTCAACAAATGTTTGGAGCTTGGCTACTTCCCTGCATGCTGGAAGTTAGCCAAAGTGATTCCAATACACAAGCCTGGCAAAGATCCTACCAGTGCCAAAAGCTATCGCCCCATCAGCCTCTTGTCCTCCATCTCGAAGCTATTCGAAAAATTGATACTCAGCCGTCTGCTGGTGTTTTCAAATGATAATAACATCTTTCTCAAAGAACAATTCGGGTTTAGGAAAGGCCACTCTACCATCCACCAACTCGCACGGGCTACTAACATCATCAAGCGGAACAAGTCCGTTTCCAATACATCTGCCATGGCATTGTTGGACGTCGAGAAGGCGTTCGGCAATGTCTGGCATGATGGTCTACAAGCTGCATCGATACAACTTTCCGATCTACCTCGTGAAGATTATCAAAAAACTACTTGTCAGGCAGATCATTCCAGGTCTACTTGAACAATGTCCCCTCTGATACGTTCAACGTTGAATCAGGGGTCCCTCAAGGTAGCCTGCTTGGGCCTATCCTATTCAACATTTTCACGTCAGACGTTCCTCCCCTGCCGGATGGTGGTATCCTGTCAATGTTCGCAGATGACACTTCCATCATCTATAAGGGTCGAGTGATCCGTGCTCTGGCGAGTAAACTACAATCAGGCCTGGATGTTTTGTCCGACTATTTTAAGAGCTGGAAGATTTGTATCAATGCAGCTAAAACACAAACCATTATGTTTCAACACTCGAATTCACCTCGGCTTGTTACACCTGCTAACGTCAAGATCCATCTTGATAGCACTCCCATTGAATGGTCGAGTGAAGTAGTCTACCTTGGTCTCACTATCTATAGCAAATTGCTATTCCGGTCCCATGTGGAAAAGACATCCACTATCCACTACCCTCTGCTAAACAGGAAGTCCATCCTGTCCCTCAAAACAAGCTTGCTGTCCACAAGCAGATCATTCTGCCGGCTATTGAGTATGGTATGCCAATCTGGGAGAGTTGTGCTAAGTGCCACCACCTAAAGCTTCAGAGGATCCAAAACAAGATCCTCAGAATGATCCTTAACAGTCCACCGCGAACTCGTAATTCTGAGATTCAAACACTCGAGGAGTGAAAGACTTCCACGCTGGAAAGGTTCAGAGTCGCCTGTCTGCGATCAAACCACCAGATCATTCGTGATTTGGCAACCTAGTTCAAGTAGTTAGGTGCTCAAGTAGGTAGGTTATCAAATTTTTTAGTTCAAACCAAAACAATCTAACAAAGGGTATCCTGTAAATTAGCGCTATACGCAATCATCACATTATAATAATCAATTAACTAGAACAAAGATGAAGAGCCAAATGCTAACCAATTGAAATGTTAAATCAAATGTTGAAACATAAAAACCCAGAAAATAAACGTAAATTTTACAACTTGGAGTCCAAAATGGCGGCGGACATAATTTTTTTTTCAGTATCTGCACGTCAAATAGCAATATTGTAAGGTATTTGGAATATTTTCTGATATCGATGGCTGCCATCTAGGATTTCCAAATGTTGGCGGATATCGATTTTCGATCTCTATACGTCATCCCCGTTCCAAAAGTTTCCATATTGTAAGGGATTTAATTTTCCTTTATTATATGGAGAAATGTCAGTGACGACAGTTGATGATGATAATCGGAAATTATCGCTATTTCATATGATCAACACAAAAGATAATCTTTATCAGAATCGTTGATTTAGATTCCCTGGAGGTGTGGCATGTGACATGTGTGACTGATGAACAATCATTCCCAAACTATGCATCTTGGTCGACTGATTTTCTGTATGAGCCTCTCAAATGCCCCCGCAGACGTGATTATTCTACTGTTGTACTCCTTTAATCTAGTACCTCAATCGTCGAGCTGGATAAAGGAGCACAACGTTACTACAATCATGTCTATCACAGGTACAATGAATCGTCTCACCGTACGTAATATTCTCCTGTCTGCCAACGAACGGTAAGAGATAATCCATCCCAATTCAAAACTTTCATCAAGTGATAATCCCTCCCTCGACTAGGATGAGACCACAATAAAGGAGATTCCGTTGCTACAGGAACGATCAAAAGCTGTAGCCGTGCGTTGTGGTTTATAAAACTCGACTCGATCCTCCCATTCTATGCTATACACTGCCACTTTGAGCTATAGTCAGGCCAAACTTGGTACGATAACCTTCTTAATTAGTGTATCATAGCTGATAATAAATATTTGAACAACTTGGCCTCGATCAAATTATATGTTTATACTTCCTTGTAGAACGGCGCCACTGGGTTCCAGTTCCCTACGAGCTAGCATGCAACACATCGCCAAGGCGAGAATGAATTGCGTGCTCCAAATAATTAAATATCACATAATTATGAGATTATGATTGCGTCGCAGGAAGAAGCAAACCACGACGTCTCCAAAGCTTCCCTCGAGTTCGAGAGACAGCGACATTTGGGTCGTTTAATTCCTGATACATATCATTTCTGGTAGTCGGTTGGTTGGACTGCGTTCGTGCTTCGAGCAGAGTTTGCAGGTTTCCGGAATTTAACGACTCTAATTAGAATTGCTGATGATTTTGCAGGCATAATCTTTTCCTTTCTACGAACGTACTTCGAAGCATAATTGTAACTCTGTTCTTGGAAAAAAATATATGAAATCGTTTTATTTCGTAGGAGTCAACGGAACACTTTCCAAGAGGATAAAAATAACTGCAAACTTTTTGATTTCGAGAAGCACGGATTCTACCTCCGCAAACATGGTACCTTTCATCTTCGATGTGTATCTTGTGGATTGGTAGGTATACGGATATATCACCGTCACCGTTTGACGACAACGACGACGACGACGATGACGACGATAGATCGGACAGCTTTTGGAAAAACAAACATCGTTTTCCAGTTCGAGTATTAGCTTGAGTGAGTGTGTTTGTCGAGGAAAAGGATGACAAATCCAGCTCAAAAAGTGAGCATTTCATCCGTTGTCGTTTGTCATCTCCGAAATCGAGGAATAATCCGATATAAAGCTGTCGACAGTGACGGCATTGAACCGATTGCCGTAGAATTTGCCCGGAGAAACAAACCCCGAAAACGGGATCCGTTCGTTTTCCGGAGGCGCTGGTGAAAAGCGGAAAAGCCAAAAATCAAAGCGAAAACCGAGAACCAATCGACGAACAGCTCACTATCCGTCCCCGGCTTTATGTATTCAATGATGTCATTTATCTCGAAAATAACATCGAACCTTTGATATCTCCTCACCACCCCACTCACGTGGAAATGGAGCCTGCAGATCGTGAAAACTGTAACAGAAAGCAGCTGTTCGCCTTTTTTGGGAATCCCCGCGAAGATAAATGTCACCGATATGATTTCCCAACTCCGGTACCTGGCACACGTGGCCACATTGCTTTCGCTCGCGAAGACAGACGCGGGTGGTTCGAAGAATCCCAAAGGCGACAGACGTGCCTCTTGGGAAATTGTTCTAAGAGGGAATGCAAAAACGGAAAAATCGAATCTGAGCCCACAGCACTTTCCAGTCGATGATTCGAAATATTAGCTTACGTTGATGGGCTGGAAATCTCTTTGATGGAACGCTAACTGTGGACAGGAGCGTAGCAGGAGCAGGGTTATTTGGGATCGGCCATCACTGGTTAACATTTGTCATGATTCTGATATTTGAAGAGAAAAGAAAGTCTCTTATTCAGACCAATTTGTTATACGATGCTTCGGACTTACTTACATTCGGAGTCAATCAAGATTTACCTTCAATTCTAATCGAAAGGAATGAACTCTAAACTTGTACGATTGTGTCTTTGTTTGTAGCTATATAACAATTGAAATTATGTTTACAAAAGCATTGGGAGTTTATTTTTTATTTTAAATGATTTTAGTCTTGCTTATACCGATTTGGAACAAATTAATTATTTACACGAGCTTTTTCCAGTGTTCTTGATTTATTGAATCAAAAAATACACACACAAAGCATGGATTGCTAAGACATTCAAACTATCTTGCAGCTGACCTCTGGGCATAAATTTTATCGAAAATAAAGTAATTTATACACATTAGATATTTGTAGAAATTTCCACTCTTCGTTAAAATGTATGCCTGGAATTCAGCTGCCGAAGTGCTAATTCTTGACAATATAGCTAAATCATCAATGCACGGGTCTTCTATTCTTCTTTAGAGAATGTACACACATGCCCATAAAATCTAGATTCATCATTCAAGATTGCATCAGATTCAATTAGCTGAGAAACTTTTGAATACCGTAATTCGGGGATAAATTTATCACTATTTAATGTAACTAAATAAATTTCTACAATAAACAAAACTTAACAAGTAATGATATTTAAATAAATAGCTATGAGGGCTCCAGTCCAGCAAGATTTCTTACAATATTGGATGTTTTGTTAATTTTTAGGAAATTTTTTAAATCCCTAATTTGTAAATATCCATACGGGTTGAAATTGATCAACACCTCAAATGGCTTCCCAGTCCATTTCTAGTAATTATTCTTATTAAATGTGGATTCCCTGAATCCGATTCAGATGATAAAACCCTTGTGTGAATTTGTGTCTTTAATGCACAGTTGCTCCTAAATGTAGGCAACCCAAGTGAAAATTTCGGTTTTATACGGGTTCTGTAGACCATGATTTAGTCTTGTGGCATGCTTTAAAACCTCCATAAAACTTGCAATGTAATTTGGGAATTTCATTCAAAATCACTGGTAATTTTGCGAGAAACCCTGGATTTCTTGATATTTGAAACATTCTACCGTATGCTACTTAACGTCAGATCTATAAAATTTAAATTTATGCCGTAAATTTTTCTTTTTGTTAGGAAAAACACATCAAGGCAATCATTGGAGTCTAATGATGATATGCTTTTAATATTTCTCTTGATACCTTTCACGGACCATGTTATACGTGACGATTAAAAATGTAACGCATTATGATCAATTTTCCCCCGGATTACGGTACTTCCTGAACAACCTACAGTCTTGAAGGAATATTAAATTTTTTAACAGTTGGAGATCCTCAGAACTTGATCAACCTGAAGTCTTGGAAAAATATCCAGAGAACTTTACTAAAGGGTGATACGGTCAAAATTTGGTCAATATCAACTTGACGTATTTCTTTCAATTTTGCATTTAAAAAACCTGAACACCCCTCATTTTGAAGGTGTGTGTGTAGAATGTTGCTCCTATTTTGATTTTGGAATTCACTCTTCAGTTGTCAAAATGCCGTCCAAGCAAGAAGAGCAGCGTATCAAAATTTTGCTCGCGCATCGCGAAAATCCGAGCTACTCGCACGCAAAGTTGGCAAAATCGCTAAAAGTTGCCAAATCAACCGTTACAAATGTAATTAAAGTGTTTGGGGAACGTTTGTCGACAGCCAGGAAGTCTGGATCGGGGGGAAATCGAAAACCGGAAGCCGCTGAGACGACAAAGAGAGTTGCCGGTAGTTTCAAGCGAAACCCTAACCTCTCTCTCCGAGATGCCGCAAATAAGCTGGGTGTATCGTCTACAACCGTGCATCGAGCCAAAAAACGAGCCGGACTATCGACTTACAAGAAGGTAGTGACTCCAAATCGCGATGATAAACAAAATACGACGGCCAAAGCGCGATCCCGGAGGCTGTACACGACGATGCTGACGAGGTTTGACTGCGTGGTAATAGACGACGAAACCTACGTCAAAGCCGACTACAAGCAGCTTCCGGGACAGGAGTTTTATACGGCAAAAGGAAGGGGAAAGGTAGCAGATGTTTTCAAGCACATGAAACTGTCAAAGTTCGCAAAGAAATATCTGGTTTGGCAAGCCATCTGTACCTGTGGCTTGAAAAGCAGCATTTTCATAGCTTCCGGGACTGTCAACCAAGAAAATTACGTGAAAGAGTGTTTGAATAAACGTCTGCTGCCTTTCCTGAAGAAACACGGTTGTTCCGTACTGTTTTGGCCGGATTTGGCATCTTGTCATTACGGTAAAAAGGCCATGGAGTGGTACGCCGCCAACAACGTGCAGGTGGTTCCCAAGGACAAGAACCCTCCCAACACGCCAGAGCTCCGCCCAATTGAGAAATACTGGGCTATTGTCAAGCGGAACCTAAAGAAGACCAAAAAAACTGCTAAGGGCGAGCAGCAGTTCAAGGCAAACTGGCTTTCTGCGGCGAAGAAGGTGGACAAGGTGGCTGTACAAAATCTGATGGCAGGGGTCAAGCGTAAGGCCCGGCAATTCGGATTTGGAAAAGCGGAAGCCTAACTGAATATTTTTCCTGAATTTTATACTAATTGAACTTGAAAAAGAAATTTAATTTGATTTTTTAAATAAACGATTTCACCGATTTACACGCGTTTTCCCTTGACCAAATTTTGACCGCATCACCCTTTAAAACTTTTGTCTATATGGAGAACTTTTGAATATTTCCTACTGTCTAGGAAGGATGTCTGAAAGAATATCCTGTAACTTAACTCCCTTAAGTTTTACTAAATTTCCTCAACTTCTACGAAGAACCCTGAACTTATTCTAAATTCCATCTTTTGTCAATCCCTCTTAATTGTACGAAGATCTCTGAACATCTTTACACTTCTGGAAAGGCACTTAAGACATCTACAAATATTCTTGAACATCTGGAAAGTTCCTTGAAATTTAACGAAGTTCATTAAGCTTTTTCAAATTCAGATCTCCAAAAATGATGTCTCCACTGATGTCCTTCTTGCGCGAAGTCATATTGTGCTTGAAGAAGGTTTTGTAGTCCTTGATCTGCTCTTGGTTCAAATCATGAACCAAGTAGGGTTCATCGTTCGCCCTCCGTGCGCTACGAGCTATGTGTTTCATGTCCTCAGGCCATGAGGCTTGACCAACGCGCTTGAGTTCGGTACTGATGGCCGAATGCATGGAATCGCACTCCATTTCACTGTGGCCAGATACGAGTAATTTGTGATCTATTTTCTCAATATGTTCCAACTTCTGCACTGCCTGCATGAACATTGTAGCAACGAACTTATTCAAATCCTGCCCTCCGCATCTATCACTGTAGAATGTTACTTCCTTAGTTTCTGAAGGAAGTGACATTAAGAAGACGTTAATACAGCTGGCTATTTCACAACTGCCTCGGCCACCTTCGGTTTCATTCCATATAAAACAATTCCCTTGCTTGTTCACCATGTCATAAATCGTAAGGTTATACGTTGAAAGCTTCCGCTTGTAAAAGAGAGCACTGTTCTTCGGGTCGTAAGGTACAAGCAGAACTTGCTGCAGATCAAATGAAGCACATACTAGCTTGACGTTTGATGATTCGGCTTGTAGTTTATCGTTCCGCTTTTCATTTCTAACTCTTTCCTTCTGCACCAAATGCAGGTTGTGTTTATCTTTCAATGAGTCCTTCAACTCATTATCGGCATTGTCAAAGTAATTACAGACACGGCATTGATCATTTTTGGGGTAGTGGAACCCCAGGTTGAAATTATCATTGAAAATTTTGCGGTACGTGGAGGCGTTAACCTTCTGATCTCCTCCAGAGTCGCAATATTCACAATATAGACGATACATTAGGGTGATATTCAGTGAAGGATCAAGATATTTCCGATTAGTTTTCTCCCGACAATAATGTGACGGTACAACCGGAAAACTTTGTGTGTGACGTTTCACATTTTGTACCACTGATGTAGGAAAACAGTATTTAACGTGTTTTCCACGTTTGTCATCTTCCATAACATTCTGCAATGACCGCTTAGTCATGGCGATATCCACAACCCCTTTTTGTATGCCCAGTGTGTTGAGGAACATGGTCTTACATACCTTAATTTTGTCGCCAATATGTGGAAGAAAATATTCGACAGTAAATGTTCTTCTTGATGCAGTAGCAGCAGTAGTCACACATTTCTTCGGTTTCCTTATGGTGTGGCTGTTGATGAACTCGCGTTGCCGGATGTAGTCAGCAAGTTCGTAGTAATTTGTGAATATCTCCAAACGTTCGGTTTCCAACATCTTCTCCTGGCACTTCCACCTGCAGTTCTTACAGGAATCTTTCATCACTGCAGCAGGAATGACGCGTTTTCGCGTAGATACATAGGCTTGTCCAGAAAGTCGCTTAATCTTACGGACATTTCGTTTCCACTTGCCTGGACACCTCGTACGTTTTCGTGGTCGATTTGTTTCTTCTGCGAAAGTCTCCATTCCCTCTAGCATAATGCTAGGCTCACCAGCTTCTGAGGTATCGGTAGTCTCGATCTCCTCGCCAGGTATATCAGACATTTCTGAGTGTGTAACGACTTCTGTCGTAGCTTCAATGCTCACGTCACTCTCCAGTAATGCAGTAAAGCCGGACGTATCAAATGAATCAACTATGGATTCATCTGAATCGATGTTTTCAGGAACATATTCTGAATGATCCGTGGAAAAATCATCGTCACTTGATTCGAGAAAGTCTTCAAAATCCTCCTCAGACAGATCTGGTTCGGAAAACAAATGGCTTGCGTCTAAGTCATCATCAGAAGCCGTAGGAATGGAGCCGATTTCTCTTTCAGAATCATCTTTATAGAAAGAAGAAGGAATGCTTTTAGATATTTAAAAAATAAAAACACTTAAAGTGAGCAGCAAGCTACCTTTCCCTGATTCCGTATCCACCAAACTTGAACCAAATGATTCATCTCATGACATAGATTCGGTATTTTCACCATTTTCTGATTCTGACGTCGAACTAAACATCAAGGAATATTTTGGTATCATCACTGTTTACCAACATTTTTCTGTCAATAATACTTACACGTCGGTTGTATATTCAGATGCCGATCCACTCGAGTCCATTTCTCTACAATAACAACTTGCAATTCACGAATCACAACAATGCCAGAAGCAGGGCTGTCTTGCATCAACGTAGAGAGAGCAAAGTCAGTGATGAAATATATTGTATTACTATCTTCGTCGCACTCGCGCATGACAAATTCCGTATGAAGACAGTCTCTTTTTCATTTTCGTCGTGAAAAAAAAAACTAGCTCAGTACGTTCTCTCTCTCTTAGATCGGTCGGTTACTCGGAGAGGATTAAAAACTGCACGTTTTAGTCAGCCGTTCCGTATTGTTTGACAAAAAATGATGATCGTTGGAAGCAACACAAAAAACTTAAAATGGGTGCAAAACGGATTGGAACCACCAACGTTGAGATTAACAGGTTTGTGTCTTCACCACTAGTTTATCAATGCATAGGAGAATGGATTGGGTAAAGGAAAACAAGAAGCGCTCATAGTGTGGTTACTAGTCTGCTCACATGCACGTTCGACGGTTTTTGCTTTTTTTTTTGTCCATGCTTGATACAGAAAAGAGAAGTGAAGGTAAAATATGCGATAAGATTTGTTCAAAGGGATTACTGTCGGCTTCTCTTCGTCAATGACGAAGGATGTATGGAAATGATGGTTTTTGTACCGCGACAATTTATTTTTGGTTTTCGTCAAACGTCACTGACCAAACTGACCGTTACCAACTCTGGCCGGAAGTACGAACAACGCAATGGTTAAATCGCTAATAAGTGCTGATTTTTTTTTTTTTATTCAACGTCGGTCTCTGTTCCGCAATCTAGTGCCAATCACCGACGGACATCGATTGCCATCCATTGACGGCAATCGAATGTGCAGGAAGGCAGCTTCCACACCTGCGCAGTATATCGCACCCATTCAACCACACATGGGCCGGGACCAACGGCTTTACTTCCCTTCCAAAGGAAGACGTGACCAGAAATTTTTTATGCCTCAGAAAAATCCCACCGACCTCGGCTGGGATTGAACCCAGACCCATTGGGGTGTTAGAAAGCAGTCACGCTTACCACTACACCACCGGCGCCGGCGATGGGTGCTGATGTTATGCGTCATTTGCTTTTATACGTCACTCAGCAACGATGTTCATTGTCTTTAGCGTATGTTTGTGTGAGTTTTTCTTCTTTTTGGATCTCGCGTCTATGGTATTGCTGTTTTTGCTGAAAATACCTAGTTGTAGCATATAAAACAAAAAAATCTCCGTGAATAAATTTCAGTGCAACAACTGGATAACTTCAGTTACATATTTGTAGCATAAAAATCATATTATAGAAAATGCTGGTGATTTGAGATACCTAGTTATAGCAATGACAATTTATAAAATAAATTTGATATTTTAAGTAACCTAGTTGTAGCACCCAATATCGTTGTTCTATGCTGAGATACCTAGTTTTGAAAATTAAAAATATCTTCTTTGTTTGTTATCGTAATAAGACGATCTTTTGATATGTTATAGAGCATCAAAAGATGAATAATTTGGTATACTCAACTCAAAATCGACAAATTTCGAGTTACCTAGTTGTAGGATTAAGGGAACGAAATAATGTTCCCTTAATTTCTACGAAGCTTCTCAAACTCAAATAATTTTTTCTCTTCTATGCAGTTTTAAGAACTTTTCCAATTTCCTATGAAGAGCTTTGAGTGTGTTGGTCTATTTCCTTTAAATTCCGTTATAATTGCTTATCTTTTGACAGGTACGCGTATTTCGTCCACTAGTTTCATCAGTGCCAGGTACTCAACACCACTCAATTATAATGAATTTAAAGGAATAAAGAGATTCCAATAAGAGGTTCGACAAATTTATAAGATCAATTTCCTTGTTTCTACGATTTATTCTGTAGATCTATGAAGTTTCCAAAATTTCTAATAAGTTTCCTCAATTTCAACAATGTTCCCTGAACTTCTTAGAAGTCCTTGAAGTTCTACGTTCCTTGAAGTTTTAAGTTCCCGGAAGTTGGGCTCATTACCAATTTGTAGAGGCTGTACAAGTCTTATTATGCCATCGATTAAATATCGATACAATATAATTTATCAAAATTGCTTCTTCTAGTCCAGAGACCGGATGGAATTCAATTTTGAAATCTGTGTTAGGGAAAGCGCTTTTCGCAGGTAATCGGTGACCATTTTTTCGTAGAAAAATTTCCTATCGATTTGCGTATTCAGAATTGGAATCCATCATCTCTGGATCAAAATCAGGCCACTTTCATGCCACTACCGACGTTGGATTCTGAAATTGCACTGTCAATGTTGCCTTAAAAATATATGGTATGTTAGATTTAAGCATATGGTAACTGACATCCAATTGATGACCTTGAAAAAATCATCAAAAATTACTCTTTATCAAATTTATAGTGGTCCTGAAAAGAACCGTTTGGCCGTGATGGCTGAGTAATGCTGAGCTATTGGGGTGTTCAATACGGTTGAGGCTGGCAAGCTGTATGTTGATTTAACAAGGGTGACGCGCTTGGCATAGATGATCCGCAGCGACTCATAAAGAGCTACTGAATCCGATCAGTAGCAGTGCGGCTTTTTCCTCCTTCTATCGATGCTCATGTGGGCTCTGCAGCTCGCTGCTTGCAGGCTGCCTTTCGTTGTGTACTGTAGAACAATGTTCAACGCCACACGCCGAAAGCACTGCTGCTGCTGTCACCGATGACCGGACTACTGTAGCAGTAAAATTACGTTTATTTCTGTTGATTATGATAGTATATTGATTTAACTTTTTAATTGATTAGCCTACCTATTCATCTTTGTTTAATTTGATATTCTAATTTCAACTAGTTCACAGAATACCCCTTATGTTCAAATTGAAAAAAGTGAAAACCCTACCTAACTACCTGTATAACTTAACCTAACGTGCTAGATCAAGTATGATCCGATGAGTTGATCTCAGACAGGTGTCTCTGAACCTTTCCAGGAGGAATACTCTCCGTTCTTCTAATGTCTGAATTCCAGCCAGGAGGTGGATCTCAGAATTTCTAGTTCGCGGGGGACTGTTTTGGACCATCCTATGGATCTTGTTCTGCATCCTTTAGAGTTTAAGATGATGGCATTTGGCGCAAATCTCCCAGATTGGCATCCTGTATTCTATTACGGGAAGGATGATTTGTTTGTAGACAGCAAGCTTATTTTTCAGGGACAGGGTAGACCTAAGGTGGTAGGTGTTAAGCCGAGGTAGACTACCTCTTTCGACCATTCCACCACGGAACAGTTCAGGCAGATCTTATTATTCACCGACGGAAAAAGTCTGGGAGATTTAGATTCTGGAAAGATGATGACCTGGGTCTTTGCCGCGTTGATACGGATCTCCCAACTGTTGAAACATTCTCTGAAGTTTCACAGTCAGAGCTCGAGTTGATTTAATATCATACACGGTTTAATCTGTAATAACAAATTCATTTTGAAAAGTCTTACGATGTAATCCGATTTAATTTGTGATACAGTACGATGGAAAAATGAGTCATCGCATATTGGTCGGAAATTTGCATTCTATACGATTTAACTTAAACATAATGCGAGGTATGCCATTCTTATATGCGATTTTGACTAAAACTGTAGCAATTTATGATACTGTCTGTACATTATTATACGACTTCTGGTTGTCTGGGTGATTTTCACTAAGAAGATTGGAAGACCCTAGTGCTTCAATTTGAACACCAGGCCATCATGCCAGACATTGTCGAACGCTTTTTCAACGTCCAACAACGCCATGGCAGATGTTTTCGAAACAGACTTGTTCCGTCTGAGAATGTTTGTTGCTCAAGTCAGCTGGTGGACGGTCGAACGAGCTTTCCGAAAACCAAACTGTTGCTCAAGTAACAAGTTGTTTTCTTCGGCAGATGTTAGGAGCCGGTGGTACAGTGCTCTTTCGAACAGTTTTGATAACCCTGAGAGAAGGCTGATTGGTCGATAACATGAAGGAGAGGACGGATCCTTCCCAGGTTTCCGGATGGGTATGAATTTAGCTGACTTCCAACACGAGGGAAAGTAGCCAAGTCTGAGGCACAGATTAAAAATCAGTACCAGATGGTTGTAGAATCTGGAACTCAAGTGTTTGAGTTCCATATTCAGGATGTTGTCGAAACCTGGGGCCTTCATGTTTTTAGATGATTTAATATAGGCCAACAGTTCGTCAGCCGTAATCTCGGATTCCAACGACCGGACACCACCACACACGGCGATTGGATGAGCACCGCTCAGTGAGACAGGATGGAATTCAATTTTTAAATCTGTGTTAGGAACAGTGTAGCTGTTTTCCTGGTGTAAGATATGAAGAACCTTTGGGATATGGGGAACATCTTTGCTGAAGACCGCAAGCTATCCAAGTTAACAATATTTGTTCTATACTATCTTTTAAAAAACTCTGGCTAATAAAAAATTTTATCAAGCAACTTATCCACCTAGTAACAACACTGAACCCACCTCAAAAAACTGTCCCACCAACGAGGGAAAAGGCCTATTTTCGGAGAGTCATTCATCAATCTCCCGCCGCCGTTCGCACCCCGGTGCAAAGTGACTTCTTGGCAAAAGAAGGACTCCTTCCGTGAAAGCACTCTCTTCTGATTTCTATTCTGGCCCACAAGCACCCGAAAACTCCGAATTCAACTTTTATGTTATCGCCTTGTTTGTTTGCCGCGCGATTTTTTTGGTGACTCAAAGTATCTCATCCTTCGTCGTTGTCGTCGTCGTCGTCGTCGTCGTGGTCTTCGGTTTACGATTCGACAGGATGGGATCTTGATATGGAATTCTCGGAAGGAAAGGCAAAGACCGAACTTGACTGCACATTTCAGTGGGAATATATTTGTATTCAGGTGCCACGAAACGGGGTTGTTTTCGCACCGGGGATGTGCTGCCAAATTATCGCACGGTTGCTTGAATCATCGTCGTTCGTGACGAGTTCGGATGAACGGCGATGAATAGGGATGGAAATTCGCTGGAAGGGTAGCTCTTCGGTGAAATCAATTGCTGGAATTCAACCCTTTTCCATCCCATGAAAAATAGTTCCCAAAATTATAATGGGAAAACTCGCCTGCAATTATGTTCAACCACCCGGCGATGCATCCAGTAAAAAGTAATAACTTCGCCAAAAATTGAATTTCACAATTTCCTACCAGGCCTGTTCCCAACTCAGCAGCAATAACGGAAGCGCCTTTTGAGCACCCTCACCGAACAGCTGTCTTGCTAGTTTTTGCCTACTTTTCCGTCCGGCATCGGAGTGCAGAGCGAAGTCCTCAACGGGAGAGCAGCAGCAAAAAATGGACGAACTACCAGTGTAATGTATGCAGACTATGATGACGACAACCGCAATTTCATCGTTCACAGCCCTGCGAAAGGCAGGGCAGTCACTCCGCCGCACTCGGGCTCTCGTTGATGATGGAATGGCAATATTTGCATTGGCGCCCAAACTTGAGCTGAGCTGCTGGCACCAACGAGGCAACGGCGCAATGATGGGATGTTCTCTTGTGCTTTGGAGGGTTCAAAGGGACCGACCAAACTTTGCCAGAGTGCCGATGTGTGGTTGCGTAATGTAGATGGCGCTTTTGAATATTCTTTTTTGTTCGATTATTTCCACGACTCCACTGGGTCACCGTTTGTTGGTAGGATCACTATCAAGACATGTTACATGTGTGTACACAGCTGTAAATGAGATTTGGTTGCAGCATACGGTGCTGTGTGAATATTGATTACCATTCAGTTTAAATCCTAAATTGCCATATTAAACAGTTGACCACATGCCAGGAAAACCATCAATGACTTATACATATTTCTTCCTGTAATGGCAATTTGGGTGATTTATAGGATGGATTAAATTAGCCTACTATAAGAATAATTGGGGCCTGAAAATCCCTGCATCCAATTGGCTGGCCTGAATAACCTCAAATAATTTTCGGAACCGTAACTGAGTTGGAATAGGGGCCTCAGATAGCCTGGTTAGTAAAGCCACAGTTTTACCAAGCCGGAGGCAGTGGGTTGGGAATCAGATAAATCCGTGGCTTTACTAGCTAGGCTATCGAGGAAATCTTTCGGATTGGATATTTTTTCGACTTCCTTGGACAAAGAGTAAAGGTTGTCCACAAAATTATTGCACCACACATAAATATCGTCAAACAAAAGCCATTTATCAGAATTTAGAACAATTTCAGAGTGTGATCTTTGATATATAAGGAATTTTTTTTAACTTTTCCCTTCCCTTGGCTAGTTTTTCAACCTGGACGTTGGTGGGCGGGCCTAATCTTATGCTTCATAGTGGAGTGTTGGAGACGGTTGGTTTAGGTCCGGCATCGTTGGCTCATGCCGTGACAGAATAGCGTCATGAGCATGCGATGAGGATTACTGAGCTTCCCCTCTCTGATGAACCATTGCATAAGAGAACCAAAGTTCTAGCCTGAAGTGATAGTATCACACTTGTTACTCCTTTATTTGAAAGCCGCGTTGTAGTACGCTTACGTATAGGCACTGACGTTGGGTGCGATACTGGCGGGTTTTGCCGCAAATCACTCTTATTTTATTTATTTTTACGCAGATAGATTTATTTGGGTTTGCAAGGGAATTATACAATTGAAATATTTCAGAAAGTGCCCAGCAGTGCTCCTTCTACTTGCGTGACAAGCTTTCGTTGTTGTTTTCATTGAGGTATTACTCAGGGAACAATGTTAAACACCATATCAAAAATCAGCTAGGAAACTAACTTCAAAGTGAAGCATTTGAGTCACTTGAAGGTGTCACCTGGGACGAACTAATATATATTTAATATAGGTCATAATAATATAGGTACTTAATAAAGGATGGTAGGTAGATTAGAGATTTCAATTATTTATTAAATTACACTAGAGATATCATAATCATCAAACGAACTTAAATAAGAAAATTTAGACAGCCTAGTAGCCTAGTAGTAGTGGATTAACAGAAGAGTTAGGATGCGGAGGGTCCGCTTAGGGAGGCAACTAGCCTTTAAAGCAACTGGCAACTATCCTTTTCATGTATTGCCTGTTTATTTTGATTATTGCTTTAAAATATCAATTTGGTATATATGTGAAAGGATGAATCAGTGGGAGATGGATTTTCGGTTTCTTTACATTTAGCATCACTATGTGTCACTTCCTCAAAACCCCCCAATAACCGGCCTCTTCAATCCCTTCCTTTTCTCATGGCGTTCAAGTGGTCCGCATAGACTATTCATCCATTACCCGTCCTTTATCCTCGGCTTTGGATTGACTTGCGCTTCCATTGCCCCACCAAACGCTGCAAAATGAAAATGAAAATGAAAATACCTTCCATTAACTTTTGCACAGTGGTATCTGCCACTTATTTCTTTTTTTCACTTTCATTTCAATTCCCCTTTTTTTTTTCTTCATTGGCAATACCAGGGTTCTTTCTCAGCTGCTCTTTCATAACTGGTTAGTATTGTTCGATAGGTCGGAGTTCTGGCCAACTTGGCGGATTGTAGTCTTAGGGCACAAAATTAACATTCTTCATCCGATACCATTCCAATACCGATTTTGCATAGTGGTACGAGGCTAAATCTGACCAAACACTGTTGAACCACCGTGTTGTTTCAAAAATGGATGTAAACGTTTTTGGAGGAATTCATTTAAAAAAAATTTAATCCCAGTTCCGGTTGTGACAAAAATCTCACTTCGCTTACAACAACTACAGTACTACAGATTGCATGCCAAATAAGAAATAAATAAATGGCAAACTTCGAAATTGTTTTTTGTTCAAATTTTTCTGCCACATCAAATTTATCACGGGCAGTGAAAACTCCAAGCCTAGTAATTGTTGAAAGTTGGCTTTGACGTATGTGTCGTCATCCATTACACCATTGTTCCGAATCGTTTTCCGAGTTCGCGAAAAGATAATGTTGGATTTACACGGTGTGCGAGCAAAATCTTTGCTTTGTTTTTTCGGTTTCATTTTTAATTCTACACAACAGATTCTCACCAAATTTACAAGATGTAAACAATGCACGATGAAGTATATTGCAACAAATTTTGGTAATTTTTCATCGAATGCGGGATGAGTTCTGGACAAATGTTAGTGGTGCAAAAACTACGTGGACTCCCTTTATTATTATACTTTCCATACAATATTCAAATTCATGCATTGGTTGGCATAGAAAGCACTCATTTTATAACTGTGAAAGTGCATCTAGAACATTCAATTGAGAGCTGGAACAACGCTCGCTACAGAAGCGTAAAAAGTCTATAATAGAGAGAGCGAGGTACGCAAATTATCATTGATAAGCATTGGCCAGCCTCCGCATGATCATTTTTGCTGTAGAAGATCTCATTTGCGTTCAAATATAACGTATGCTTGAGCAGGGTTCGAAAACTGTTTGGTCGTAATGATATATTAGATGTAAGGGACTCAGTTTCGAACGATATTGAATCGAGACTCGGAAGATCGATTATTTTGGTTCGGTTAATCGATTTTTTGACTTAAACTCAAACATCAAAAATCCATAAAAGTATCGTTTAGCTTTTGGAACTAATTTAAAAATATACATACAAAATATGATAATAATATTTTTGAAATAAAATAATTTAAAGATTTGTTTTCGACTCACTTATTAAATAAACTCTAGTTATTTTCGTTGCTAATTCCAGTGCATATTCAATTATATTGGAATTTTCTAATACCGTAAGACGGGGTGACATAAGGCCAAAATTGATTTTTTTTTTGTTGATGCAAATATCTCGATTATACAGCAAATGATGTCAAGAATGTGTTTCTTGAACTCCTGAAGTAAATTATAGATAATATTAACCAGTTGTTTTATTTAAATAATGCTGTAAATTCAAAGTACACTCGAAATCGTTCAAATACGAATGGCGTTCTACTTCAAGACAAAAAAAATACTAATCCAAAAAGAAACATCGTTTCATCAACAATGTTTTGTTCGCCCGACATGAGACCTTACTACAGGTAGGTCCAGTTTGTTCCTTGAAAAGGTTTAGAAAACAGTACGGCTGTTACTAACTTCACCCTCACTAGTTTCATACTTCCGAGTCCGAGGATGCTCTGTTTTCTGGCGATTATC